>NW_028227278.1:1558157-1610842 GCF_978045245.1 Mus caroli
ACGTTTTTCAGTATTTCTCGCCATATTCTGTGTCCAACAGTGTGAATTTTTAATTTTCACGTTTTTCAGGGTTTATCCGCATATTCTGGGTCCTGCCGTGTGATTTTCTCATTTTCCACATTTTTAAGGTTCTCTTGCGATATTTGGGGTCCTTCAGTGTGAGTTTGTAATTTTCTACTTTTTTCAGGGTTTCACGACATATTCTGTGTCCTACAGCGTGAGTTTTGGGTTTTCCTCGTTTTTCAGGGTTTCTCGCCATATTCTGGGTCCTACAGCGTGTATTTTTAATTTTCCATGTTTTCAGGGTTTCTAGGCATATTCTGGGTCCTACAGTGTGATTTTCTCATTTTCGATGTTTTTCAAGTTCTTTCGCAATTCTGGGTCCTTCAGTGTGAATTTTTAATTTTCTACTTTTTTCAGGTTCTCTCTCCATATTTGGGGGTCCTTCAGTGTAAGTTTATAATTTTCTAAATTTTCAAGATTTCTCAACATATTCTGTGTCCTAGAGCTTGTATTTTTAATTTTCCACGTTTTTCAAGTTTTTTCGTCATATTCTGGGTCCTGCAGTGTGATTTTCTCATTTTCCACGTTTTTCAAGTTTTTTCGTAATTCTGGGTCCTTCAGTGTGATTTTCTCATTTTTCAACTTTTTCAGGTTTTCTCGCCATATTTGGGGTCCTTCCGTGTGATTTTTTACTTTTCTAATTTTTTCAGTGTTTCTCGACATATTCTGGGTCCTACAGCGTATATTTTTAATTTTCCACGTTTTCAGGGTTTCTCGGCATATTCTGGGTCCTACAGTGTGATTTTCTCATTTTCGACGTTTTTCAATTTTTTTTTTCCAAATCTGGGTTCTGTAGTGTGATTATTCTCATTTTCCATCTTTTTCAGGATTTCTCGCCATATTCTGGGTCCTATAGTGTGAGTTTTGAATTTTCCTTGTTTTTCAGGTTTTCTCGCCATATGAGGGGGTCCTTCAGTGTGATTTTTTAATTTTCCACGTTTTCAATATTTCTCGCCATATACTGGGTAATACAGTGTGAATTTTTAATTTTCCACTTTTTTCATGATTCTTGCCATATTCTGTGTCCGACAGTGTGAATTTTTAATTTTCACGATTTTTAGGGTTTATCGGCATATTCTGGGTCCAGCAGTGTGATTTTCTCATTTTCCACGATTTTCAAGTTTTTTTGCAATTCTTGGGGTACTTCACTGTGAGTTTTTAATTTTCTACTTTTTTCAGGGTTTCTCGCCATATTCTGGGTCCTACACCGTGTATTTTTAATTTACCACGTTTTCAGGGTTTCTGGGCACATTATGGGTCCTACAGTGTGATTTTCTCATTTTCGACGCTTTTCAAGTTTTTTCGCAATTCTGGGTCCTACAGTGTGATTATTGTCATTTTCCACCTTTTTCAGTTTTTCTGGCCATATTCGGGTTCCTTCAGTGTGAATTTTTAATTTTCTACTTTTTTCAGGTTTTCTCGCCATATTCTGGGTCCCTCAGTGTGAGTTTTTAATTTTCCTCGTTTTTCAGGTTATCTCTACATATTCTGTGTCCTTCAGTGTGAATTTTTAATTTTCTACTTTTTTCAGGTTTTTTTGTAATATTCTTGGACCTACAGTGTGATTTTCTCATTTTCACGTTTTTCAGGTTTTCTTGCCATATTCCAGGTCCTTCAGTGTGAATTTTTAATTTTCACGTTTTTCAGTATTTCTTTCCATATTTTGCGTAATACAGTGTGAATTTTTAATTTTCCACTTTTTTCATGGTTTCTCGCCATATTCTTTGTCCGACAGTGTGAATTGTTAATTTTCACGTTATTCAGGGTTTCTCGATATTCTTTTTACTACAGCGTGTATTTTTAATTTTCCAAGTTTTTCAGGGTTTTTCGTCATATTTTGGGTCCTACAGTGTGATTTTTCTCATTAATGACATTTTTCAGGTTTTTTCCCAATTCTGGGTCCTATGGAGTGATTTTCTCATTTTCCACCTTTTTCAGGATTTCTCGCCATATTAGGGGTGTGAGTTTGTAATTTTCTACTTTTTTCAGGGTTTCTAGCCATATTCTGGGTCCTACAGCGTGTATTTTTAATTTTCCACGTTTTTCAGTATTTCTCGCCATATTCTATGTCTGACAGTGTGAATTTTTAATTTTCACGTTTTTTAGGGTTTCTCTGCATATTCTGGGTCCTGCCGTGTGATTTTCTCATTTTCTACGTTTTTCAAGTTTTTGCGTAATTCTGGGTCCTACAGAGTGTATTTTTAATTTTCCACGTTTTTCAGGGTTTCTCAGCATATTCTGGGTCCTACAGTGTGATTTTCTCATTTTCGACGTTTTTCAATTTTTTTTTCCAAATCTCGGTCCTACAGTGTGATTATTCTCATTTTCCACCTTTTTCAGGTTTTCTCACCATATTCTGGGATCTACAGTGTGAGTTTTGAGTTTTCCTCCTTTTTCAGGTTCGCTTGCCATATTCTGGGTCCTACATAGTGAGTTTTGAATTTTCCTCGTTTTTCAGGTTTTATTGCCATGTTCTGGGTCTTTCACTGTGAATTTTTAATTTTCTACATTTTTCAGGTTCTCTCGCCGTATTTGGGGTTCTTTAGTGTGAGTTTTTAATTTTCTAATTGATCAGGGTTTCTCAACATATTCTGTGTCCTACAGCGTGAGTTTTGAGTTTTCCTCTTTTTTCATGTTTTCTCGCCATATGCCTGGCTCTTTAGTGTTAATTTTTAATTTTCCACGATTTTCAGGTTTTTCCGTCATATTCTGGGTCCTACAGCATGTATTTTTAATTTTCCATGTTTTCAGGGTTTCTCGGCATATCCTGGGTCCTACAGTGTGATTTTCTCATTTTCGATGTTTTTCAAGTTCTTTCGCAATTCTGGGTCCTTCAGTGTGAATTTTTAATTTTCTACTTTTTTCAGGTTCTCTCTCCATATTTGGGATCCTTCAGTGTTAGTTTATGATTTTCTATTTTTTCAGGATTTCTCAACATATTCTGTGTCCTAGAGCGTGTATTTTTAATTTTCCATGTTCTTCAAGTTTTTTTCGTCATATTCTGGGTCCTGCAGTGTATTTTTCTCATTTTCCACGTTTTTCAAGTTTTTTCATAATTCTGGGTCCTACAGTGTGATTTTCTCATTTTTCAACTTTTTCAGGTTTTCTTGCCATGTTTGGGGTCCTTCCGTGTGATTTCTTACTTTTCTAATTTTTCAGTGTTTCTCGACATATTCTGGGTTCTACAGCGTATATTTTTAATTTTCCATGTTTTCAGGGTTTCTAGTCATATTCTGGGTCCTACAGTGTGATTTTCTCATTTTCGACGTTTTTCAATTTTTTTTTCCAAATCTGGGTTATATAGTGTGATTATTCTCATTTTCCATCCTTTTCAATATTTCTCGCCATATTCTCGGTCCTATAGTGTGAGTTTTGAATTTTCCTTGTTTTTCAGGAAATCTTGCCATATGAAGGGTCCTTCAGTGTGAATTTTTAATTTTCCACTTTTTTCAAGATTCTTGCCATATTCTGTGTCCGACAGTGTGGATTTTTAATTTTCACTTTTTTCAGGGTTTATTGGCATATTCTGGGTCCAGCAGTGTGATTTTCTCATTTTCCACGATTTTCAAGTTTTTTCGCAATTCTTGGGGTATTTCACTGTGAGTTTTTAATTTTCTACTTTTTCAGGGTTTCTCACCATATTATGGGTCCTACACCGTGTATTTTTAATTTACCACGTTTTCAGGGTTTCTGGGCACATTATGGGTCCTACAGTGTGATTTTCTCATTTTCGACGCTTTTCAAGTTTTTTCGCAATTCTGGGTCCTACAGTGTGATTATTGTCATTTTCCACCTTTTTCAGTTTTCTGGCCATATTCGGCGTCCTTCAGTGTGAATTTTTAATTTTATACTTTTTTCAGGTTTTCTCGCCATACTCTGGGTCCCTCAGTGTGAGTTTTTAATTTTCCTTGTTTTTCAGGTTATCCCTACATATTCTGGGTCCTTCAGTGTGAATTTTTAGTTTTCTACTTTTTTCAGGTTTTTTCGTCATATTCTGGGACCTACAGTGTGATTTTCTCATTGCCACGTTTTTCAGGTTTTCTTGCCATATTCCAGGTCCTTCAGTGTGAATTTTTAATTTTCACGTTTTTCAGTATTTCTTTCCATATTTTGCGTAATACAGTGTGAATTTTTAATTTTCCACTTTTTTCATGGTTTCTCGCCATATTCTTTGTCCAACAGTGTGAATTGTTAATTTTCACGTTATTCAGGGATTCTCGATATTCTTTTTACTACAGCGTGTATTTTTAATTTTCCAAGTTTTTCAGGGTTTTTCGTCATATTCTAGGTCCTACAGTGTGATTTTTCTCATTTATGACATTTTTCAGGTTTTTTCCCAATTCTGGGTCCTACAGAGTGATTTTCTGATTTTCCACCTTTTTCAGGATTTCTCGCCATATTAGGGGTCCTTCAGTGTGAATTTTTAATTTTCTACTTTTTTCAGGGTTTCACGACATATTCTGTGTCCTACAGCGTGAGTTTTGGGTTTTCCTCGTTTTTCAGGTTTTCTCGACATATGCCTGGCTCTTTAGTGTTAATTTTTAATTTTCCACGATTTTCAGGTTTTTCCGTCATATTCTGGGTCGTACAGTGTGATTTTTCTCATTTCCACGTTTTTCAGCTTTTCTTGACATATTCCAGGACCTTCAGTGTGAATTTTAAATTTTCCACGTTTTTCAGTATTTCTCGCCATATTCTGTGTCCAACAGTGTGAATTTTTAATTTTCACGTTTTTCAGGGTTTATCAGCATTTCTGGGTCCTGTAGTGTGATTTTCTCATTTTCCACGTTTTTCAAGTTTTTTCGTAATTCTGAGTCCTACAGTGTGATTTTCTCATTTTCAACCTTTTTCAGGTTTTCTCGCCATATTTGGGGTCCTTCAGTGTGATTTTTTACTTTTCTGATATTTCAGGGTTTCTCGCCATATTCTGGGTCCTACAGCGTGTATTTTTAATTTTCCACGTTTTTCAGGGTATCTCGGCATATTCTGGGTCCTAGAGTATTATATTCACATTTTCGACATTTTTCAATTTTTTTTTTCAAATCTGGGTCCTACAGTGTGATTATTCTCATTTTCCACCTTTTTCAGGTTTTTCCATCATATTCAGGTTCCTACAGTGTGATTTTCTCATTTCCACGTTTTTCAGGTTTTCTTGACATATTCCAGGTCATTCAGTGTGAATTTTTAATTTTCACGTTTTTCAGAGTTTCTCTGCATATTCTGGGTTCTGCAGTGGGATTTTCTTATTTTCCAACTTTTTCAGGTTTTCTAGCCATATTTGGTGTCCTTCAGTGTGAATTTGTAATTTTCTAGTTTTTTCAGGGTTTTTCTCTGTATTCTGCGTCCTACAGCATGTATTTTTAATTTTCCACGTTTTCAGGGTTTCTTGGCATATTCTGGGTCCTACTGTGTGATTTTCTCATTTCCATGTTTTTCAGGGTCACTTGCCGTATTCCAGGTCCTTCAGTGTGAATTTTTTTCCACGGTTTTCAGTATTTCTCGCCATATCTGGGTAATAAAGTGTGAATTTTTAATTGTCCACTTTTTTCATGGTTTCTCACCATATTCTGTGTCCGACTGTGTGAATTTTTAATTTTCAGGTTTTTCATGGTTGTTCGGCATATTCTGGTTTCTGCAGTGTGATTTTCTCATTTTCCACATTTTTCAAGTTTTTTCATATTTCTGGGTCCTACAGTGTGATTTTCTCTTTTTTCATCTTTTTCATGTTGTCTTGCCATATTTGGGGTCCCTCAGTGTGAGTTTTTACATTTCTAATTTTTCAGGGTTTCTCGACATATTATGGGTCCTACAGCGTGTATTTTTAATTTTCCACGTTTTTCAGTGTTTCTCAGCATATTCTGGGTCCTACAGTGTGATTTTCTCAATTTTGAAATTTTTCAAGTTTTTTCGCATATCTTGGTCCTACAGTGTGATTATTCTCATTTTCCAACTTTTTCAGGTTTTCTAGCCATATTCTGGGTCCTACAGTGTGAATTTTGAATTTTCCTCGTTTTTCAGGTTTTCTCGCCATATTCTGGGTCCTTCACTGTGAATTTTTAATTTTCCACTTCTTTCAAGTTTTTTGTAATATTATGGGTCCTACGGTGTGCTTTTCTCATTTTCCACCTTTTTCAGGTTTTCTCGCCATATTCGGGGTCCTTCAATGTGAGTTTTTAATTTTCTACATTCTTCAGGGTTTCTCGCCATATTCTGGGTCCTACAGAGTGTATTTTTAATTTTCCACGTTTTTCAAGGTTTCTCTGCATATTCTGGCTCGTACAGTGTGATTTTCCCATTTCCTCGTTTTTCAGGTTTTCTTGCCATATTCCAGGTCCTTCAGTCTGAATTTTTAATTTTCCACGTTTTTCAGTATTTCTCGCCATATTCTGGGCAATACAGTGTGATTTTCTCATTTTCCACTTCTTTCATGGTTTCTTGCCATATTCTGTGTCTGACAGTGTGAATTTTTTATTTTCACATTTTTCAGTGCTTCTCGGCATATTCTGGGTCTTGCAGTGTGATTTTCTCCTTTTCCACGTTTTTCAAGTTTTTTTGTAATTCTGGGTCCTACAGTGTGATTTTCTCATTTTCCACCTTTTTCAGGTTAACTCTCCATATTCGGGGTCCTTCAATGTGAGTTTTTAATTTTCTAGTTTTTCAGGGTTTCTCGGCATATTCTGGGTTCTGCAGTGTGATTTTCTCCTTTTCCACGTTTTTCAAGTTTTTTCGCTATTCTGTGTCCTACAGTGTGATTATACTCATTTTCCACCTTTTTCAAGTTTTTTGCCATATTCGGTGTCTTTCAGTGTGAGTTTTTAATTTTCTACTTTTTACTGTGTTTCTTGCAATATTCTGGCTCCAAAAAGCATATTTTTATTTTTTCTCGTTTTTCAGGGTTTCTTGGCATATTCTGGGTCCTACAATATGATTTTCTCATTTTCCACTTTTTTTAAGTTTTTCGCATTTCTATGTCCTACAGATTGTTTTTCTCATTTTCCACATTTTTCAGGTTTTCTCGCCATATTCCGGGTCCTTCAGTGTGAGTTTTTAATTTTCTACTTCTTTCAGGGTTTCTTGCCATATTCTGAATCCTACAGCGTGTATTTTTAATTTTCCACGTTTTCAGGGTTTCTGGCATATTCTTGCTCCTACTGTGCGATTTTCCAATTTTTGACTTTTTTCAAGTTTTTTTCCCCAATTCTCCATCCTACAGTGTGATTTTCTCATTTTCCACCTTTTTCAGGTTTTCTCAGCATATTCTGGGTCCTGCAGTGTGAATTTTTAATTTTCCACGTTTTTCAAGGTTTTTTTTCCATATTCTGGTCCTATAGTGTGAATTTTTATTTTTCAACATTTTTCAGTGTTTCTCATCATATTCTGGGTCCTACAGTGTGAATTTCTCATTTTCCACCTTTTTCAGGGTTTCTTGCCATATTCTAGGTTCTTCAGTGGGAGTTTTTAATTTTCCATGTTTTTAAGGTTTTTTTTTTCGTCATATTCTCAGTCCCACAGTGTGATTTTTTCATTTTCAAACTTTTTCAGGTTTTCTCGGCATATTCTTGTTCCTACAGTGTGAATTTAATTTTCCACATTTTTCAGTGTTTCTCGCTATATTCTGGGTCCCACAGTGTAAATTTTTAATTTTCGTCGTTTTTAAGGTTTTTTTTTTTGGTAATATTCTTTGTCCGACAGTGTGAATATTTAATGTTTCACTTTTTTCAGCGTTTCTCGGCATATTCTGGGTCCTACAGTGTGATTTTCTCATTTTCCACATTTTTCAATTTTTTTCGTAATTCTGGGTCCTACAGTGTGATTTTCTCATTTTCCACCTTTTTCAGCCTTTCTAGCCATTTTTCGGGTCCTTCAGTGTGAGTTTTTAATTTTCTAATTTTTTCAGGGTTTCTCGCCGTATTCTGGGTCCTAAACGTTGTATTTTTAATTTTTCACGTTTTCAGGGTTTCTTGGCATATTCTGGGTCCTACAGTGTGATTTTCTCATTTTCGATATTTTCAAGTTTTTTCGTAATTCTGGGTCCTACAGTGTGATTTTCTCATTTTCCACCTTTTTCAGGTTTTCTCGCCATAATTGGGGTTCTTCAGTGTCAGTTTGTAATTTTCTACTTTTTTCAGGGTTTCTTGCCATATTTGGGGTCCTTCAGTGTGAGTTTTTAATTTTCTACTCTTTCAGGGTTTCTCGCCATAAACTGTGTCCTATAGTATGTATTTTTCATTTTCCACGTTTTTCAGGTTTTTTCTTCATATTCTGGTTCCTACACTGTGATTATTCTCATTTTCCACATTTTTCAGGTTTTCTTGCCATATTTGGGTTCCTTCAGTGTGAGTTTTTAATTTTCTACTTTTATGAGGGTTTCTTGCCATATTCTGGGTACTACAGAGTGTATTATTAATTTTCCACCTTTCTCAGGGTTTCTTGCCATATTCTGGGTCCTACAGAGTCTGTCTGTCTCTCTGTGTGTCTGATCCCCTGGAACTGTAGATGGGCCAGCATATAGTTGCTGGTAGTTGATCCCAGGTTCTCTTGAAGAGGAGACAATGCTGTTAATTGTTGAGCCCTTTCAGTGGCTCCACCTATCTTTAAATTTTTAGAAATATATGTTAGGCTGTGTTTATGTACATATTATGAAGACCATAAGAGGGATTTAGATTCTCCAGAATCTGACACCCTCTTCTGGAGTGTCTGAAGACAACTACAGTGTACTTATATCTAATAAATACATAAATAAATAAATAAATAAATAAATAAATAAATAAATAAATAAATAAACATTATTTTAAAAGGATAAAAAAGAAAGAAAAACCAGGCAGGCCTGCAATCCTTGTCTGTCTGTCTGTATGTATGTCTGTCTGATCCCCTGGAACTGGAGATGGGCCACAATATAGTTGCTGGTAGTTGATCCCAGGTCCTCTGGAAGAGGAGACAATGCTGTTAGTTGTTGAGCCCTCTCAGTGGCCCCACCAATCTTTAAATTTTTAGAAGTATATGTGAGGCTGTGTTTATGTACATCATATGCAGACCATAAGAGGGATTTAGATTCTCCAGAATCTGACACCCTCTTCTGGAGTGTCTGAAGACAGCTACAGTGTACTTATATCTAATAAATACATAAATAAATAAATAAACATTTTTTTAAAAGTATAAGAAAGAAAGAAAAATCAGGCAGGCCTGCCATCCTTATCTGTCTGTCTGTCTGTCTGTCTTATCCCCTGGAACTTGAGATGGGCCACCATATAGTTGCTGGTAGTTGATCACACGTTCTCTGGAAGAAGAGACAATGCTGTTAATTGTTGAGCCCTTTCAGTGGGCCCACCCATCTTTTAATTTTTAGAAGTATATGTGAGGCTCTGTTTATGTACATCATATGCAGACCATAAGAGGGATTTAGATTCTCCAGAATCTGACACCCTCTTCTGGAGTGTCTGAAGACAGCTACAGTGTACTTATATCTAAGAAATGCATAAATAAATAAATAAATAAATAAATAAATAAATAAATATTTTTTAAAAAGGATAAGAAAGAAAGAAAGACAGGGCAGGCCTGCCATCCTTAGCACTGTCTGTATGTCTTTCTGTCTGATCCCCTGGAACTGGAGATGGGCCACCATATAGTTGCTGGTAGTTGATCCCAGGTACTCTGGAAGAGGAGACAATGCTGTTAATTGTTGAGCTTTTAGAGTGGGCCCACCCTTCTTTAAATTTTTAGAAGTATATGTGAGGCTGTGTTTATGTCCATCATATGCAGACCATAAGAGGGATTTAGATTCTCCAGAATCTGACATCCTCTTCTGGAGTGTCTGAACAGCTACAGTGTATTTATATCTAATAAATAAATAGATAAATAAATAAATAAATAAATAAATAAATAAATAAATAAATAAACATTTTTTTAAAAAGGATAAGAAAGAAAGAAAGACCAGGCAGGCCTGCCATCCATATCTCTGTCTGTCTGTGTGTCTGTCTATCTGATCCCCGGGAACTGGAGATGGGCCACCATATATTTGCTGGTAGTTGATCCAAGGTTTTCTGGAAGAGGAGAAAATGCTCTTAATTGTTGAGCCCTTTCAGTGGCCCCACACTTCTTTAAATATTTAGAAGTATATGTGAGGCCTGTTTATGAACATCATATTCAGATTATAAGAGGATTTAGATTCTCCAGAAACTGACACCCTCTACTGGAGTGTCTGAAGACAGCTACAGTGTACTTATATATAATAAATAAATAAATAAATAAATAAATAAATAAATAAATAAACATTTTTAAAAAGGATAAGAAAGAAAGTAAGACCAGGCAGGCCTGCCATCCTTATTTTTGTCTGTCTGTCTGTCTGTCTGTCTGATCCCCTGGAACTGGAGATGGGCCACCATATAGTTGCTGGTAGTTGATCCAAGGTTCTCTGGAAGAGGAGACAATGCTGTTAATTGTTGAGCCCTTTCAGTGGGCCCACACTTCTTTAAATATTTAGAAGTATATATGAGGCTGTGTTTATGTACATCATATTCAGATTATAAGAGGGTTTAGATTCTCCAGAATCTGACACCCTCTACTGGAGTGTCTGAAGACAGCTACAGTGTACTTATATATAATAAATAAATAAATAAATTAATTAATAAATAAATAAACATTTTTTAAAAAGGATAAGAAAGAAAGTAAGACCAGGCAGGCCTCCCATCCTTATCTCTGTCTGTCTTTCTGTCTGTGTGTCTGTCTGATCCCCTGGAACTGGAGATGGGCTACCATATAGTTCCTGGTAGTTGATCCCGGGTTCTCTGGAAGAGGAGACAATGATGTTAATTGTTGAGCCCTATCAGTGGCCCTACCCATCTTTAAATTTTTAGAAGTGTCTTGAAGCTGTGTTTATGTACATCATATGCAGACCAGAAGAGGGATTTAGATTCATCTGAACCTGACACCCTCTTCTGGAGTGTCTGAAGACAGCTACAGTGTACTTATATCTAATAAATAAATAAATAAATAAATAAATAAATAAATAAATAAATAAACATTATTTAAACCGGATAAGAAAGAAAGAAAGACCAGGAGGCCTGCCATCCTTATCTCTGTCTCTCTGTCTGTCTGTCTGTCGTTCTGATCCCCTGGAACTGGAGATGGGCCACCATATAGGTGCTGGTAGTTGATCCCAGGTTCTCTGGAAGAGGAGAGAATGCTGTTAATTGTTGAGCCCTTTCAGCGGCCCCACTCATCGTTAAATTTTTACTAGTATATGTTAGTCTGTGTTTATGTACATCATATGCAGACTATAAGAGGGATTTAGATTCTCCAGAATCTGACACCCTCTTCTGGAGTGTCTGAAGACAGCTACAGTGTATTTATATCTAATAAATACATAAATAAATAATCATTTTTTAAAAAGGATAAGAAAGAAAGAAAGACCAGGCAGGCCTGCCATCCTTATCCTTGTCTGTCTGTCCGTCTGTCTGATCCCCTGGGAGTGGAGATGGGACACCATATAGTTGCAGGTAGTTGATCCCAGGTTCTCTGGAAGAGGAGACAATGCTGTTAATTGCTGAGCCCTTTCAGTGCCACCCCCACCTTTAAATTTTAAGAAGTAAATGTGAGGCTGTGTTTATGTACATCATATGCAGACCATAAGAGGGATTTAGATACTCCAGAATCTGACACCCTCTTCTGGAGTGTTGAAGACAACTACATTGTACTTATATCTAATAAATAAATAAATAAATAAATAAATAAATAAATAAATAAAAACATTATTTTAAAAGGATAAGAAAGAAAGAAAGACCAGGCAGGCCTGCCCTCCTTATCTCTGTCTGTCTGTCTGTCTGTCTGTCTGATCCCCTGGAAATGGAGATGGGCCACCATATAGTTGCTGGTAGCTGATCCCAGGTTCTCTGGAAGAAGAGACAATGCTGGTAAATGTTGAGCCCTTTCAGTGGCCCCACCCTTCTTAAATTTTTAGAAGTGTATGTGAATCTGTGTTTATGTCCATCATATGCAGACCATAAGAGGGATTTATATTCTCCAGAATCTGACACCGTCTTCTGGAATGTCTGAAGACAGCTAGAGTGTACTTATATCTAATAAATACATAAATAAATAAATAAACATTTTTTTAAAAGATAAGAAAGAAAGAAAAACCAGGGAGGCCTGCCACCCTTGTCTGTCTGTCTCTTTGTCTGCCTGATCCCCTGGAACTGGAGATGGGCCACCATATAGTTGCTGGTAGTTGATCCCAGGTTCTCTGGTAGAGGAGACAATGCTGTTAATTGTTAAGCTTTTAGAGTGGCCCCACCGTTCTTTAAATTTTTAGAAGTATATGTGAGGCTGTGTTTATGTACATCATATGCAAACCATAAGAGGGGTTTAGATTCTCCAGAATCTGACACCCTCTTCTGGAGTGTCTGAACAGCTACAGTGTACTTATATCTAATAAATAAATAGATAAATAAAGAAAGAAATAAATAAACATTTTTTAAAAAGGATAAGAAAGAAAGAAAGACCAGGCAGGCCTGCCATCCATATCTCTGTCTGTCTGTCTGTCTGTCTGTCTATCTGATCCCCGGGAACTGGAGATTGGCCACCATATAGTTGCTGGTAGTTGATCCAAGGTTCTCTGGAAGAGGAGACAATGCTGTTAATTGTTGAGCCCTTTCAGTGGCCCCACACTTCTTTAAATATTTAGAAGTATATGTGAGGCCTTTTTATGTACATCATATTCAGATTATAAGAGGATTTAGATTCTCCAGAAACTGACACCCTCTACTGGAGTGTCTGAAGACAGCTACAGTGTACTTATATATAATAAATACATTAATAAATAAATAAATAAATAAATAAATAAATAAATAAATAAACATTTTTTTAAAAGGATAAGAAAGAAAGTAAGACCAGGCAGGCCTGCCATCCTTATCTCTGTCTGTCTGTCTGTCTGTCTGATCCCCTGGAACTGGAGATGGGCCACCATATCGTTGCTGGTAGTTGATCCAATGTTATCTGGAAGAGGAGAAAATGCTGTTAATTGTTGAGCCCTTTCATTGGCCCCACACTTCTTTAAATATTTAGAAGTATATGTGAGGCTGTGTTTATGTACATCATATTCAGATTATAAGAGGATTTAGATTCTCCAGAATCTGACACCCTCTACTGGAATGTCTGAAGACAGCTACAGTGTACTTATATATAATAAATACATAAATAAATAAATAAATAAACATTTTTTAAAAAGGATAAGAAAGAAAGTAAGACCAGGCAGGCCTGCCATCCTTATCTCTGTCTGTCTGTCTGTGTGTCTGTCTGAACCCCTGGAACTGGAGATGGGCTACCATATAGTTGCTGGTAGTTGATACCAGGTTCTCTGGAAGAGGAGACAATGCTGTTAATTGTTGACCCCTATTTGTGACCCTACCCATCTTTAAATTTTTAGAAGTGTATCTGAGGCTGTGTTTATGTACATCATATGCAGACCAGAAGAGGGATTTAGATTCGTCAGTATCTGACACCCTCTTCTGGAGTGTCTGAAGACAGCTACAGTGTACTTATATCTAATAAATACATAAATAAATAAATAAATAAATAAATAAATAAATAAATAAATAAACATTATTTAAACCGGATAAGAAAGAAAGAAAGACCAGGCAGGCCTGCCATCCTTATCTCTGTCTGTCTGTCTGTCTGTCTGTCGTTCTGATCCCCTGGAACTGGAGATGGGCCACCATATAGGTGCTGGTAGTTGATCCCAGGTTCTCTGGAAGAGGAGACAATTCTGTTAATTGATGAGCCCTTTCAATGCCCCCCCCAACCTTTAAATTTTAAGAAGTAAATGTGAGGCTGTGTTTATGTACATCATATACAGACCATAAGAGGGATTTAGATTTTCCAGAATCTGACAACTTCTTCTGGAGTGTCTGAAGATGGCTACAGTGTACTTACATCTAATAAACATATAAATAAATAAATAAACATTTTTTAAAAAGGATAAGAAAGAAAGAAAGACCAGGCAGGCCTGCCATCCTTATCTCTGTCTGTCTGTCTGTCTGTCTGTCTGATCCCCTGGAAGTGGAGATGGGCTACCATATAGTTGCTGGTAGTTGATCCCAGGTTCTCTGGAAGAGGAGACAATGCTGTTAATTGTTGAACCCTATCAGTGGCCCTACCCATCTTTAAATTTTTAGAAGTGTATGTGAGGCTGTGTTTATGTACATCATATGCAGACCAGAAGAGGGATTTAGATTCATCAGAATCTGACACCTTCTTCTGGAGTTTCTGAAGACAACTACAGTGTACTTATATCTAATAAATAAATAAATAAATAAATAAATAAATAAATAAATAAATAAACATTTTTTAAAAGGATAAGAAAGAAAGACGGACCAGGCAGGCCTGCCCTCCTTATCTCTGTCTGTCTGTCTGTCTGTTTGTCTGATCCCCTGGAACTGGAGATGGGCCACCATATAGTTGCTGCTAGTTGATCCCAGGTTCTGGTAGAGGAGACAATGCTGTTAATTGTTGAGCCGTTTCAGTGGCCTCACACATCTTTAAATTTTTAGAAGTATATGTGAGGCTGTGTTTATGTACATCATATGCAGACAATAAGAGGGATTTAGATTTCCAGAATATGACACCCTCTTCTGAAGTGTCTGAAGACAGCTACAGTGTACTTATATCTAATAAATACATAAATAAATAAATAAATAAATAAATAAATAAATAAACATTTTTAAAATGTATAAGAAAGAAAGAAAAACCAGGCAGGCCTGCAATCCTTGTCTGTCTGTCTGTATGTATGTCTGTCTGATCCCCTGGAACTGGAGATGGGCCACAATATAGTTGCTGGTAGTTGATCCCAGGTACTCTGGAAGAGGAGACAATGCTGTTAATTGTTGAGCCCTTTCAGTGGCTCCACCTATCTTTAAATTTTTAGATGTATATGTGAGGCTGTGTTTATGTACATCATATGCAGACCATAAGAGGGATTTAGATTCTCCAGGATCTGACACCCTCTTCTGGAGTGTCTGAAGACAGCTACATTGTACTTATATCTAATAAATACATAAATAAATAAACATTTTTTAAAAAGAATAAGAAAGAAAGACCAGGCAGGCCTGCCATCCTTATCCTTGTCTGTCTGTCTGTCTCTCTGATCCCCTGGGAGTGGATATGGGCCACCATATCGTTGCAGGTAGTTGATCCCAGGTTCTCTGGAAGAGGAGACAATGCTGTTAATTGTTGAGCCCTTTCAGTGGCTCCACCTATCTTTAAATTTTTAGATGTATATGTGAGGCTGTGTTTATGTACATCATATGTAGACCATAAGAGGGATTTAGATTCTCCAGAATCTGACACCCTCTTCTGGAGTGTCTGAAGACAACTACAGTGTACTTATATCTAATAAATAAATAAATAAATAAATAAATAAATAAATAAATAAATAAATAAATAAATAAATAAACATTTTTAAAAGGATAAGAAAGAAAGAAAAACCAGGCAGGCCTGCCCTCCTTATCTCTGTCTGTCTGTCTGTCTGTCTGATCCCCTGGAACTGGAGATGGGCCACTATATAGTTGCTGGTAGTTGATATTAGGTTCTCTGGAAGAAGAGACAATGCTGTTAATTGTTGAGCCCTTTCAGTGGACCCACCCATCTTTAAATTTTTAGATGTATATGTTAGGCTGTGTTTATGTCCATCATATGCAGACCATAATGTGGATTTATATTCTCCAGAATCTGACACCCTCTTCTGGAGTGTCTGAAGACAGCTACAGTGTACTTATATCTAATAAATACAAAAATAAATAAATAAACATTATTTTAATAGGATAAGAAAGAAAGAAAAACCAGGGAGGCCTGCCACCCTTGTCTGTCTGTCTCTTTGTCTGCCTGATCCCCTGGAACTGGAGATGGGCCACCATATAGTTGCTGGTATTTGATCCCAGGTTCTCTGTTAGAGGAGACAATGCTGTTAATTGTTGAGCCCTTTCAGTGGCCCCACACATCTTTAAATTTTTAGAAGTATATGTGAGGCTGTGTTTATGTACATCATATGCAGACCATAAGAGGCATTTAGATTCTCCAGAATCTGTCACCCTCTTGTGGAGTGTCTGAAGACAGCTACAGTGTACTTATATATAATAAATACATAAATAAATAAATAAACATTTTTTAAAAAGTATAAGAAAGAAAGTAAAACCAGGCAGGCCTGCAATCCTTATCTGTCTGTCTGTCTGTCTGTCTGATCCCCTAGAACTGGAGATGGGCCACCATATAGTTGCTGGTATTTGATCCCAGGTTCTCTGGTAGAGGAGACAATGCTGTTAATTGTTGAGCCGTTTCAGTGGCCCCACACACCTTTAAATTTTTAGAAGTATATGTGAGGCTGTGTTTATGTACATCATATGCAGACCATAAGAGGGATTTAGATTCTCCAGAATATGACACCCTCTTCTGGAGTGTCTGAAGACAACTACAGTGTACTTATATCTAATAAATACATATATAAATAAATAAAAATTTTTAAAATGTATAAGAAAGAAAGAAAAACCAGGCAGTCCTGCAATCCTTGTCTGTCTGTCTGTATGTATGTCTGTCAGATCCCCTGGAACTGGAGATGGGCCACAATATAGTTGCTGGTAGTTGATCCCAGGTCCTCTGGAAGAGGAGACAATGGTGTTAATTGTTGAGCCCTTTCAGTGGGCCCACCCATCTTTAAATTTTTAGAAGTATATATGAGGCTGTGTTTATGTACATCATATGCAGACCATAAGAGGGATTTAGATTCTCCAGAAGATGACACCCTCTTCTAGAGTGTCTGAAGTCAGCTACAGTGTACTTATATCTAATAAATACATAAATAAATAAATAAATAAATAAATAAATAAATAAATAAATAAATAAACATTTTTTTAAAAGTATAAGAAAGAAAGAAAGACCAGGCAGGCCTCCATCCTAAACTCTATCTCTCTGTCTGACTGTCTGATACCCTGGAACTGGAGATGGGCCACCATATAGTTGCTGGTAGTTTATCCAAGGTTCTCTGGAAGAGGAGGCAATGCTGTTAATTGTTGAGCCATTTCTGGGGCCCCACACATCTTTAAATTTTTAGAAGTATATGTGAGGCTGTGTTTATGTACATCATATGCAGACCATAAGAGGGATTTAGATTCTCCAGAATCTGTCACCCTCTTGTGGAGTGTCTGAAGACAGCTACAGTGTACTTATATATAATAAATACATAAATAAATAAATAAACATTTTTTAAAAAGTATAAGAAAGAAAGTAAAACCAGGCAGGCCTGCAATCCTTATCTGTCTGTCTGTCTGTCTGTCTGTCTGATCCCCTAGAACTGGAGATGGGCCACCATATAGTTGCTGGTATTTGATCCCAGGTTCTCTGGTAGAGGAGACAATGCTGTTAATTGTTGAGCCGTTTCAGTGGCCCCACACACCTTTAAATTTTTAGAAGTATATGTGAGGCTGTGTTTATGTACATCATATGCAGACCATAAGAGGGATTTAGATTCTCCAGAATATGACACCCTCTTCTGGAGTGTCTGAAGACAACTACAGTGTACTTATATCTAATAAATACATATATAAATAAATAAAAATTTTTAAAATGTATAAGAAAGAAAGAAAAACCAGGCAGTCCTGCAATCCTTGTCTGTCTGTCTGTATGTATGTCTGTCAGATCCCCTGGAACTGGAGATGGGCCACAATATAGTTGCTGGTAGTTGATCCCAGGTCCTCTGGAAGAGGAGACAATGGTGTTAATTGTTGAGCCCTTTCAGTGGGCCCACCCATCTTTAAATTTTTAGAAGTATATATGAGGCTGTGTTTATGTACATCATATGCAGACCATAAGAGGGATTTAGATTCTCCAGAAGATGACACCCTCTTCTAGAGTGTCTGAAGTCAGCTACAGTGTACTTATATCTAATAAATACATAAATAAATAAATAAATAAATAAATAAATAAATAAATAAATAAATAAACATTTTTTTAAAAGTATAAGAAAGAAAGAAAGACCAGGCAGGCCTCCATCCTAAACTCTATCTCTCTGTCTGACTGTCTGATACCCTGGAACTGGAGATGGGCCACCATATAGTTGCTGGTAGTTTATCCAAGGTTCTCTGGAAGAGGAGGCAATGCTGTTAATTGTTGAGCCATTTCTGGGGCCCCACCCATCTTTAAATTTTTAGAAGAAAATGTGAGGCTGTGTTTATGTACATCATATGCAGACCATAAGAGGGATTTAGATTCTCTAGAATCTGACACCCTCTTCTGGAGTGTCTGAAGACAGCTACAGTGTACTTATATCTAATAAATACATAAATAAATAAATAAATGAATGAATAAATATATAAATAAATAAATAAATAAACATTTTTTAAAAATGATAAGAAAGTAAGAAAGACCAGGCTGGCCTGCCACCCTTATCTCTGTCTGTCTGTCTGTCTGTCTGTCTGATACCCTGGAACTGGAGATGGGCCACCATATAGTTGCTGGTTGTTGTTCCCAGGTACTCTGGAAGAGGAGACAATGCTGTTAATTGTTCAGCTTTTAGAGTGGCCCCACCCTTCTTTAAATTTTTAGAAGTATATGTGAGGCTGTGTTTACGTACATCATATGCAGACCAAAAGAGGGATTTAGATTCTCCAGAATCTGACACCCTCTTCTGGAGTGTCTGAACAGCTACAGTGTACTTATATCTAATAAATACATAAAAATAAATAAATAAATAAATAAATAAATAAATAAATAAACATTTTTTAAAAAGGAAAAGACAGAAAGAAAGACCAGGCAGGCCTGCCATCCATAAATCTGTCTGTCTGTCTGTCTGTCTGTCAATCTGATACCTGGGAACTGGAGATGGTCCACGAATAGTTGCTGGTAGTTGATCCCAGGTTCTCTGGAAGAGGAGACAATGCTGTTAATTGTTGATCCCTTTCAGTGGCGCCACCCATCTTTAAATATTTAGAAGTATATGTGAGGCTGTGTTTATGTACATCATATTCAGATTATAAGAGGATTTAGATTCTCCAGAACCTGACACCCTCTTCTGGAGTGTCTGAAGACAGCTACAGTGTACTTATATCTAATAAATAAATAGATAAATAAATAAATAAATAACTAAATAAATAAACATTTTTTAAAAAGGATAAGAAAGAAAAAAAAGAAAAGGCAGGCCTGCCATCCATATCTCTGTCTGTCCGTCTGTCTGTCGATCTGATCCCCGGCAACTGGAGATCGGCCACCATATAGTTGCTGGTAGTTGATCCAAGGTTCTCTGGAAGAGGAGACAATGCTGTTAATTGTTGAGCCCTTTCAGTGGCCCCACACTTCTTTAAATATTTAGAAGAATATATGAGGCCATTTTATGTACTTCATATTCAGATTATAAGAGGATTTAGATTCTCCAGAATCTGACACCCTCTACTTGAGTGTCTGAAGACAGCTACAGTGTACTTATAATAAATAAATAAATAAATAAATAAATAAATAAATAAATAAATAAATAAATAAATAAACATTTTTTTAAAAAGGATAAGAAAGAAAGTAAGACCAGGCAGGCCTGCCATCCTTATCTCTGTCTGTCTGTCTGTCTGTCTGATCCCCTTGAACTGGAGATGGGCTACCATATAGTTGCTGGTAGTTGATACCAGGTTCTCTGGAAGAGGAGACAATGCTGTTAATTGTTGACCCTTATTTGTGGCCCTACCCATCTTTAAATTTTTAGAAGTGTATGTGAGGCTGTGTTTATGTACATCATATGCAGACCAGAAGAGGGATTTAGGTTCATCAGTATCTGAAACTCTCTTCTGGAGTGTCTGAAGACAGCTACAGTGTACTTATATCTAATAAATAAATAAATAAATAAATAAATAAATAAATAAATAAATAAACATTATTTAAACCGGATAAGAAAGAAAGAAAGACCAGGCAGGCCTGCCATCCTTATCTCTGTCTGTCTGTCTGTCTGTCTGTCCTTCTGATCCGCTGCAACTGGATATGGGCCACCATTTAGGTGCTGGTAGTTGATCCCAGGTTCTCTGGTAGAGGAGACAATGCTGTTAATTGCTGAGCCCTTTAAATGGTCCCCCCACCTTTAAATTTTAAGAAGTAAATGTGAGGCTGTGTTTATGTACATCATATGCAGACCATAAGAGGGATTTAGATTCTCCAGAATCTGACACCTTCTTCTGGAGTGTCTGAAGACGGCTACAGTGTACTTATATCTAATAAATATATAAATAAATAAATAAACATTTTTTAAAAAGGATAAGAAAGAAAGAAAGACCAGGCAGACCTGCCATCCTTATCTCTGTCAGTCTGTTTGTCTGTCAGTCTGTCTGATCCCTTGGAACTGGAGATGGGCTACCATATAGTTGCTGTTAGTTGATCCCAGGTTCTCTGGAAGAGGAGACAATGCTGTTAATTGTTGAGCCCTTTCAGTGGCTCCACCTATCTTTAAATTTTTAGAAGTATATGTTAGGCTGTGTTTATGTACATCATATGCAGACCATAAGAGGGATTTAGATTCTGCAGAATCTGACACCCTCTTCTGGAGTGTCTGAAGACAACTACAGTGTACTTATATCTAATAAATACATAAATAAATAAATAAATAAATAAATAAATAAATTAATTAATAAATAAGTAAATAAACATTATTTTAAAAGAATAAGAAAGAAAGAAAGAAAGACCAGGCAGGCCTGACATCCCTATCTCTGTCTGTCTGTCTGTCTGTCTGTCTGATCCACTGGAACTGGAGATGGGCCACCATATAGTTGCTGGTAGTTAATCCCAGGTTATCTGGAAGAAGAGACAATGCTGTTAATTGTTGAGCCCTTTCAGTGGCCCCACCCATCTTTAAATTTTTAGAAGTGTATGTGAATCTGTGTTTATGTCCATCATATGCAGACCATAAGAGGGATTTATATTCTCCAGTATCTGACACCCTGTTCTGGAGTGTCTAAAGACAGCTACAGTGTACTTATATCTAATAAATACATAAGAAAATAAATAAACATTTTTTAAAAAGGATAAGAAAGAAAGAAAAACCAGGGAGGCCTGCCACCCTTGTCTGTCTGTCTCTTTTTCTGCCTGATCCCCTGGAACTGGAGATGGGCCACAATATAGTTGCTGGTAGTTGATCCCAGGTCCTCTGGAAGAGGAGACAATGCTGTTAATTGTTGAGCCCTTTCAGTGGCCCCACCCATCTTTAAATTTTTAGAAGTATATGTGAGGCTGTGTTTATGTACATCATATGCAGACCATAAGAGGGATTTAGATTCTCCAGAAGATGACACCCTCTTCTAGAGTGTATGAAGTCAGCTACAGTGTACTTATATCTAATAAATACATAAATAAATAAATGAATAAATAAATAAATAAATAAATAAACATTTTTTAAAAAGGATAAGAAAGTAAGAAAGACCAGGCAGGCCTGCCACCCTTATCTCTGTCTGTCTGTCTGTCTGTCTGTCTGTCTGATACCCTGGAACTGGAGATGGGCCACCATATAGTTGCTGGTAGTTGATCCCAGGTACTCTGGAAGAGGAGACAATGCTGATAATTGTTCAGCTTTTAGAGTGGCCCCACCCTTCTTTAAATTTTTGAAGTATATGTGAGGCTGTGTTTACTTACATCATATGCAGACCATAAGAGGGATTTAGATTCTCCAGAATCTGACACCCTCTTCTGGAGTGTCTGAACAGCTACAGTGTACTTATATCTAATAAATACATAAAAATAAATAAATAAATAAATAAATAAATAAATAAATATTTTTTTAAAAAGGAAAAGACAGAAAGAAAGACCAGGCAGGCCTGCCATCCATATCTCTGTCTGTCTGTCTGTCTGTCAATCTGATACCTGGGAACTGGAGATGGGCCACGAATAGTTGCTGGTAGTTGATCCCAGGTGCTCTGGAAGAGGAGACAATGCTGTTAATTTTTGAGCCCTTTCAGTGGCGCCACCCGTCTTAAATATTTAGAAGTATATGTGAGGCCTTTTTATGTACATCATATTCAGATTATAAGAGGATTTAGATTCTCCAGAATCTGACACCCTCTACTGGAGTGTCTGAAGACAGCTACAGTGTACTTATATATAATAAATAAATAAATAAATAAATAAATAAATAAATAAATAAATAAATAAATAAACATTATTTAAACCGGATAAGAAAGAAAGAAAGACCAGGCAGGCCTGCCATCCTTATCTCTGTCTGTCTGTCTGTCTGTCTGTCCTTCTGATCCGCTGCAACTGGATATGGGCCACCATATAGGTGCTGGTAGTTGATCCCAGGTTCTCTGGTAGAGGAGACAATGCTGTTAATTGCTGAGCCCTTTAAATGGTCCCCCCACCTTTAAATTTTAAGAAGTAAATGTGAGGCTGTGTTTATGTACATCATATGCAGACCATAAGAGGGATTTAGATTCTCCAGAATCTGACACCTTCTTCTGGAGTGTCTGAAGACGGCTACAGTGTACTTATATCTAATAAATATATAAATAAATAAATAAACATTTTTTAAAAAGGATAAGAAAGAAAGAAAGACCAGGCAGACCTGCCATCCTTATCTCTGTCAGTCTGTTTGTCTGTCAGTCTGTCTGATCCCTTGGAACTGGAGATGGGCTACCATATAGTTGCTGTTAGTTGATCCCAGGTTCTCTGGAAGAGGAGACAATGCTGTTAATTGTTGAGCCCTTTCAGTGGCTCCACCTATCTTTAAATTTTTAGAAGTATATGTTAGGCTGTGTTTATGTACATCATATGCAGACCATAAGAGGGATTTAGATTCTGCAGAATCTGACACCCTCTTCTGGAGTGTCTGAAGACAACTACAGTGTACTTATATCTAATAAATACATAAATAAATAAATAAATAAATAAATAAATAAATAAATAAATTAATTAATTAATTAATTAATAAATAAGTAAATAAACATTATTTTAAAAGAATAAGAAAGAAAGAAAGAAAGACCAGGCAGGCCTGACATCCCTATCTCTGTCTGTCTGTCTGTCTGTCTGTCTGTCTGATCCACTGGAACTGGAGATGGGCCACCATATAGTTGCTGGTAGTTAATCCCAGGTTATCTGGAAGAAGAGACAATGCTGTTAATTGTTGAGCCCTTTCAGTGGCCCCACCCATCTTTAAATTTTTAGAAGTGTATGTGAATCTGTGTTTATGTCCATCATATGCAGACCATAAGAGGGATTTATATTCTCCAGAATCTGACACCCTGTTCTGGAGTGTCTAAAGACAGCTACAGTGTACTTATATCTAATAAATACATAAGAAAATAAATAAACATTTTTTAAAAAGGATAAGAAAGAAAGAAAAACCAGGGAGGCCTGCCACCCTTGTCTGTCTGTCTCTTTTTCTGCCTGACCCCCTGGAACTGGAGATGGGCCACAATATAGTTGCTGGTAGTTGATCCCAGGTCCTCTGGAAGAGGAGACAATGCTGTTAATTGTTGAGCCCTTTCAGTGGCCCCACCCATCTTTAAATTTTTAGAAGTATATGTGAGGCTGTGTTTATGTACATCATATGCAGACCATAAGAGGGATTTAGATTCTCCAGAAGATGACACCCTCTTCTAGAGTGTCTGAAGTCAGCTACAGTGTACTTATATCTAATAAATACATAAATAAATAAATGAATAAATAAATAAATAAATAAATAAATAAATAAATAAATAAACATTTTTTAAAAAGGATAAGAAAGTAAGAAAGACCAGGCAGGCCTGCCACCCTTATCTCTGTCTGTCTGTCTGTCTGTCTGTCTGTCTGATACCCTGGAACTGGAGATGGGCCACCATATAGTTGCTGTTAGTTGATCCCAGGTACTCTGGAAGAGGAGACAATGCTGATAATTGTTCAGCTTTTAGAGTGGCCCCACCCTTCTTTAAATTTTTGAAGTATATGTGAGGCTGTGTTTACTTACATCATATGCAGACCATAAGAGGGATTTAGATTCTCCAGAATCTGACACCCTCTTCTGGAGTGTCTGAACAGCTACAGTGTACTTATATCTAATAAATACATAAAAATAAATAAATAAATAAATAAATAAATAAATAAATAAATATTTTTTTAAAAAGGAAAAGACAGAAAGAAAGACCAGGCAGGCCTGCCATCCATATCTCTGTCTGTCTGTCTGTCTGTCAATCTGATACCTGGGAACTGGAGATGGGCCACGAATAGTTGCTGGTAGTTGATCCCAGGTGCTCTGGAAGAGGAGACAATGCTGTTAATTTTTGAGCCCTTTCAGTGGCGCCACCCGTCTTTAAATATTTAGAAGTATATGTGAGGCTGTGTTTATGTACATCATATGCAGACCATAAGAGGGATTTAGATTCTCCAGAATCTGACACCCTCTTCTGGAGTGTCTGAAGACAGCTACAGTGTACTTATATCTAATAAATAAATAGATAAATAAATAAATAAATAAATAAACATTTTTTTAAAAGGATAAGAAAGAAAGAAAGACCAGGCAGGCCTGCCATCCATATCTCTGTCTGTCTGTCTGTCTGTCGATCTGATCCCCGGGAACTGGAGATCGGCCACCATATAGTTGCTGGTAGTTGATCCAAGGTTCTCTGGAAGAGGAGACAATGCTGTTAATTGTTGAGCCCTTTCAGTGGCCCCACACTTCTTTAAATATTTAGAAGTATATGTGAGGCCTTTTTATGTACATCATATTCAGATTATAAGAGGATTTAGATTCTCCAGAATCTGACACCCTCTACTGGAGTGTCTGAAGACAGCTACAGTGTACTTATATATAATAAATAAATAAATAAATAAATAAATAAATAAATAAATAAATAAATAAACATTATTTAAACCGGATAAGAAAGAAAGAAAGACCAGGCAGGCCTGCCATCCTTATCTCTGTCTGTCTGTCTGTCTGTCTGTCCTTCTGATCCGCTGCAACTGGATATGGGCCACCATATAGGTGCTGGTAGTTGATCCCAGGTTCTCTGGTAGAGGAGACAATGCTGTTAATTGCTGAGCCCTTTAAATGGTCCCCCCACCTTTAAATTTTAAGAAGTAAATGTGAGGCTGTGTTTATGTACATCATATGCAGACCATAAGAGGGATTTAGATTCTCCAGAATCTGACACCTTCTTCTGGAGTGTCTGAAGACGGCTACAGTGTACTTATATCTAATAAATATATAACTAAATAAATAAACATTTTTTAAAAAGGATAAGACAGAAAGAAAGACCAGGCAGACCTGCCATCCTTATCTCTGTCAGTCTGTTTGTCTGTCAGTCTGTCTGATCCCTTGGAACTGGAGATGGGCTACCATATAGTTGCTGTTAGTTGATCCCAGGTTCTCTGGAAGAGGAGACAATGCTGTTAATTGTTGAGCCCTTTCAGTGGCTCCACCTATCTTTAAATTTTTAGAAGTATATGTTAGGCTGTGTTTATGTACATCATATGCAGACCATAAGAGGGATTTAGATTCTGCAGAATCTGACACCCTCTTCTGGAGT
The DNA here is from genome assembly GCF_978045245.1 of Mus caroli. NCBI lineage: Eukaryota > Metazoa > Chordata > Mammalia > Rodentia > Muridae > Mus > Mus caroli. Next base: position 1,583,723 of record NW_028227278.1, read on the forward strand.
GTCTGAAGACAACTACAGTGTACTTATATCTAATAAATACATAAATAAATAAATAAATAAATAAATTAATTAATTAATAAATAAGTAAATAAACATTATTTTAAAAGAATAAGAAAGAAAGAAAGAAAGACCAGGCAGGCCTGACATCCCTATCTCTGTCTGTCTGTCTGTCTGTCTGTCTGATCCACTGGAACTGGAGATGGGCCACCATATAGTTGCTGGTAGTTAATCCCAGGTTATCTGGAAGAAGAGACAATGCTGTTAATTGTTGAGCCCTTTCAGTGGCCCCACCCATCTTTAAATTTTTAGAAGTGTATGTGAATCTGTGTTTATGTCCATCATATGCAGACCATAAGAGGGATTTATATTCTCCAGAATCTGACACCCTGTTCTGGAGTGTCTAAAGACAGCTACAGTGTACTTATATCTAATAAATACATAAGAAAATAAATAAACATTTTTTAAAAAGGATAAGAAAGAAAGAAAAACCAGGGAGGCCTGCCACCCTTGTCTGTCTGTCTCTTTTTCTGCCTGATCCCCTGGAACTGGAGATGGGCCACAATATAGTTGCTGGTAGTTGATCCCAGGTCCTCTGGAAGAGGAGACAATGCTGTTAATTGTTGAGCCCTTTCAGTGGCCCCACCCATCTTTAAATTTTTAGAAGTATATGTGAGGCTGTGTTTATGTACATCATATGCAGACCATAAGAGGGATTTAGATTCTCCAGAAGATGACACCCTCTTCTAGAGTGTCTGAAGTCAGCTACAGTGTACTTATATCTAATAAATACATAAATAAATAAATGAATAAATAAATAAATAAATAAATAAATAAATAAATAAATAAACATTTTTTAAAAAGGATAAGAAAGTAAGAAAGACCAGGCAGGCCTGCCACCCTTATCTCTGTCTGTCTGTCTGTCTGTCTGTCTGTCTGATACCCTGGAACTGGAGATGGGCCACCATATAGTTGCTGGTAGTTGATCCCAGGTACTCTGGAAGAGGAGACAATGCTGATAATTGTTCAGCTTTTAGAGTGGCCCCACCCTTCTTTAAATTTTTGAAGTATATGTGAGGCTGTGTTTACTTACATCATATGCAGACCATAAGAGGGATTTAGATTCTCCAGAATCTGACACCCTCTTCTGGAGTGTCTGAACAGCTACAGTGTACTTATATCTAATAAATACATAAAAAAAAAAATAAATAAATAAATAAATATTTTTTTAAAAAGGAAAAGACAGAAAGAAAGACCAGGCAGGCCTGCCATCCATATCTCTGTCTGTCTGTCTGTCTGTCAATCTGATACCTGGGAACTGGAGATGGGCCACGAATAGTTGCTGGTAGTTGATCCCAGGTGCTCTGGAAGAGGAGACAATGCTGTTAATTTTTGAGCCCTTTCAGTGGCGCCACCCGTCTTTAAATATTTAGAAGTATATGTGAGGCTGTGTTTATGTACATCATATGCAGACCATAAGAGGGATTTAGATTCTCCAGAATCTGACACCCTCTTCTGGAGTGTCTGAAGACAGCTACAGTGTACTTATATCTAATAAATAAATAGATAAATAAATAAATAAATAAATAAACATTTTTTTAAAAGGATAAGAAAGAAAGAAAGACCAGGCAGGCCTGCCATCCATATCTCTGTCTGTCTGTCTGTCTGTCGATCTGATCCCCGGGAACTGGAGATCGGCCACCATATAGTTGCTGGTAGTTGATCCAAGGTTCTCTGGAAGAGGAGACAATGCTGTTAATTGTTGAGCCCTTTCAGTGGCCCCACACTTCTTTAAATATTTAGAAGTATATGTGAGGCCTTTTTATGTACATCATATTCAGATTATAAGAGGATTTAGATTCTCCAGAATCTGACACCCTCTACTGGAGTGTCTGAAGACAGCTACAGTGTACTTATATATAATAAATAAATAAATAAATAAATAAATAAATAAATAAATAAATAAATAAATAAACATTATTTAAACCGGATAAGAAAGAAAGAAAGACCAGGCAGGCCTGCCATCCTTATCTCTGTCTGTCTGTCTGTCTGTCTGTCGTTCTGATCCCCTGCAACTGGTGATGGGCCACCATATAGGTGCTGGTAGTTGATCCCAGGTTCTCTGGTAGAGGAGACAATGCTGTTAATTGCTGAGCCCTTTCAATGGTCCCCCCACCTTTAAATTTTAAGAAGTAAATGTGAGGATGTGTTTATGTACATCATATGCAGACCATAAGAGGGATTTAGGTTCTCCAGAATCTGACACCTTCTTCTGGAGTGTCTGAAGACGGCTACAGTGTACTTATATCTAATAAACATATAAATAAATAAATAAACATTTTTTAAAAAGGATAAGAAAGAAAGAAAGATAAGGCAGGCCTGCCATCCTTATCTCTGTCAGTCGGTCTGTCTGTCAGTCTGTCTGATCTCTTGGAACTGGAGATGGGCCACCATATAGTTGCTGTTAGTTGATCCCAGGTTCTCTGGAAGAGGAGACAATGCTGTTAATTGTTGAGCCCTTTCAGTGGCTCCACCTATCTTTAAATTTTTAGAAGTATATGTTAGGCTGTGTTTATGTACATCATATGCAGACCATAAGAGGGATTTAGATTCTCCAGAATCTGACACCCTCTTCTGGAGTGTCTGAAGACAACTACAGTGTACTTATATCTAATAAATACATAAATAAATAAATAAATATATAAATAAATAAATAAACATTATTTTAAAAGAATAAGAAAGAAAGAAAGACCAGGCAGGCCTGACCTCCTTATCTCTGTCTGTCTGTCTGTCTGTCTGATCCCCTGGAACTTGAGATGGGCCACCATATAGTTGCTGGTAGTTGATCCCAGGTTATCTGGAAGAAGAGACAATGCGGTTAATTGTTGAGCCCTTTCAGTGGCCCCACCCATCTTTAAATTTTTAGAAGTGTATGTGAATCTCTGTTTATGTCCATCATATGCAGACCATAAGAGGGATTTATATTCTCCAGAATCTGACACCCTGTTCTGGAGTGTCTGAAGACAGCTAGAGTGTACTTATATCTAATAAATACATAAGTAAATAAATAAACATTTTTTAAAAAGGATAAGAAAGAAAGAAAAACCAGGGAGGCCTCCCACCCTTGTCTGACTGTCTCTTTGTCTGCCTGATCCCCTGCAACTTGAAATGGGCCACCATATAGTTGCTGGTAGTTGATCCCACGTTCTTTGGAAGAGGAGACAATGGTGTTAATTGTTGAGCCCTTTCAATGGGCCCACCCATCTTTAAATATTTAGAAGTATATGTGAGGTTGTGTTTATGTACATCATATGCAGACCATAAGAGGGATTTAGATTCTCCAGAAGATGACACCCTCTTCTAGAGTGTCTGAAGACAGCTACAGTGTACTTATATCTAATAAATACATATATAAATAAATAAGTAAATAAATAAATAAATAAATAAACATTTTTTTAAAAGTATAAGAAAGAAAGAAAGACCAGGCTGGTCTCCATTCTTATCTCTGTCTCTCTGTCTGACTGTATGATACCCTGGAACTGGAGATGGGCCACCATATAGTTGCTGGTAGTTTATCCAAGGTTCTCTGGAAGAAGAGGCAATGCTGTTAATTGTTGAGCCATTTCTGGGGCCCCACCCATGTTTAAATTTTTAGAAGAAAATATGAGGCTGTGTTTATGTCCATCATATGCAGACCATAAGAGGGATTTATATTCTCCAGAATCTGACACCCTCTTCTGGAGTGTCTGAAGACAGCTACAGTGTACTTATATCTAATAAATACATAAATAAATAAATAAATAAACATTTTTTAAAAAGGATAAGAAAAAAGAAAAACCAGGGAGGCCTGCCACCCTTGTCTGTCTGTCTCTTTGTGTGCCTGATCCCCTGGAACTGGAGATGGGCCACCATATAGTTGCTGGTATTTGATCCCAGGTTCTCTGGTAGAGGAGACAATGCTGTTAATTGTTGAGCCGTTTCAGTGGCCCCACACATCTTTAAATTTTTAGAAGTATATGTGAGGCTGTGTTTATGTACATCATATGCAGACCATAAGAGGGATTTAGATTCTCCAGAATAAGACAACCTCTTCTGAAGTGTCTGAAGACAGCTACAGTGTACTTATATCTAATAAATACATATATAAATAAATAAAAATTATTAAAATGTATAAGAAAGAAAGAAAAACCAGGCAGTCCTGCAATCCTTGTCTGTCTGTATGTATGTATGTCTGTCAGATCCCCTGGAACTGGAGATGGGCCACAATATAGTTGCTGGTAGTTGATCCCAGGTCCTCTGGAAGAGGAGACAATGCTGTTAATTGTTGAGCCCTTTCAGTGGCCCCACCCATCTTTAAATTTTTAGAAGTATATGTGAGGCTGTGTTTATGTACATCATATGCAGATCATAAGAGGGATATAGATTCTCCAGAATCTGACACCCTCTTCTGGAGAGTCTGAAGACAGCTACAGTGTACATATATCTAGTAAATACATAAATAAATAAATGAATAAATGAATAAATAAATAAATAAACATTTTTAAAAAGGATAAGAAAGAAAGAAAAATCAGGCAGGACTGCCAACCTTATCTCTGTCTGTCTGTCTGTCTGTCTGATCCCCTGCAACTTGAGATGGGCCACCATATAGTTGCTGGTAGTTGATCCCACGTTCTCTGGAAGAGGAGACAATGCTGTTAATTGTTGAACCCTTTCAGTGGGCCCACCCATCTTTAAATTTTTAGAAGTATATGTGAGGCTGTGTTTATGTACATCATATGCAGACCATAAGAGGGATTTAGATTCTCCAGAAGATGACACCCTCTTCTAGAGTGTCTGAAGTCAGCTACAGTGTACTTATATCTAATAAATAAATAAATAAATAAATAAATAAATAAATAAATAAATAAATAAACAAACATTTTTTTTAAATTATAAGAAAGAAAGAAAGACCAGGCAGGCCTCCGTTCCTTATCTCTGTCTCTCTGTCTGACTGTCTGATACCCTGGAACTGGTGATGGGCCACCATATAGTTGCTGGTAGTTTATCCAAGGTTCTCTGGAAGAAGAGGCAATGCTGTTAATTGTTGAGCCATTTCTGGGGCCCCACCCATCTTTAAATTTTTAGAAGAAAATGTGAGGCTGTGTTTATGTACATCATATGCAGACCATAAGAGGGATTTAGATTCTCTAGAATCTGACACCCTCTTCTGGAGTGTCTGAGGACAGCTACAGTGTACTTATATCTAATAAATACATAAATAAATAAACAAATGAATAAATAAATAAATAAATAAATAAATAAATAAATAAATAAACATTTTTTAAAAAGGATAAGAAAGTAAGAAAAACCAGGCAGGCCTGCCGCCCTTATCTCTGTCTGTCTGTCTGTCTGATCCCCTGGAACTGGTGATGGGCCACCATAGTGTTGCTGGTAGTTTATCCCAGGTTCTCTGGAAGAGGAGACAATGCTGTTAATTGTTGAGCCCTTTCAGTGGCCCCACACTTCTTTAAATATTTAGAAGTATATGTGAGGCTGTGTTTATGTACATCATATTCAGATTATAAGAGGATTTAGATTCTCCAGAATCTGACACCCTCTACTGGAGTGTCTGAAGACAGCTACAGTGTACTTATATATAATAAATACATAAATAAATAAATAAATAAATAAATAAATAAATAAACATTTTTTTAAAAGGATAAGAAAGAATGTAAGACCAGGCAGGCCTGCCATCCTTATCTCTGTCTATCTGTCTGTCTGTCTGATCCCCTGGAACTGGAGATGGGCTACCATATAGTTGCTGGTAGTTGATCCCAGGTTCTCTGGAAGAGGAGACAATAGTGATAATTGTTGAGCCCTATCAGTGGCCCTACCCATATTTAAATTTTTAGAAGTGTATATGAGGCTGTGTTTATGTACATCATATGCAGACCAGAAGAGGGATTTAGATTCATCAGAATCTGACACCCTCTTCTGGAGTGTCTGAAGACAGCTACAGTGTACTTATATCTAATAAATACATAAATAAATAAATAAATAAATAAATAAATAAACATTATTTAAACCAGATAAGAAAGAAAGAAAGACCAGGCAGGCCTGCCATCCTTATCTCTGTCTGTCTGTCTGTCTGTCGTTCTGATCCCCTGGAACTGGAGATGGGCCACCATATAGGTGCTGGTAGTTGCTCCCAGGTTCTCTGGAAGAGGAGACAATGCTGTTAATTGTTGAGCGCTTTCAGTGGCCCCACCCATCGTTAAATTTTTAGTACTATATGTGAGGCCGTGTTTATGTACATCATATGCAGACCATAAGAGGGATTTAGATTCTCCAGAATATGACACCCTCTTCTGGAGTGTCTGAAGACAGCTACAGTGTTCTTATATCTAATAAATACATAAATAAATAAACATTTTTTAAAAAGGATAAGAAAGAAAGAAAGACCAGGCAGGCCTGCCATCCATATCTCTGTCTGTCTGTCTGTCTCTCTATCTGATCCCCGGGAACTAGAGATGGGCCACCATATAGTTGCTGGTAGTTGATCCCAGGTTATCTGGAAGAAGAGACAATGCTGTTAATTGTTGATCCCTTTCAGTGGCCCCACCCATCTTTAAATTTTTAGAAGTGTATGTGAATCTGTGTTTATGTCCATCATATGCAGACCATAAGAGGGATTTATATTCTCCAGAATCTGACTCCCTGTTCTGGAGTGTCTGAAGACAGCTACAGTGTACTTATATCTAATAAATACATAAGTAAATAAATAAACATTTTTTAAAAAGTATAAGAAAGAAAGAAAAACCAGGGAGGCCTGCCACCCTTGACTGTCTGTCTCTTTGTCTGCCTGATCCCCTGCAACTTGAAATGGGCCACCATATAGTTGCTGGTAGTTGATCCCACGTTCTCTGGAAGAGGAGACAATGGTTTTAATTGTTGAGCCCTTTCAGTGGGCCCACCCATCTTTAAATATTTAGAAGTATATGTGAGGCTGTGCTTATGTACATCATATGCAGACCATAAGAGGGATTTAGATTCTCCAGAAGATGACACCCTCTTCTAGAGTGTCTGAAGTCAGCTACAGTGTACTTATATCTAATAAATACATATATAAATAAATAAGTAAATAAATAAATAAATAAATAAATAAATAAATAAATAAATAAATTTTTTTAAAAGTATAAGAAAGAAAGAAAGACCAGGCAGGCCTCCATCCTTATCTCTGTCTCTCTGTCTGACTGTCTGATACCCTGGAACTGGAGATGGGCCACCATATAGTTGCTGGTAGTTTATCCAAGGTTCTCTGGAAGAAGAGGCAATGCTGTTAATTGTTGAGCCATTTCTGGGGCCCCACCCATCTTTAAATTTTTAGAAGAAAATATGAGGCTGTGTTTATGTCCATCATATGCAGACCATAAGAGGGATTTATATTCTCCAGAATCTGACACCCTCTTCTGGAGTGTCTGAAGACAGATACAGTGTACTTATATCTAATAAATACAAAAATAAATAAATAAATAAACATTTTTTAAAAACGATAAGAAAGAAAGAAAAACCAGGGAGGCCTGCCACCCTTGTCTGTCTGTCTCTTTGTCTGCCTGATCCCCTGGAACTGGAGATGGGCCACCATATAGTTGCTGGTATTTGATCCCAGGTTCTCTGGTAGAGGAGACAATGCTGTTAATTGTTGAGCCGTTTCAGTGGCCCCACACATCTTTAAATTTTTAGAAGTATATGTGAGGCTGTGTTTATGTACATCATATGCAGAACATAAGAGGGATTTAGATTCTCCAGAATATGACACCCTCTTCTGAAGTGTCTGAAGACAGCTACAGTGTACTTATATCTAATAAATACATATATAAATAAATAAAAATTTTTAAAATATAAAAGAACGAAAGAAAAACCAGGCAGTCCTGCAATCCATGACTGTCTGTCTGTATGTATGTCTGTCAGATTCCCTGGACCTGGAGATGGGCCACAATATAGGTGCTGGTAGTTGATCCCAGGTCCTCTGGAAGAGGAGACAATGCTGTTAATTGTTGAGCCCTTTCAGTGGCCCCACCCATCTTTAAATTTTTTGAAGTATAAGTGAGGCTGTGTTTATGTACATCATATGCAGACCATAAGAGGGATATAGATTCTCCAGAATCTGACACCCTCTTCTGGAGAGTCTGAAGACAGCTACAGTGTACATATATCTAATAAATACATAAATAAATAAATGAATAAATGAATAAATAAATAAATAAACATTTTTAAAAAGGATAAGAAAGAAAGAAAAATCAGGCAGGACTGCCATCCTTATCTCTGTCTGTCTGTCTGTCTGTCTGATCCCCTGCAACTTGAGATGGGCCACCATATAGTTGCTGGTAGTTGATCCCACGTTCTCTGGAAGAGGAGACAATGCTGTTAATTGTTGAGCCCTTTCAGTGGGCCCACCCATCTTTAAATTTTTAGAAGTATATGTGAGGCTGTGTTTATGTACATCATATGCAGACCATAAGAGGGATTTAGATTCTCCAGAAGATGACACCCTCTTCTAGAGTGTCTGAAGTCAGCTACAGTGTACTTATATCTAATAAATAAATAAATAAATAAATAAATAAATAAATAAATAAATAAATAAACATTTTTTTAAAAGTATAAGAAAGAAAGGAAGACCAGGCAGGCCTCCGTTCCTTATCTCTGTCTCTCTGTCTGACTGTCTGATACCCTGGAACTGGTGATGGGCCACCATATAGTTGCTGGTAGTTTATCCAAGGTTCTCTGGAAGAGGAGACAATGCTGTTAATTGTTGAGCCCTTTCAGTGGCCCCACACTTCTTTAAATATTTAGAAGTATATGTGAGGCTGTGTTTATGTACATCATATGCAGACCATAAGAGGGATTTAGATTCTCCAGCATCTGACACCCTCTTCTGGAGTGTCTGAAGACAGCAACAGTGTACTTATATCTAATAAATAAATAAATAAATGAATAAATAAATAAATAAACATTATTTAAACCAGATAAGAAAGAAAGAAAGACCAGGCAGCCTGCCATCCTTTTCTCTGTCTGTCTGTCTGTCTGTCGTTCTGATCCCCTGGAACTGGAGATGGGCCACCATATAGGTGCTGGTAGTTGATCCCAGGTTCTCTGGAAGAGATGACAATGCTGTTAATTTTTGAGCGCTTTCAGTGGCCCCACCCGTCTTTAAAATTTTAGTACTATATGTGAGGCTGTGTTTATGTACATCATATGCAGACCATAAGAGGGGTTTAGATTCTCCAGAATCTAACACCCTCTTGTGGAGTGTCTGAAGACAGCTATAGTGTTCTTATATCTAATAAATACATAAATAAATAAACATTTTTTAAAAAGGATAAGAAAGAAAGAAAGACCAGGCAGGCCTGCCATCCTTATCCTTGTCTGTCTGTCTGTCTGTCTGATCCCCTGGGAGTGGAGATGGGCCACCATATAGTTGCAGCTAGTTGATCCCAGGTTCTCTGGAAGAGGAGACAATGCTGTTAATTGCTGAGCCCTTTCAGTGGCCCCCCCCCACCTTTAAATTTTAAGAAGTAAATGTGAGGCTGTGTTTATGTACATCATATGCAGACCATAAGAGGGATTTAGATTCTTCAGAATCTGACACCTTCTTCTGGAGTGTCTGAAGACGGCTACAGTGTACTTATATCTAATAAACATATAAATAAATAAATAAACATTTTTTTAAAAGGATATGAAAGAAAGAAAGACCAGGCAGGCCTGCCATCCTTAACTCTGTCAATCTGTCTGTCTGTCTGTCTGATCCCTTGGAACTGGAGATGGGCCACCATATAGTTGCTGGTAGTTGATCCCAGGTTCTCTGGAAGAAGAGACAATGCTGTTAATTGTTGAGCCCTTTGAGTGGCCCCACCCATCTTGAAATTTTTAGAAGTGTATGTGAATCTGTGTTTATGTCCATCATATGCAGACCATAAGAGGGATTTATATTCTCCAGAATCTGACACCCTCTTCTGGAGTGTCTGAAGACAGCTACAGTGTACTTATATCTAATAAATACATACGTAAATAAATAAATAAATAAATAAACATTTTTTTACAAAGATAAGAAAGAGAGAAAGACCAGGCAGGCCTGCCATCCTTATCTCTGTCTGTCTGTCTGATCCCCTGCAACTTGAGATGGGCCACCATATAGTTGCTGGTAGTTGATCCCACGTTCTCTGGAAGAGGAGACAATGCTGTTAATTGTTGAACCCTTTCAGTGGGCCCACCCATCTTTAAATTTTTAGAAGTATATGTGAGGCTGTGTTTATGTACATCATATGCAGACCATAAGAGGGATTTAGATTCTCCAGAAGATGACACCCTCTTCTAGAGTGTCTGAAGTCAGCTACAGTGTACTTATATCTAATAAATAAATAAATAAATAAATAAATAAATAAATAAATAAACAAACATTTTTTTAAAATTATAAGAAAGAAAGAAAGACCAGGCAGGCCTCCGTTCCTTATCTCTGTCTCTCTGTCTGACTGTCTGATACCCTGGAACTGGTGATGGGCCACCATATAGTTGCTGGTAGTTTATCCAAGGTTCTCTGGAAGAAGAGGCAATGCTGTTAATTGTTGAGCCATTTCTGGGGCCCCACCCATCTTTAAATTTTTAGAAGAAAATGTGAGGCTGTGTTTATGTACATCATATGCAGACCATAAGAGGGATTTAGATTCTCTAGAATCTGACACCCTCTTCTGGAGTGTCTGAGGACAGCTACAGTGTACTTATATCTAATAAATACATAAATAAATAAACAAATGAATAAATAAATAAATAAATAAATAAATAAATAAATAAATAAACATTTTTTAAAAAGGATAAGAAAGTAAGAAAAACCAGGCAGGCCTGCCGCCCTTATCTCTGTCTGTCTGTCTGTCTGATCCCCTGGAACTGGTGATGGGCCACCATAGTGTTGCTGGTAGTTTATCCCAGGTTCTCTGGAAGAGGAGACAATGCTGTTAATTGTTGAGCCCTTTCAGTGGCCCCACACTTCTTTAAATATTTAGAAGTATATGTGAGGCTGTGTTTATGTACATCATATTCAGATTATAAGAGGATTTAGATTCTCCAGAATCTGACACCCTCTACTGGAGTGTCTGAAGACAGCTACAGTGTACTTATATATAATAAATACATAAATAAATAAATAAATAAATAAATAAATAAATAAATAAATAAACATTTTTTTAAAAGGATAAGAAAGAATGTAAGACCAGGCAGGCCTGCCATCCTTATCTCTGTCTATCTGTCTGTCTGTCTGATCCCCTGGAACTGGAGATGGGCTACCATATAGTTGCTGGTAGTTGATCCCAGGTTCTCTGGAAGTGGAGACAATAGTGATAATTGTTGAGCCCTATCAGTGGCCCTACCCATATTTAAATTTTTAGAAGTGTATATGAGGCTGTGTTTATGTACATCATATGCAGACCAGAAGAGGGATTTAGATTCATCAGAATCTGACACCCTCTTCTGGAGTGTCTGAAGACAGCTACAGTGTACTTATATCTAATAAATACATAAATAAATAAATAAATAAATAAATAAACATTATTTAAACCAGATAAGAAAGAAAGAAAGACCAGGCAGGCCTGCCATCCTTATCTCTGTCTGTCTGTCTGTCTGTCGTTCTGATCCCCTGGAACTGGAGATGGGCCACCATATAGGTGCTGGTAGTTGCTCCCAGGTTCTCTGGAAGAGGAGACAATGCTGTTAATTGTTGAGCGCTTTCAGTGGCCCCACCCATCGTTAAATTTTTAGTACTATATGTGAGGCCGTGTTTATGTACATCATATGCAGACCATAAGAGGGATTTAGATTCTCCAGAATATGACACCCTCTTCTGGAGTGTCTGAAGACAGCTACAGTGTTCTTATATCTAATAAATACATAAATAAATAAACATTTTTTAAAAAGGATAAGAAAGAAAGAAAGACCAGGCAGGCCTGCCATCCATATCTCTGTCTGTCTGTCTGTCTCTCTATCTGATCCCCGGGAACTAGAGATGGGCCACCATATAGTTGCTGGTAGTTGATCCCAGGTTATCTGGAAGAAGAGACAATGCTGTTAATTGTTGATCCCTTTCAGTGGCCCCACCCATCTTTAAATTTTTAGAAGTGTATGTGAATCTGTGTTTATGTCCATCATATGCAGACCATAAGAGGGATTTATATTCTCCAGAATCTGACTCCCTGTTCTGGAGTGTCTGAAGACAGCTACAGTGTACTTATATCTAATAAATACATAAGTAAATAAATAAACATTTTTTAAAAAGTATAAGAAAGAAAGAAAAACCAGGGAGGCCTGCCACCCTTGACTGTCTGTCTCTTTGTCTGCCTGATCCCCTGCAACTTGAAATGGGCCACCATATAGTTGCTGGTAGTTGATCCCACGTTCTCTGGAAGAGGAGACAATGGTTTTAATTGTTGAGCCCTTTCAGTGGGCCCACCCATCTTTAAATATTTAGAAGTATATGTGAGGCTGTGCTTATGTACATCATATGCAGACCATAAGAGGGATTTAGATTCTCCAGAAGATGACACCCTCTTCTAGAGTGTCTGAAGTCAGCTACAGTGTACTTATATCTAATAAATACATATATAAATAAATAAGTAAATAAATAAATAAATAAATAAATAAATAAATAAATAAATAAATTTTTTTAAAAGTATAAGAAAGAAAGAAAGACCAGGCAGGCCTCCATCCTTATCTCTGTCTCTCTGTCTGACTGTCTGATACCCTGGAACTGGAGATGGGCCACCATATAGTTGCTGGTAGTTTATCCAAGGTTCTCTGGAAGAAGAGGCAATGCTGTTAATTGTTGAGCCATTTCTGGGGCCCCACCCATCTTTAAATTTTTAGAAGAAAATATGAGGCTGTGTTTATGTCCATCATATGCAGACCATAAGAGGGATTTATATTCTCCAGAATCTGACACCCTCTTCTGGAGTGTCTGAAGACAGATACAGTGTACTTATATCTAATAAATACAAAAATAAATAAATAAATAAACATTTTTTAAAAACGATAAGAAAGAAAGAAAAACCAGGGAGGCCTGCCACCCTTGTCTGTCTGTCTCTTTGTCTGCCTGATCCCCTGGAACTGGAGATGGGCCACCATATAGTTGCTGGTATTTGATCCCAGGTTCTCTGGTAGAGGAGACAATGCTGTTAATTGTTGAGCCGTTTCAGTGGCCCCACACATCTTTAAATTTTTAGAAGTATATGTGAGGCTGTGTTTATGTACATCATATGCAGAACATAAGAGGGATTTAGATTCTCCAGAATATGACACCCTCTTCTGAAGTGTCTGAAGACAGCTACAGTGTACTTATATCTAATAAATACATATATAAATAAATAAAAATTTTTAAAATATAAAAGAACGAAAGAAAAACCAGGCAGTCCTGCAATCCATGACTGTCTGTCTGTATGTATGTCTGTCAGATTCCCTGGACCTGGAGATGGGCCACAATATAGGTGCTGGTAGTTGATCCCAGGTCCTCTGGAAGAGGAGACAATGCTGTTAATTGTTGAGCCCTTTCAGTGGCCCCACCCATCTTTAAATTTTTTGAAGTATAAGTGAGGCTGTGTTTATGTACATCATATGCAGACCATAAGAGGGATATAGATTCTCCAGAATCTGACACCCTCTTCTGGAGAGTCTGAAGACAGCTACAGTGTACATATATCTAATAAATACATAAATAAATAAATGAATAAATGAATAAATATATAAATAAACATTTTTAAAAAGGATAAGAAAGAAAGAAAAATCAGGCAGGACTGCCATCCTTATCTCTGTCTGTCTGTCTGTCTGTCTGATCCCCTGCAACTTGAGATGGGCCACCATATAGTTGCTGGTAGTTGATCCCACGTTCTCTGGAAGAGGAGACAATGCTGTTAATTGTTGAGCCCTTTCAGTGGGCCCACCCATCTTTAAATTTTTAGAAGTATATGTGAGGCTGTGTTTATGTACATCATATGCAGACCATAAGAGGGATTTAGATTCTCCAGAAGATGACACCCTCTTCTAGAGTGTCTGAAGTCAGCTACAGTGTACTTATATCTAATAAATAAATAAATAAATAAATAAATAAATAAATAAATAAATAAATAAACATTTTTTTAAAAGTATAAGAAAGAAAGGAAGACCAGGCAGGCCTCCGTTCCTTATCTCTGTCTCTCTGTCTGACTGTCTGATACCCTGGAACTGGTGATGGGCCACCATATAGTTGCTGGTAGTTTATCCAAGGTTCTCTGGAAGAGGAGACAATGCTGTTAATTGTTGAGCCCTTTCAGTGGCCCCACACTTCTTTAAATATTTAGAAGTATATGTGAGGCTGTGTTTATGTACATCATATGCAGACCATAAGAGGGATTTAGATTCTCCAGCATCTGACACCCTCTTCTGGAGTGTCTGAAGACAGCAACAGTGTACTTATATCTAATAAATAAATAAATAAATGAATAAATAAATAAATAAACATTATTTAAACCAGATAAGAAAGAAAGAAAGACCAGGCAGCCTGCCATCCTTTTCTCTGTCTGTCTGTCTGTCTGTCGTTCTGATCCCCTGGAACTGGAGATGGGCCACCATATAGGTGCTGGTAGTTGATCCCAGGTTCTCTGGAAGAGATGACAATGCTGTTAATTTTTGAGCGCTTTCAGTGGCCCCACCCGTCTTTAAAATTTTAGTACTATATGTGAGGCTGTGTTTATGTACATCATATGCAGACCATAAGAGGGGTTTAGATTCTCCAGAATCTAACACCCTCTTGTGGAGTGTCTGAAGACAGCTATAGTGTTCTTATATCTAATAAATACATAAATAAATAAACATTTTTTAAAAAGGATAAGAAAGAAAGAAAGACCAGGCAGGCCTGCCATCCTTATCCTTGTCTGTCTGTCTGTCTGTCTGATCCCCTGGGAGTGGAGATGGGCCACCATATAGTTGCAGCTAGTTGATCCCAGGTTCTCTGGAAGAGGAGACAATGCTGTTAATTGCTGAGCCCTTTCAGTGGCCCCCCCCCACCTTTAAATTTTAAGAAGTAAATGTGAGGCTGTGTTTATGTACATCATATGCAGACCATAAGAGGGATTTAGATTCTTCAGAATCTGACACCTTCTTCTGGAGTGTCTGAAGACGGCTACAGTGTACTTATATCTAATAAACATATAAATAAATAAATAAACATTTTTTTAAAAGGATATGAAAGAAAGAAAGACCAGGCAGGCCTGCCATCCTTAACTCTGTCAATCTGTCTGTCTGTCTGTCTGATCCCTTGGAACTGGAGATGGGCCACCATATAGTTGCTGGTAGTTGATCCCAGGTTCTCTGGAAGAAGAGACAATGCTGTTAATTGTTGAGCCCTTTGAGTGGCCCCACCCATCTTGAAATTTTTAGAAGTGTATGTGAATCTGTGTTTATGTCCATCATATGCAGACCATAAGAGGGATTTATATTCTCCAGAATCTGACACCCTCTTCTGGAGTGTCTGAAGACAGCTACAGTGTACTTATATCTAATAAATACATACGTAAATAAATAAATAAATAAATAAACATTTTTTTACAAAGATAAGAAAGAGAGAAAGACCAGGCAGGCCTGCCATCCTTATCTCTGTCTGTCTGTCTGATCCCCTGCAACTTGAGATGGGCCACCATATAGTTGCTGGTAGTTGATCCCACGTTCTCTGGAAGAGGAGACAATGCTGTTAATTGTTGAACCCTTTCAGTGGGCCCACCCATCTTTAAATTTTTAGAAGTATATGTGAGGCTGTGTTTATGTACATCATATGCAGACCATAAGAGGGATTTAGATTCTCCAGAAGATGACACCCTCTTCTAGAGTGTCTGAAGTCAGCTACAGTGTACTTATATCTAATAAATAAATAAATAAATAAATAAATAAATAAATAAATAAACAAACATTTTTTTAAAATTATAAGAAAGAAAGAAAGACCAGGCAGGCCTCCGTTCCTTATCTCTGTCTCTCTGTCTGACTGTCTGATACCCTGGAACTGGTGATGGGCCACCATATAGTTGCTGGTAGTTTATCCAAGGTTCTCTGGAAGAAGAGGCAATGCTGTTAATTGTTGAGCCATTTCTGGGGCCCCACCCATCTTTAAATTTTTAGAAGAAAATGTGAGGCTGTGTTTATGTACATCATATGCAGACCATAAGAGGGATTTAGATTCTCTAGAATCTGACACCCTCTTCTGGAGTGTCTGAGGACAGCTACAGTGTACTTATATCTAATAAATACATAAATAAATAAACAAATGAATAAATAAATAAATAAATAAATAAATAAATAAATAAATAAACATTTTTTAAAAAGGATAAGAAAGTAAGAAAAACCAGGCAGGCCTGCCGCCCTTATCTCTGTCTGTCTGTCTGTCTGATCCCCTGGAACTGGTGATGGGCCACCATAGTGTTGCTGGTAGTTTATCCCAGGTTCTCTGGAAGAGGAGACAATGCTGTTAATTGTTGAGCCCTTTCAGTGGCCCCACACTTCTTTAAATATTTAGAAGTATATGTGAGGCTGTGTTTATGTACATCATATTCAGATTATAAGAGGATTTAGATTCTCCAGAATCTGACACCCTCTACTGGAGTGTCTGAAGACAGCTACAGTGTACTTATATATAATAAATACATAAATAAATAAATAAATAAATAAATAAATAAATAAATAAATAAACATTTTTTTAAAAGGATAAGAAAGAATGTAAGACCAGGCAGGCCTGCCATCCTTATCTCTGTCTATCTGTCTGTCTGTCTGATCCCCTGGAACTGGAGATGGGCTACCATATAGTTGCTGGTAGTTGATCCCAGGTTCTCTGGAAGTGGAGACAATAGTGATAATTGTTGAGCCCTATCAGTGGCCCTACCCATATTTAAATTTTTAGAAGTGTATATGAGGCTGTGTTTATGTACATCATATGCAGACCAGAAGAGGGATTTAGATTCATCAGAATCTGACACCCTCTTCTGGAGTGTCTGAAGACAGCTACAGTGTACTTATATCTAATAAATACATAAATAAATAAATAAATAAATAAATAAACATTATTTAAACCAGATAAGAAAGAAAGAAAGACCAGGCAGGCCTGCCATCCTTATCTCTGTCTGTCTGTCTGTCTGTCGTTCTGATCCCCTGGAACTGGAGATGGGCCACCATATAGGTGCTGGTAGTTGCTCCCAGGTTCTCTGGAAGAGGAGACAATGCTGTTAATTGTTGAGCGCTTTCAGTGGCCCCACCCATCGTTAAATTTTTAGTACTATATGTGAGGCCGTGTTTATGTACATCATATGCAGACCATAAGAGGGATTTAGATTCTCCAGAATATGACACCCTCTTCTGGAGTGTCTGAAGACAGCTACAGTGTTCTTATATCTAATAAATACATAAATAAATAAACATTTTTTAAAAAGGATAAGAAAGAAAGAAAGACCAGGCAGGCCTGCCATCCATATCTCTGTCTGTCTGTCTGTCTCTCTATCTGATCCCCGGGAACTAGAGATGGGCCACCATATAGTTGCTGGTAGTTGATCCCAGGTTATCTGGAAGAAGAGACAATGCTGTTAATTGTTGATCCCTTTCAGTGGCCCCACCCATCTTTAAATTTTTAGAAGTGTATGTGAATCTGTGTTTATGTCCATCATATGCAGACCATAAGAGGGATTTATATTCTCCAGAATCTGACTCCCTGTTCTGGAGTGTCTGAAGACAGCTACAGTGTACTTATATCTAATAAATACATAAGTAAATAAATAAACATTTTTTAAAAAGTATAAGAAAGAAAGAAAAACCAGGGAGGCCTGCCACCCTTGACTGTCTGTCTCTTTGTCTGCCTGATCCCCTGCAACTTGAAATGGGCCACCATATAGTTGCTGGTAGTTGATCCCACGTTCTCTGGAAGAGGAGACAATGGTTTTAATTGTTGAGCCCTTTCAGTGGGCCCACCCATCTTTAAATATTTAGAAGTATATGTGAGGCTGTGCTTATGTACATCATATGCAGACCATAAGAGGGATTTAGATTCTCCAGAAGATGACACCCTCTTCTAGAGTGTCTGAAGTCAGCTACAGTGTACTTATATCTAATAAATACATATATAAATAAATAAGTAAATAAATAAATAAATAAATAAATAAATAAATAAATAAATAAATTTTTTTAAAAGTATAAGAAAGAAAGAAAGACCAGGCAGGCCTCCATCCTTATCTCTGTCTCTCTGTCTGACTGTCTGATACCCTGGAACTGGAGATGGGCCACCATATAGTTGCTGGTAGTTTATCCAAGGTTCTCTGGAAGAAGAGGCAATGCTGTTAATTGTTGAGCCATTTCTGGGGCCCCACCCATCTTTAAATTTTTAGAAGAAAATATGAGGCTGTGTTTATGTCCATCATATGCAGACCATAAGAGGGATTTATATTCTCCAGAATCTGACACCCTCTTCTGGAGTGTCTGAAGACAGATACAGTGTACTTATATCTAATAAATACAAAAATAAATAAATAAATAAACATTTTTTAAAAACGATAAGAAAGAAAGAAAAACCAGGGAGGCCTGCCACCCTTGTCTGTCTGTCTCTTTGTCTGCCTGATCCCCTGGAACTGGAGATGGGCCACCATATAGTTGCTGGTATTTGATCCCAGGTTCTCTGGTAGAGGAGACAATGCTGTTAATTGTTGAGCCGTTTCAGTGGCCCCACACATCTTTAAATTTTTAGAAGTATATGTGAGGCTGTGTTTATGTACATCATATGCAGAACATAAGAGGGATTTAGATTCTCCAGAATATGACACCCTCTTCTGAAGTGTCTGAAGACAGCTACAGTGTACTTATATCTAATAAATACATATATAAATAAATAAAAATTTTTAAAATATAAAAGAACGAAAGAAAAACCAGGCAGTCCTGCAATCCATGACTGTCTGTCTGTATGTATGTCTGTCAGATTCCCTGGACCTGGAGATGGGCCACAATATAGGTGCTGGTAGTTGATCCCAGGTCCTCTGGAAGAGGAGACAATGCTGTTAATTGTTGAGCCCTTTCAGTGGCCCCACCCATCTTTAAATTTTTTGAAGTATAAGTGAGGCTGTGTTTATGTACATCATATGCAGACCATAAGAGGGATATAGATTCTCCAGAATCTGACACCCTCTTCTGGAGAGTCTGAAGACAGCTACAGTGTACATATATCTAATAAATACATAAATAAATAAATGAATAAATGAATAAATAAATAAATAAACATTTTTAAAAAGGATAAGAAAGAAAGAAAAATCAGGCAGGACTGCCATCCTTATCTCTGTCTGTCTGTCTGTCTGTCTGATCCCCTGCAACTTGAGATGGGCCACCATATAGTTGCTGGTAGTTGATCCCACGTTCTCTGGAAGAGGAGACAATGCTGTTAATTGTTGAGCCCTTTCAGTGGGCCCACCCATCTTTAAATTTTTAGAAGTATATGTGAGGCTGTGTTTATGTACATCATATGCAGACCATAAGAGGGATTTAGATTCTCCAGAAGATGACACCCTCTTCTAGAGTGTCTGAAGTCAGCTACAGTGTACTTATATCTAATAAATAAATAAATAAATAAATAAATAAATAAATAAATAAATAAATAAATAAATAAACATTTTTTTAAAAGTATAAGAAAGAAAGGAAGACCAGGCAGGCCTCCGTTCCTTATCTCTGTCTCTCTGTCTGACTGTCTGATACCCTGGAACTGGTGATGGGCCACCATATAGTTGCTGGTAGTTTATCCAAGGTTCTCTGGAAGAGGAGACAATGCTGTTAATTGTTGAGCCCTTTCAGTGGCCCCACACTTCTTTAAATATTTAGAAGTATATGTGAGGCTGTGTTTATGTACATCATATGCAGACCATAAGAGGGATTTAGATTCTCCAGCATCTGACACCCTCTTCTGGAGTGTCTGAAGACAGCAACAGTGTACTTATATCTAATAAATAAATAAATAAATGAATAAATAAATAAATAAACATTATTTAAACCAGATAAGAAAGAAAGAAAGACCAGGCAGCCTGCCATCCTTTTCTCTGTCTGTCTGTCTGTCTGTCGTTCTGATCCCCTGGAACTGGAGATGGGCCACCATATAGGTGCTGGTAGTTGATCCCAGGTTCTCTGGAAGAGATGACAATGCTGTTAATTTTTGAGCGCTTTCAGTGGCCCCACCCGTCTTTAAAATTTTAGTACTATATGTGAGGCTGTGTTTATGTACATCATATGCAGACCATAAGAGGGGTTTAGATTCTCCAGAATCTAACACCCTCTTGTGGAGTGTCTGAAGACAGCTATAGTGTTCTTATATCTAATAAATACATAAATAAATAAACATTTTTTAAAAAGGATAAGAAAGAAAGAAAGACCAGGCAGGCCTGCCATCCTTATCCTTGTCTGTCTGTCTGTCTGTCTGATCCCCTGGGAGTGGAGATGGGCCACCATATAGTTGCAGCTAGTTGATCCCAGGTTCTCTGGAAGAGGAGACAATGCTGTTAATTGCTGAGCCCTTTCAGTGGCCCCCCCCCACCTTTAAATTTTAAGAAGTAAATGTGAGGCTGTGTTTATGTACATCATATGCAGACCATAAGAGGGATTTAGATTCTTCAGAATCTGACACCTTCTTCTGGAGTGTCTGAAGACGGCTACAGTGTACTTATATCTAATAAACATATAAATAAATAAATAAACATTTTTTTAAAAGGATATGAAAGAAAGAAAGACCAGGCAGGCCTGCCATCCTTAACTCTGTCAATCTGTCTGTCTGTCTGTCTGATCCCTTGGAACTGGAGATGGGCCACCATATAGTTGCTGGTAGTTGATCCCAGGTTCTCTGGAAGAAGAGACAATGCTGTTAATTGTTGAGCCCTTTGAGTGGCCCCACCCATCTTGAAATTTTTAGAAGTGTATGTGAATCTGTGTTTATGTCCATCATATGCAGACCATAAGAGGGATTTATATTCTCCAGAATCTGACACCCTCTTCTGGAGTGTCTGAAGACAGCTACAGTGTACTTATATCTAATAAATACATACGTAAATAAATAAATAAATAAATAAACATTTTTTTACAAAGATAAGAAAGAGAGAAAGACCAGGCAGGCCTGCCATCCTTATCTCTGTCTGTCTGTCTGATCCCCTGGAACTGGAGATGGGCCACCATATAGTTGCTGGTAGTTTATCCCAGGTTCTCTGGAAGAGGAGACAATGCTGTTAATTGTTGAGCCCTTTCAGTGGCCCCACACATCTTTAAATTTTTAGAAGTATATGTGAGGCTGTGTTTATGTACATCATATGCAGACCATAAGAGGGATTTAGATTCTCCAGAATCCTACACCCTCTTCTGGAGTGTCTGAAGACAGCTACAGTGTACTTATAGCTAATAAATACATAAATAAATAAATAAATAAATAAATAAATAAATAAATAAATAAATAAACATTTTTTTAAAAATGATAAGAAAAAAAGAAAGACCAGGCAGGCCTGCCATCCTTATCTCTGTCTGTCTGTCTGTCTGTCTGTCTGTCTGTCTGTCTGATCTTCTGGAACTGGAGATGGGCCACAATAGTGTCTGATAGTTGATCACAGGTTCTCTGGAAGAGGAGACAATGCTGTTAATTGTTGAGCCATTTCAGTGGCCCCATCCATCTTTAAATTTTGAGAAGTATATGTGAGGCTGTGTTTATGTACATCATATGCAGACCATAAGAGGGATTTAGATTCTCCAGAATCTGACACACTCTAATGGAGTGTCTGAAGACAGCTACAGTGTACCCATATCTAATAAATACATAAATAAATAAATAAACATTTCTTAAAAGAATAAGAAAGAAAGAAAGACCAGGCAGGCCTCCATCCTTATCTCTATCTGTGTGTATGTCTGTCTCTCTGTCTGATCCCCTGGAACTGGAGATGGGCCACCATATAGTTGCTGGTAGTTCATCCCAGGTTCTCTGGAAGAGGAGACAATGCTGTTAATTATTGAGCCCTTTCAGTGGCCCCACACATCTTTAAATTTTTAGAAATGTATGTGAGGCTGTGTTTATGTACATCATATGGAGACCATAAGAGGGATTTAGATTCTCCAGAATCTGACACCCTCTTCTGGAGTGTCTGAAGACAGCTACAGTGTACTTATATATAATGAATACATAAATAAATAAATAAACATTTTTTTAAAAAGGATAAGAAAGAAAGAAAAACCAGGCAGGCCTGCCATCCTTGACTGTTTGTCTGTCTGTCTGTCTGATCCCCTGGAACTGGAAATGGGCCACCATATAGTGGCTGGTAGTTGATCCCAGGTTCTCTGGAAGAGGAGACAATGCTGTTAATTGTTGAGCCCGTTCAGTGGCCCCACACATCTTTAAATTTTTAGAAGTATATGTGAGGCTGTGTTTATGTACATCATATGAGGCCCATAAGAGGGATTTAGATTCTCCAGAATCTGACACTCTCTTCTGGAGTGTCTGAAGACAGCTACAGTGTACTTATATCTAATAAATAAATAAATAAATAAATAAATAAATAAATAAATAAATAAACAAACATTTTTAAAAGGGATAAGAAAGAAAGAAAAACCACCAGGCCTGCCATACTTGTCTTTCTGTCTTGCCTAGCCCCTTGCCTAGCCTAGCCTAGCCTAGCCCCTTGCCTAGCCTAGCCTAGCCCCTTGCCTAGCCTAGCCCTGCCTTGCCTAGCCCTGCCTATCCCTGTCTTTAACCAGGCTGGCCTCAAACTCAGAAACTGACTGCCTCTGCCTCCAGAGTGCTCTCATTAAGAGCTCGAGCCACCACTGACTGTTGGGTTTTCTAAGTCTTACATAGGTATGGTCTGTTTCTCAGCTGTGAAACCCTAATTAACACATGTAGTCTGTCCTAGGTCAGCCATAGCTACAGACTGAGGCCTTTTCTAAAACAAAACAAAAGAAAACAAAAAATAGAAATAATAAAATAAATAAATTAAGCAACCACATGATATCTTTTCTTTCTTTCAATGATACTCAGAGCTTGAAGCAGTTCACCCATGAGACCTCAGCTCCGGACATTGAGGCTCTTTCCCTAACAAGTATTATGGCTGAACCTGAGGGGTTCTACTGCTGATTTGTGTCCCCCACTTTAAAAAAATAGTTGTTTTCAAAGGCTGCAGGTTCTTAGCCCTGTTCCTTGTTACAGTTGAGTCACAGCCCTGAAAGTACAGTGGTAGTTAAAGGCACTGAGAAGGGCTTCCTATAGACATCGAAGACCAAGTCTTTGATATTAAAAAAGTTAATCTGGATTCCATCACCCCCTGGCATCCTTAGAATGCCTAGAAAGGAAGGCAGGGACCTGGGCAGAAGGGTGCAAGGCTACTGGTGTTTGTAAGTGGTAACAGAAAGCTTTCTCTTGTTGGTACCCTACCCCAAGTTACATTGTCACTTCTTTTTCCTAGTTGTTGTTTTGTCGGTTTGTATTCTCAACATAGACCCTTTTCCTTCCTAACCTTGGCTGTCCTGAACCTTACTGTCCTTGAAGTCAGTGATTTGCCTGTCTTGCTGGGATGAAACTGTGAGCTACCATCCAGAAGGAAGCACCCTGCTGAGGTTAGATTGGGGTCTCTTCCATTTTCCTCTATGAACATGCATATGGCAGGCCTGTTCTTTCTTTTTTACTTTTCCTTTTCTTTTTAAAGATTTATTTATTTATTATATTTAAGTATGCTGTAGCTATGTTCAGACACTCCAGAAGAGTGTGTCAGATGCTGAAGAATCTAAATCATTCTTATTGTCTGCATATGATGTATATAAACACAGCCTCACATATACTCAAAAAAAAAAAAAGAATGAAAGATGTGGCTACAGAGAGGACTCAACAATTAAGAGCATTGTCTCCTCTTCCAGAGAACCTGGGCTCAATTACCAGTATATATATATGGTGGCCCATCTCCAGTTCCAGGGGATCTAATACTCTGTTCTGGAGTCTGTGGGCACAGCATACACATGCAAAACATTCTTACACTAAAAATAAAATTGATCATTGAGAGAGAGGAGAAAGAGGGGGTGAGAGAGAGGGGAGGTAATCATAACTCCTGACGAGTTTGAAGACCTGAGCTTCATCACTCACACAAATAAATAAATGCAAAATATTTTTTATAAATAAACTCTGCCATTGCCCTTTAAAAATTCCTAGAAAACAAGTTTTATGAGCAACAGTTATATTTACTATATCTAAAGGACAGTCATGAGCATATTCTCTAAATAGAAAAAGGCCTGTTAGTCTTAGAAATGGAAAAGACAAACCAAGGAAGGTTTACAATTACATAATGAGGCAGCTCAGCCCAGCACTCAGGTTGGAAGTAAGACTCGAGAATAGGATACACCTGAAGACAGACAGCCATTGCTTTTTGTTTCGGAGGCTGAAAGGATACACCTGAAGACAGCCAATGCTGTGTGTGCTTGATGGTGATCTGGTAATTTTTTTTTTTTAATTTTTAAAAACTTTAACACTTTTTATAAAACTTTTATAAAAACTTTTTATTCTCCTTGGTTTCTTTCTTTCTTTCTTTCTTTCTTTCTTTCTTTCTTTCTTTCTTTCTTTCTTTCTTTCTTTCTTTCTTTCTTTCTTTCTTTCTTTTTTCAGGTTTTCTCACCATATTGCAGGTACTACAAGTTTGATTTTCTTATTTTTTGACTGTTTCAGGGTTTCTCACCATATTGCAGGTTCTACTGTGTGATTTTATCATTTTTCGACTTTTTCAGGGTTTCTCATCATATTCCAATTCCTAGAGTGTGATTTTCTCATTTTTCGACTTTTTCAGGGATTCTCACCATATTGCAGGTCCTAAAAGTGTGAATTTCTTATTTTTCGACTTTTGCAGGGTTTCTCACCATGTTCCAGCTACTACAGTGTATTTTTCTCATTTTTTATAATATTCACGGTCTCTCATCTTATTCAAAGTCGAACAGTGTGATTTTCTCATTTTTCGACTTTTTCAGGGTTTCTCACCATATTCCAGGTCCTACTGCATGATTTTCTCATTTTTCGACTTTTTCAGGGTTTCTCACCATATTCCAAGTCGTACAGTGTGATTTTCTCATTTTTTGACTTTTTCAGGGTTTGTCATCATATTCCAAGTCCTACAGTGTGATTTTCTCATTTTTCAACTTTTTCAGGGTTTCTCACCATATTGCAGGTCCTACTGTGTGATTTTCTCATTTTTTGACTTTTTCAGGGTTTCTCACCATATTCCAGGTCCTACTGCATGATTTTCTCATTTTTCGACTTTTTCAGGGTTTCTCACCATATTCCAAGTCCTACAGTGTGATTTTCTCATTTTTCGACTTTTTTAGGGTTTCTCATCATATTCCAAGTCCTACAGTGTGATTTTCTCATTTTTTGACTTTTCAGGGTTTCTCATCTTATTCCATGTCCTAGAGTGTTATTTTTCTAATTTGTTGACTATTTCAGAGTTTCTCCACTTACTCCATGTATTACAGTGTGATTTTTCTCATTTTTTTACTTTTTCAGGGTTTCTCATCATATTCCATGTCCTAAAGTGTGATTTTCTCATTTTTTGACTTTTTCAGTGTTTCTCACCATATTCCAGGTCCTACAGTTTGATATTCTCATTTTTCAACTTTTTCAGGGTTTCTCACCATATTCTGGGTCCTAGTGTGTGATTTTCTCATTTTTCGACTTTTTCAGGGTTTCTCACCATATTGGTGGTCCTACAAGTGTAATTTTCTTATTTTTCGACTTTTTCGGGGTTTCTCACCATATTCCAGCTCCTACAGTGTATTTCTCTCATTTTTTGACTTTTTCATGATTTCTCATCTTATTCCAAGTCCTACAGTGTGATTTTCTCATTTTTCGAATTTTTCAGGGTTTCTCACCATATTGCAGGTACTACAAGTTTGAATTTCTTATTTTTCGACTGTTTCAGGGTTTCTCACCATAATCCAGGTCCTACTGTTTGATTTTCTCATTTTTCGACTTTTTCAGGGTTTCTCATCATATTCCAAGTCCTAGAGTGTGATTTTCTCATTTTTCGAGTTTTTCAGGGATTCTCACCATATTACAGGTCCTACAAGTGTGAATTTCTTATTTTTCGACTTTTGCAGGGTTTCTCACCATGTTCCATCTACTACAGTGTATTTTTCTCATTTTTTAAAATTTTCACGGTTTCTCATCTTATTCCAAGTCGAACAGTGTGATTTTCTCATTTTTCGACTTTTTCAGGGTTTCTCACCATATTGCAGGTACTACAAGTTTGATTTTCTTATTTTTCAAATATTTCAGGGTTTCTCACCATATTCCAGGTCCTACTGTGTGATTTTCTCACGTTAAGACTTTTTCAGTGTTTCTCACCATATTCTAGGTACTACAGTGTGATTTTCTCATTTTTTGACTTTTTCAGGTTTTCTCATCCTATTCCAAGTCCTAGAGTGTGATTTTCTCTTTTTCGGACTTTTTCAGGGTTTCTCAAAAAATATTCCAGGTCCTACAGTGTAATTTTCTCATTTTTTTGACTTTTTCAGAGTTTATCACCATATTCCAGGTCCTAATGTGTGATTTTCTCATTTTTAGACATTTTCAGTGTTTCTGACCATATTCCAGGTCCTACAGTATGATTGTTCTCATGTTAAGACTTTTTCAGTGTTTCTCACCATATTCCAGGTCCTACTGCATATTTTGCTCATTTTTTACTTTTTCAGGGTTTCTCACCATATTTCAAGTCCTATATGGTGATTTTCTCATTTTTTGACTTTTTCAGGGTTTCTCATCTTACTCCAAGTCCTACAGTGTGATTTTCTCATTTTTTGACTTTTATGGGTTTCTCACCATATTGCAGGTCCTACAAGTGTGAATTTCTTATTGTTGGACTTTTTCAGGGTTTCTCACCATATTCCAGCTCCTACAGTGTATTTTTGTCATTTTTTGTCTTTTTCACGGTTTCTCATCTTATTCCAAGTCCTACAGTGTGATTTTCTCATTTTTCAACTTTTTCAGGGTTTCTCACCATATTGCAGGTCCTACTGTGTGATTTTCTCATTTTTTGACTTTTTCAGGGTTTCTCACCATATTCCAGG
>NW_028227278.1:1610942-1719444 GCF_978045245.1 Mus caroli
GATGCGGAAAAAGCATTTGACAAGATCCAACACCCATTCATGATAAAAGTCTTGGAAAGATCAGGAATTCAAGGCCCATACCTTAACATGATAAAAGCAATCTACAGCAAACCAGTAGCCAACATCAAAGTAAATGGTGAGAAGCTTGAAGCAATCCCTCTAAAATCAGGGACTAGACAAGGCTGTCCACTTTCTCCATACCTATTCAACATTGTACTTGAAGTCCTAGCCAGAGCAATTCGACAACAAAAGGAGATCAAAGGGATACAAATTGGAAAAGATGAAGTCAAAATATCACTTTTTGCAGATGATATGATAGTATATATAAGTGACCCTAAAAATTCCACCAGAGAACTCCTAAGCCTGATAAACAGCTTCGGTGAAGTAGCTGGATATAAAATTAACTCAAACAAATCAATGGCCTTTCTCTACACAAAGAATAAACAGGCTGAGAAAGAAATTAGGGAAACAACACCCTTCTCAATAGTCACAAATAATATAAAATATCTTGGCGTGACTCTAACTAAGGAAGTGAAAGATCTGTATAATAAAAACTTCAAGTCTCTGAAGAAAGAAATTATAGAAGATCTCAGAAGATGGAAAGATCTCCCATGCTCATGGATTGGCAGGATCAACATTGTAAAAATGACTATCTTGCCAAAAGCAATCTACAGATTCAATGAAATCCCCATCAAAATTCCAAATCAATTCTTCAACGAATTAGAAAGTGCAATCTGCAAATTCATCTGGAAGAACAAAAAACCTAGGATAGCAAAAACTCTTCTCAAGGATAAAAGAACCTCTGGTGGAATCACCATGCCGGACCTAAAGCTCTACTACAGAGCAATTGTGATAAAAACTGCATGGTACTGGTATAGTGACAGACAAATAGACCAATGGAATAGAATTGAAGACCCAGAAATGAACCCACACACCTATGGTCACTTGATCTTCGACAAGGGAGCTAAAAACATCCAGTGGAAGAAAGACAGCATTTTCAACAAATGGTGCTGGCACAACTGGTTGTTAACATGTAGAAGAATGCGAATCGATCCATTCCTATCTCCTTGTACTAAGGTCAAGTCTAAGTGGATCAAGGAACTTCACATAAAACCAGAGACACTGAAACTTATAGAGGAGAAAGTGGGGAAAAGCCTTGAAGATATGGGCACAGGGGAAAAATTCCTGAATAGAACAGTAATGGCTTGTGCTGTAAGATCGAGAATTGACAAGTGGGACCTCATGAAACTACAAAGCTTCTGCAAGGCTAAAGACACCATCAATAAGACAAAAAAACCACCAACAGACTGGGAAAGGATCTTCACCTATCCTAAATCAGATAAGGGACTAATATCCAATATATATAAAGAACTCAAGAAGGTGGACTCCAGAAAGTCAAATAACCCCATTAAAAAATGGGGCTCAGAACTGAACAAAGAATTCTCACCTGAGGAATACCGAATGGCAGAGAAGCACCTGAAAAAATGTTCAACATCCTTAATCATCAGGGAAATGCAAATCAAAACAACCCTGAGATTCCACCTCACACCAGTCAGAATGGCTAAGATCAAAAATTCAGGTGACAGCAGATGCTGGCGAGGATGTGGAGAAAGTGAAACACTCCTCCATTGTTGGTGGGATTGCAAGCTTGTACAACCATTCTGGAAATCAGTCTGGCGGTTCCTCAGAAAATTGGACATAGTACTACCGGAGGATCCAGCAATACCTCTCCTGGGCATATATCCAGAAGATGTCCCAACCGGTAAAAAGGACACATGCTCCACTATGTTCATAGCAGCCCTATTTATAATAGCCAGAAGCTGGAAAGAACCCAGATGTCCCTCAACAGAGGAATGGATACAGAAATTATGGTACATTTACACAATGGAGTACTACTCAGCTATTAAAAAGAATGAATTTATGAAATTCCTAGCCAAATGGATGGACCTGGAGGGCATCATCTTGAGTGAAGTAACACAATCACAAAAGAACTCACACAATATGTATTCATTGATAAGTGGATATTAGCCCAAAACTTAGGATACCCAAGATATAAGATACAATTTGATAAACGCATGAAACTCAAGAAGAATGAAGACCAAAGTGTGGACACTGTGCACCTTCTTAGAATTGGGAACAAAACACCCAGGGAAGGAGTTACAGAGACAAAGTTCGTAGCTGTGATGAAAGGATGGACCATTTAGAGACTGCTGTATCCAGGGATCCGTCCCATAATCAGCTTCTAAACGCTGACACCATTGCATACACTAGTAAGATCTTGCTGAAAGGACCCAAATATAGCTGTCTCTTGTGAGACGATGCCGGGGCCTAGCAAACACAGGAGTGGATGTTCACAGTCAGCTATTGGATGTATCACAGGGCTCCCAATGGAGAAGCTAGAGAAAGTACCCAAGGAGCTAAAGGGATCTGCAACCCTATTGTTGGAACAACATGATGTACTAACCAGAACCCTGGAGCTCTTGTCTCTAGCTGCATATGTATCGAAAGATGGCCTAGTCGGCCATCAATGGAAAGAGAGGCCCATTGGACTTGCAAACTTTATATGCCCCAATATAGGGGAATGCCAGGGCCAAAAGAATGGGAATGGGTGGGTAGGGAAGTGGGGGGCGCTATGGGGGACTTTTGGGATAGTATTGGAAATGTAATTGAGGAAAATATGTAATAAAAATATTTAAAAAATAAATAAATAAATAAATGTACCTTGATAAAGTTCAAAAAAAAAAAAGTCCTGGAGAGATTGGGAATGCAAGGGACATATCTAACACAAAAAAAAAAAGAAAGCAATGAAATGGCAGAGGGGGGGGGGTTAAGGGAGAGGGAGTATCCTAAATGGGATACTAGACCCAAAAAAGAACATTTGTGAACAAATTTTAGAAACCCAAAACTCTCAAGTCACAAACCAATGTTTATTTCTGTTTGACAACAACACAGTAATTACGAATGATGTTAACATGAGGAATATACTGTTAATCTTGTCATCCTGACAGCATTTAGGATCACCTAGGAGACATACCTCTGGCTGTCTCTATGAGGGGGGTTTCAGAGAGATTTGACAGAACTGGAAAGATCCATACGAGTGTAGGCCTAAACAGCTTTTAACTGGTCATTGTGTAACTTAGTTTGGTTTGGTTTTTTAAGGAGAAAAAAATAGGTTTTTGCTGACACCCAAGTGAGTTGTTGGGTTCAGGCAGAGGTATAAAGGTATAAAGTCTACCAAGACTAAGGAGTTGCCTGGCCAGAAGGCGCCAGTTGCCCTGTCAACAATCACTGAACTCAACAAGACAGCACAAACCAGAAACAAAAGAGGAATACATCACCAGTCCTCAGTGTGGGGAGGCAGAGACTTTGGGGCTAATGCCAGAAGGCCAGGGGCACTCACCTATCCAGGCAATAAACACACCTAGGAACAGCTTCAGAGAACTGGCTTCATTTATTGGGGAATTCGGGGTATTTATGCCCCTGGGGAGGTGGTCTGAGTCTCCAGGGCACGGTTTGTGTGGCCAGGTGGTATTGACCAGGTCAGATTGTTGGAAGAGGCTTCATCTGCATACTCAGGGGCTGCAGGATCTGAGAGGAAAACCTTAGAAAGTCAGACAAGGAGTGAAACTTCATAGTAGCCAGGGTAATGGAATTTTACCAGGGGTGATGGTGGGAGAGCTGGCTTTATGATACCAGGTTGGAAGAGGGGAGGGAGCCAACTCCTGCCATCCTCATCTGAGATATCTGGGGTTGAAGCTCTCCCGGACCCTTCCTCCACAATCCTGGGCTAGTATGGTCCACAGGGAGTACTGAGCACCAGTATGCATCTCTCTCTACTTCCTGACTACAGATGTGACCAGCCATCTGATGCTTCAGCCTCCGGAGCTACAGTGGCTCTCAGTGTCACTGTTTCCCCACAATGATGACTGTACCCTCAAACCTCGAGTCTTTCTTATATTGCCAATTAAAGCCTTTCCTTGACAAAAAAAAAAAAAAAAAAAACCTCACACTGAAGGACCCAGAATATGGCGAGAAAACCTGATAAAAGCAGAAAATTATAATCTCAAACAGAAGTAACCCTAATATGGCGAGAAAAACTGTAAAAGGTGGAAAATGAGAAAATCACACTGAAGGACCCAGAATATGGCAAGAAAACCTGAAAAACATGGAGAATTAAAAATACACGTGGTAGGACCGAGAATATGGTGAGAAACCCTAAAAAAAGTAGAAAATTACAAACTCACACTGAAGGACCCCAAATATGGCAAGAAAAATTGGGAAAGGTACAGTATGAGAAAATCACACTGCAGGACCCAGAATATGGCGAGAAACCCTGAAAAACGTGGAAAATTAAAAATTCACACTGAAGGACCCGGGATATGGCCAGACCCTGAAAAACGAGGAAAATTAAAAACTCACACTGAAGGATACCTAATATTGCCAGAAAACCAGAAAAAGGAGGAAAATGAGAATAATCACACTGAAGGACAGAGAATATGCTGATAAACCTTGAAAAAACTTGGAAATTTTAAAATACAAGCTGTAGGACCCAGAATATGGCGAGAAACCCTGAAAAGGGTGGAAAATGAGAAAATCACACTGAAGGACCCAGAATTACGAAAAAACTTGAAAAACGAGGAAAATGAGAAAATCACACTGCAGGACCCAGAATATTCTCAGAAACCCAGAAAAAAGTGAAAATTAAAAATTCACACTGTCGGACACAGAATATGTCGAGAAGCCCTGAAAAAAAGTAGAAAATTAAAAACTCACAGTGAAGGAAAAAATCACAAAAATCACACTGTAGGACCCATAATATGACGAATAAATCTTAAAAACGTGGAAAATTAAAAATTCACAGTGAAGGACCAGGAATATGGCGAGAAAACCTGAAAAACGAGGAAAATTAAAAAACTTGCACTGTAGGACCCAGAATATGGCGAGAAAACCTGAAAAAGGTGAAAATAAGAAAATCACACTGTAGGACCCAGAATTGCTAAAAAACTTGTAAAAAGTGGAAAATGAGAAAATCACACTGTAGGACCCAGAATATTCCGAGAAACCCTGAAAAACGTGAAAATTAAAAATTCACACTGTCAGGCCCAGAATATGGCGAGAAACCATGAAAAAAGTGGAAAATTAAAAATTCACACTGTATTACCGAGAATATGGCGAGAAATAATGAAAAACGTGGAAAATTAAAAATTCACACTGAAGTTCCCAGAATATGGCAAGAAAACCTGAAAAAAGTGGAAAAATAGAAAATCACATGTAGGACCCAGAATTGCGAAAAAAAACTTGAAAAAGTAGGAAAATGAGAAAATCACACTGCAGGACGCAGAATATGCTAAGAAACCCTGAAAAACGTGGAAAATTAAAAATTCACACTGAAGGACCCAGAATATGGCGAGAAAACCTGAAAAACGTGGAAATGAGAAAATCAATCTGCAGGATCTAGGACTTGGAATATGATGAGAAACCCTGAAAAAGTCAGAAAATTAGAAAATCATACTGTAGGACTTGGAATATGGTGAGAAACCCTGAAAATGTCAAAAAATGAGAAAATCACGCAGTAAGACTCAGAATATGGTGAGAAACACAGAAAAAGTCTTAAAATGAGAAAATCACACTGTAGGACCAGAATATAGTGATAAACCCTGAAAATTTCGAAAAATGAGAAAATGACACTGTAGGAGCTGGAATATATTGAGAAACCCTGAAAAAGTCGAAAAATGAGAAATTCACACTGTAGGACCTGGAATATGGTGAGAAACCCTGAAAAAGTCGAAAAATAAGAAAATCACACTTGTAGGACCTCCAATATGGTGAGAAACCCTGAAAAAGTCGAAAAATGAGAAAATCACACACTAGGACCCAGAATATGGTGAGAAACCCTGAAAAAGTTGAAAAATGAGAATATCAAACTGTAGGACCTGGAATATGGTGAGAAACACTGAAAAAGTCAAAAAATGAGAAAATCACACTTTAGGACATGGAATATGATGAGAAAACCTGAAAGAGTCAAAAAATGAGAAAATCACACTGTGGGAGCTGGAATATGGTGAGAAAACACTGAAAAAGTCTAAAAATGAGAAAATCACACATTAGGACCTGGAATATGGTGAGAAACCCTGATCAGTCGAAAAATAAGAAAATCAAACTTGTAGTACATGCAATATGGTGAGAAACCCTGAAAAAGTCGAAAAATGAGAAAATCACACTGTAGGACTTGGAATAAGATGAGAAACCGTGAAAAAGTCAAAAAATGAGTAAAATACACTGAAGGAGCTGGAATATGGTGAGAAACCCAGAAAAAGTCGAAAAATAAGATATTCACACTTGTAGGACCTGCAAGAAGGCAAGAAATTCTGAAAAAGTCAAAAAATGAGAAAATCACACGGTAGGACATGGAATATGATGAGAAAACCTGAAAAAGTCGAAAAATGAGAAAATAACACTGTAGGAGCTGGAATATGGTGAGAAACCCTGAAAAAGTCAAAAAATGAGAAAAATCACACTGTAGGACCTGGAATATGGTGAGAAAATATGAAAAAGTCGAAAAATGAGAAAATCACACTCTAGGACTTAGAATATGATGAGACAACCTGAAAAAGTAAAAAAATGAGAAAATCACACTGTAGGACTTGGAATATGGTGAGAAACCCTGAAATAATCGAAAAATGAGAAAATCACGCAGTAGGACCTGGAATTTGGTGAGAACCACTGAAAAAGTCTTAAAATGAGAAAATCACACTGTCGGAACTGGAATATGGTGAGAAACCCTGAAAAAGTCAAAAAATGAGAAAAATCACAGAGTAGTACATGGAATATGTTGAGAAACTCTGAAAAAGTCGAAAAATGAGAAAATGACAGTGTAGTACATGGAATATGTTGAGAAAACCTGAAATATTCGAAAAATGAGAAAATGACAATGTAGAACCTGGAATACGGTAAAAAACCCTGAAAAAGTTAAAAAATGAGAAAATCATACTGTAGGACCAGGAATATGGTGAGAAAGACTGAAAAAGTCGAAAAATGAGAAAATCATGCAGTAGGACCCAGAATATGGTGAGAAACCCTGAAAAAAGTCAAAAAATAAGAAAATCACGCAGTAGGACCTGGAAGCTGGTGAGAAACCCTGAAAAAGTCGGAAAATGAGAAAATCAAACTGTAGGATCTGGAATATGTTGAGAAACCCTGAAAAATTCGAAAAAAGCAAAAATCACACTCTAGGACTTGGAATATGGTGAGAAACCCTGAAAAAGTCAAAAAATGAGAAAATCACACTGTAGTACTTGGAATATGGTGAGAAGCACTAAAAAAGTATTAAAATGAGAAAATCACACAGTAGGACCTGGAATATGGTGAGAAACCCTGAAAAAGTCAAAAAATGAGAAAATCACACTGTAGGACCAGGAATATGGTGAGAAACCCTGAAAAAGTCAAAAAATGAGAAAAATCACACTGTAGTACATGGAATAGGGTGAGATACTCTTAAAACGTCGAAAAATTAGAAAAATCACACTCTAGGAGTTGGAATAAAATGAGAATCCCTA
Source organism: Mus caroli (assembly GCF_978045245.1). Taxonomy (NCBI): domain Eukaryota; kingdom Metazoa; phylum Chordata; class Mammalia; order Rodentia; family Muridae; genus Mus; species Mus caroli. Next base: position 1,618,499 of record NW_028227278.1, read on the forward strand.
AAAAAGTCAAAAAATGACAAAATCGCACTGTAGGACTTGGAATAAGATGAGAAACCCTGAAAAAGTCAAAAAATGAGAAAATCACACTGTAGGACCTGGAATATGGTGAGAAACCCTGAAAAAGTCGAAAAATGAGAAAATCACACTGTAGGACCTGGAATATGGTGAGAAACCCTGAAAAAGTCAAAAAATGAGAAAATCACACTGTAGGACCTGGAATATGGTGAGAAACCCTGAAAAAGTCTTAAAATGAGAAAATCACCCAGTAGGACCTGGAATATGGTGAGAAACTCTGAGAAAGTCGAAAAATAAGTTATTCACACTTGTAGGACCTGCAATATGGTGAGAAACACTGAAAAAGTAAAAAAATGAGAAAATTACACTGGTGGACCTGGAATATGGTTAGAAACCCTTTAAAAGTCTTAAAAAGAAAAAATCACACTGTAGGACTTGGAAAATGATGAGAAACCCTGAAAAAGTCAAAAAATGAGAAAATAACACTGTAGTACCTGGAATATGATGAGAATCACTGAAAAACTCGAAAAATGAGATAATCACCCTCTAGGACTTGGAATATGATGAGAATCCCTGAAAAAGTCGAAAAATGAGAAAATTACACTGGTGGACCTGGAATATGTTGAGAAACCCTTTAAAAGTCGAAAAAAGAGAAAATCACCCTGTAGGACTTGGAATATGATGAGAAACCCTGAAAAAGTCAAAAAATGAGAAAATAACACTGTAGTACCTGGAATATGGTGAGAAAACACTGAAAAAGTCTAAAAAAGAGAAAATCACACAGTCGGACCTGGAATATGGTTAGAAAACCTGAAACAGTCAAAAAATAAGAAAAGCAAACTTGTAATACCTGCAATATGGTGAGAAAGCCTGAAAAAGTCGAAAAATGATATAATCACACTATAGGACATGGAATAAGATGAGAAACCTTGAAAAAGTCAAAAAAAGAAAAATACACTGAAGGAGCTGGAATATGGTGAGAAACCCTGAAAAAGTTGAAAAATAAGAAATTCACACTTGTAGGACCTGCAATAGGGTGAAAAATTTTGAAAAAGTAAAAAAATGAGAAAATCACACTGTAGGACTTGGAATATGGTGAGAAACACTGAAAAAGTCAAAAAATGAGAAAATCACACTCTAGGACTTGGCATATGGTGAGAAACTCTGAAAATGTCGAAAAATGAGAAAATCACACAGTAGGACCTGGAATTTGGTGAGAAACACTGAAAAAGTCTTAAAATAGAAAATCACACTGTAGTACCTGGAATATGGTGAGAAACACTAAAAAAGTATTAAAATGAGAAAATCACCCAGTAGGACCTGGAATATGGTGAGAAACCCTGAAACAGTCGAAAAATAAGGAAATCAAACTTGTAGTACAAGCAATATGGTGACAAAACCTGAAAAAGTCGAAAAATGAGAATATCACACTCTAGGACTTGGAATATGATGAGAAACCCTTGTAGGACCTGCAATATGGTGAGAGACACTGAAAAAGTCTTAAAATGAGAAAATCACACTGTAGGACTTGGGATATGGTGAGAAACCGTGAAAAAGTCGAAAAATTAGAAAATCAAACTGTAGGAACTGGAATACACTGAGAATCCCTGAAAAATTCAAAAAATGCGAAAATCACACCCTAGGACTTGGAATATGATGAGAAACCCTGAAAACTTCAAAAAATGAGAAAAATCACACTGTAGTACCTGGAATATGGTGAGAAACACTAAAAAGGTAATAAAATGAGAAAATCACAGAGTAGGACCTGGAATATGGCAAGAAACCCTGAAACAGTCGAAAAATAAGAAAATCAAACTTGTAGTACATGCAATATGGTGAGAAACACTGAAAAAGTCAAAAAATGAAAATATCACACTCTAGGACTTGGAATATGATTAGAAACCCAGAAAAAGTCAAAAAATGAGAAAATCACACTGTAGGACTTGGAATATGAGGAGAAACCCTGAAAAAGTCTTAAAATGAGAAAATCACACTGTAGGACTTGGGATAAGGTAAGAAACCCTGAAAAAGTAGAAAAAATAGAAAATCAAACTGTAGGAACTGGAATATGCTGAGAATCCCTGAAAAATTCGAAAAATGCGAAAATCACACTCTAGGACTTGGAATAAGATGAGAAACCCTGAAAAAGTCAAAAAATGAGAAAATCACACTGTAGTACCTGGAATATGGTGAGAAACACTGAAAAAGTCTAAAAATAAGATAAAACTTGTAGTACCTGAAATATGGTGAGAAACCCTGAAAAAGTCGAAAAATGAGAAAATCACACTGTAGGACTACGAATATGATGAGAAACCGTGAAAAAGTATAAAATGAGAAAAATTCACTGTAGGAGCTGGAATATGGAGAGAAACCCTGAAAAGGTTAAAAAATTAGAAAATCACACTTGTAGGACCTCCAATATGGTGAGAAACCCTGAAAAACTCGAAAAATGAGAAAATCACACAGTAGGACCTGGAATATGGTGAGAAACACTGAAAAAGTCAAAAAATGAGAAAACCACACAGGAGGACCTGCAATATGGTGAGAAACCGTGAAACAGTCGAAATATAAGAAAATCAAATTTGTAGTACCTGCAATATGGTGAGACACCCTGAAAAAGTCGAAAAATGAAAAAATCACACTGTAGGATTTGGAATATGATGAGAAACCCTGAAAAAGTCAAAAAATGAGAAAAATGTACTGTAGGACCTGGAATGTGGTAAGAAACCCTGAAAAAGTCGAAGAATAAGAAAATCACACAAGTAGGACCTCCAATATGGTGAGAAACCCTGAAAAGTCAAAAAATGAGAAAATTACAGAGTAGGACATGGAATATGGTAAGAAACCCTTTAAAAGTCGGAAAAAGAAAATCACACTGTAGGATTTGGAATATGATGAGAAAACCTGAAAAACTCAAAAAATGTGAAAATCACACTGTAGTACCTTGAATATTGTGAGAAAACACTGAAAAAGTCTAAAAATGAGAAAATCACACAGTAGGACTTGGAATATGGTGAGAAACCCTGAAACAGTCGAAAACTAAGAAAATCAAACTTGTAGTACCTGCAATATGGTAAGAAACCCTGAAAAAGTCGAAAAATGAGAAAATCACACTGTAGGATCAGCAATAGGGTGAGAAATTCTGAAAAAGTCAAAAAATGAGAAAATCACACTGTAGGACTTGGAATATGATGAGAAAACATGAAAAAAATCGAAAAAATGAGAAAATCACACTGTAGGAGCTGGAATATGGTGAGAAACCCTGAAAAGTCAAAAAATGAGAAAAATCACACTGTAGGACCTGGAATATGGTGAGAAAACATGAAAAAGTCGAAAAAGGAGAAAATAACACCCTAGGACTTGGAATATGATGAGAAAACCTGAAAAAGTCAAAAAATGAGAAAATCACACTGTAGGACTTGGAATATGGTGAGAAACCCTGAAAAAGTCAAAAAATGAGAAAATCACCCTGTAGGACTTGGAATATAGTGAAAAACCCTGAAAAAGTCAAAAAATGAGAAAAATCACACTGTAGTACATGGAATATGGTGAGAAACTCTGAAAAAGTCGCAAATTAGAAAATGACAGTGTAGGACCTGGAATATGTTGAGAAAACCTGAAATATTCGAAAAATGAGAAAATGACAATGTAGAACCTGGAGTACGGTAAGAAACCCTGAAAAAGTTTAAAAAAAGAGAAAATCACACTGTAGGACTAGGAATATGGTGAGAAACACTGAAAAAGTCAAAAAATAAGAATATCACACTGTAGTACCTGGAATATGGTGAGAAACACTAAAAAAGTATTAAAATGAGAAAATCACACAGTAGGACCTGGAATATGGTGATAAACTCTGAAATAGTCAAAAACATGAGAAAATCACGCAGTAGTACCTGGAATATGGTGAGAAACCCTGAAAAAGTCGAAAAATGAGAAAATCACGCAGTAGGACCTGGAATATGGTGAGAAACTCTGAAAAAGTCGAAAAATAAGAAATTCACACTTGTAGGACCTACAATATGGTGAGAAACCCTGAAAAAGTCCAAAAAAGAGAAAATCACACTCTAGGACTTGGAATATGATGAGAAAACCTGAAAAAGTAAAAAAATGAATAAATCACACTGTAGTACCTAGAATATGGTGAGAAATACTGAAAAAGTCTTAACGTGAGAAAATCACACAGTAGGACCTGGAATATGGTGAGAAACCCTGAAACATTTGAAAAATAAGAAAATCAAACTTGTAGTACCTGCAATATGGTGAGAAACCCTGAAAAAGTCGAAAAATGAGAAAATCACACTATAGGACATGGAATAAGATGAGAGACTGTGAAAATTTTAAAAAATGAATAAAATACACTGTAGTAGTTGGAACATGGTGAGAAACCCTGCAAAAGTCGAAAAATAAGAAATACACACTTGTAGGACCTGCAATATGGTGAGAATTACTGAAAAACTCGAAAAATGAGAAAATCACACTCTAGGACTTGGAATATGATGAGAAACCCTGAAAAAGTCGAAAAATGAGAAAATTACACTGGTGGACCTGGAATATGTTGAGAAACCCTTTAAAAGTCGAAAAAAGAGAAAGTCACCCTGTAGGACTTGGAATATGATGAGAAAACCTGAAAAAGTCAAAAAATGAGAAAATAACACTGTAGTACCTTGAATATGGTGAGAAAACACTGAAAAAGTCGAAAAATGAGAAAATCACACAGTAGGACCTGGAATATGGTGAGAAACCCTGAAGCAGTCGAAAATTAAGAAAATCAAATTTGTCGTATCTGCAATATGGTGAGAAACCCTGAAAAAGTCAAAAAATGAGAAAAATACACTGAAGGAGCTGGAATATGGTGAGAAACCCTGAAAAAGTCAAAAAATAAGAAATTCACACTTGTAGGACCTGCAATAGGGTGAGAAAAGTCGAAAAATGAGAAAATCACGCAGTAGGACCAGGAATATTGTGAGAAAACGTGAAAAAGTCTAAAAATGAGAAAAATACACTGTAGGAGCTGGAATACGGTGAGAAAACCTGAAAAAGTCGAAAAATGAGAAAATCACACTGTAGGACCTGGAATATGGTGAGAAACCCTGAAAAAGTCAAAAAATGAGAAAATCAAACTGTAGGTCCTGGAATATGGTGAGAAACCCTGAAAAAGTCAAAAATGAGAAAAATCACACTGTAATACATGGAATAAGTGGAGAAACTCTGAAAGAGTAAACAAATTAGAAAAAAAACACTCTAGGACATGGAATAACATGAGAAACCCTGAAAAAGTCAAAAAATGAGAAAATCACACTGTAGGACTTGGAATATGATGAGAAACCCTAAAAAAGTCGAAAAATGAGAAAATCACACTGTAGGACTTGGAATATGGTGAGGAACCCTGAAAAAGTCGAAAAATGAGAAAATCATGCAGTAGGACCTGGAATATGGTGAGAAAACCTGAAAAAGTCTTAAAATGAGAAAATCACACTGTAGGACTTTGAGTAAGATGAGAAACCCTGAAAAAGTCAAAAAATGAGAAAATCACACTACAGGACTTGGAATATGGTGAGAAACCCTGAAAAAGTCAAAAAATGAGCAAATCATGCAGTAGGACCTGGAATATGGTCAGAAACACTGAAAAAGTCTAAAAATTAAAAAATCACACATTAGGACCTGGAAAATGGTGAGAATATCTGAAAAAGTCGAAAAATAAGAAATTCATACTTGTAGGACCTACAATATGATGAGAAACACTGAAAAAGTCAAAAAATGAAAAAATTACACTGTAGGACCTGGAATATTTTTGAGAAACCCTGAAAAAGTCCGAAAAGGAGAAAATCACACTCTAGGACTTGGAATAAGATGAAAAAACCTGAAAAAGTCAAAAAATGAGAAAATCATACTGTAGTACCTAGAATATGGTGAGAAACACTGAAAAAGTCTTAACGTGAGAAAATCACACAGTAGGACCTGGAATATGGTGAGAAACCCTGAAATATTTGAAAAATAAGAAAATCAAACTTGTAGTACCTGCAATATGGTGAGAAAAGCTGAAAAAGTCGAAAAATGAGAAAATCACACTGTAGGACCTGGAATATGGTGAGAAACCCTGAAAAAGTCAAAAAAAGAGAAAAACACACTCTAGGACTTGGAATATGATGAGAAACCCTGAAAAAGTAAAAAAATGAGAAAATCACACTGTAGGACCTGGAATATGGTGAGAAACCCTGAAAAAGTCAAAAAAAGAGAAAAACACACTCTAGGACTTGGAATATGATGAGAAACCCTGAAAAAGTAAAAAAATGAGAAAATCACACTGTAGGACCTGGAATATGGTGAGAAACCCTGAAAAAGTCAAAAAATGAGAAAATCAAACTGTAGGTCCTGGAATAAGGTGAGAAACCCTGAAAAAGTCCAAAACTGAGAAAAATCACACTGTAATACATGGAATAAGTGGAGAAACTCTGAAAGAGTCGACAAATTAGAAAAATAACACTCTAGGACATGGAATAATATGAGAAACCCTGAAAAAGTCAAAAAAGGAGAAAATCACACTGTAGGACTTGGAATATGGTGAGAAACCCTGAAAAAGTCGAAAAATGAGAAAATCATGCAGTAGGACCTGGAATATGGTGAGAAACCCTGAAAAAGTCAAAAAATGAGAAAATCACACAGTAGGACCTGCAATATGGTGAGAAACCCTGAAAAAGTTGAAAAATGAGAAAATCACACTGTAGGACTTGGAATAAGATGAGAAACCGTGAAAAAGACAAAAAATGACAAAAATACACTGTAGGAGCTGGAATATGGTGAGAAACCCTGAAAAAGTCCAACAATAAGAAATTCACACTTGTAGGACCTGCAATATGGTGAGAAACCCATAAAAGTCAAAAAATGAGAAAATCACACTGTAGGACTTGGAGTAAGATGAGAAACCCTGAAAAAGTCAAAAAATGAGAAAATCACCATATAGGACTTGAAATATGGTGAGAAACCCTGAAAAAGTAAAAAATGAGCAAAATATGCAGTAGGACCTGGAATATGGTGAGAAACACTGAAAAAGTCTTAACATGAGAACAATCATACTGTAGGACCTGGAATATGGTCAGAAACACTGAAAATGTCTAAAAATGAGAAAATCACACATTAGGACCTGGAATATGGTGATAAACTCTGAAAAAGTCAAAAAAATGAGAAAATTACACTGTAGGACCTGGAATATTTTTTGAGAAACCCTGAAAAAGTCCGAAAAAGAGAAAATCACACTCTAGGACTTGGAATAGGATGAGAAAACCTGAAAAAGTCAAAAAATGAGAAAATCACACTGTAGTACCTAGAATATGGTGAGAAACACTGAAAAAGTCTTAACGTGAGAAAATCACACAGTAGGACCTGGAATATGGTGAGAAACCCTGAAATATTTGAAAAATAAGAAAATCAAACTTGTAGTAACTGCAATATGGTGAGAAACCCTGAAAAAGTCGAAAAATGAGAAAATCACACTGTTCAACTTGGAATAAGATGAGAAACCGTGAAAATTTTAAAAAATGAGAAAAATACACTGTAGTAGATGGAACATGGTGAGAAACCCTGCAAAAGTCGAAAAATAAGAAATTCACACTTGTAGGACCTGTAATATGGTGAGAATCCCTGAAAAACTCGAAAAATGAGAAAATCACACTCTAGGACTTGGAATATGATGAGAAACCCTGAAAAAGTCGAAAAATGAGAAAATCAAACAGTAGGACCTGGATTATGGTGAGAAACCCTGAAACAGTCGAAAAATAAGAAATTCAAACTTGTAGTACCTGCAATATGGTGAGAAACCCTGAAAAATTCGAAAAATGAGAAAATCACACTGTAGGACTTGGAATAAGATGAGAAATCATGAAAAAGTCAAAAAATGAGAGAAATACACTGTAGGAGCTGGAATATGGTGAGAAACCCCGAAAAAGTCGAAAAATAAGAAAATTACACTTGTAAGACCACCAATATGGTGAGAAACCCTGAAAAAGTCGAAAAATGAGAAAATCACACACTAGGACCCAGAATATGGTGAGAAACCCTGAAAAAGTTGAAAAATGAGAATATCAAACTGTAGGACCTGGAATATGGTGAGAAACACTGAAAAAGTCAAAAAATGAGAAAATCACACTTTAGGACATGGAATATGATGAGAAACCCTGAAAAAGTAAAAAAATGAGAAAAATCACACTGTAATACATGGAGTAAGTGGAGAAACTCTGAAATAGTCAACAAATTAGAAAAATAACACTCTAGGACATGGAATAAGATGAGAAACCCTGAAAAGTCAAAAAATGAGAAAATCACACTGTAGGACTTGGAATATGATGAGAAACCCTAAAAAAGTCGAAAAATGAGAAAATCACACTGTAGGACTTGGAATATGGTGAGAAACCCTGAAAAAGTCGAAAAATGAGAAAATCATGCAGTAGGACCTGGAATATGGTGAGAAACCCTGAAAAAGTCAAAAAATGAGAAAATCACACAGTAGGACCTGCAATATGGTGAGAAACCCTGAAAAAGTTGAAAAATGAGAAAATCACACTGTAGGACTTGGAATATGATGAGAAACCCTGAAAAAGTCAAAAAATGAGAAAATCACACTGTACGACTTGGAATATGGTGAGAAACCCTGAAAAAGTCGAAAAATGAGAAAATCATGCAGTAGGACCTGGAATATGGTGAGAAACCCTGAAAAAGTCGAAAAATGAGAAAATCACACTGTTCGACTTTGAATAAGATGAGAGACCGTGAATATTATAAAAAATGAGAAAAATACACTGTAGTAGCTGGAACATGGTGAGAAACCCTGCAAAAGTCGAAAAATAAGAAATTCACACTTTTAGGACCTGCAATATGGTGAGAATCCCTGAAAAAGTCGAAAAATGAGAAAATCACACTCTAGGAATTGGAATATGATGAGAAACCCTGAAAAAGTCGAAAAATGATAAAATCACACAGTAGAACCTGCAATATGGTGAGAAACCCTGAAACAGTCAAAAAATAAGAAAATCAAACTTGTAGTACCTGCAATATGGTGAGAAAACCTGAAAAAAGAAAGAAAGAAAGAAAGAAAGAAAGAAAGAAAGAAAGAAAGAAAGAAAGAAAGAAAGAAAGAAAGAAAGAAACCAAGGAGAATAAAAAGTTTTTATAAAAGTTTTATAAAAAGTGTTAAAGTTTTTAAAAATTAAAAAAAAAAAAAATTACCAGATCACCATCAAGCACACACAGCATTGGCTGTCTTCAGGTGTATCCTTTCAGCCTCCGAAACAAAAAGCAATGGCTGTCTGTCTTCAGGTGTATCCTATTCTCGAGTCTTACTTCCAACCTGAGTGCTGGGCTGAGCTGCCTCATTATGTAATTGTAATCCTTCCTTGGTTTGTCTTTTCCATTTCTAAGACTAACAGGCCTTTTTCTATTTAGAGAATATGCTCATGACTGTCCTTTAGATATAGTAAATATAACTGTTGCTCATAAAACTTGTTTTCTAGGAATTTTTAAAGGGCAATGGCAGAGTTTATTTATAAAAAATATTTTGCATTTATTTATTTGTGTGAGTGATGAAGCTCAGGTCTTCAAACTCGTCAGGAGTTATGATTACCTCCCCTCTCTCTCACCCCCTCTTTCTCCTCTCTCTCAATGATCAATTTTATTTTTAGTGTAAGAATGTTTTGCATGTGTATGCTGTGCCCACAGACTCCAGAACAGAGTATTAGATCCCCTGGAACTGGAGATGGGCCACCATATATATATACTGGTAATTGAGCCCAGGTTCTCTGGAAGAGGAGACAATGCTCTTAATTGTTGAGTCCTCTCTGTAGCCACATCTTTCATTCTTTTTTTTTTTTTTGAGTATATGTGAGGCTGTGTTTATATACATCATATGCAGACAATAAGAATGATTTAGATTCTTCAGCATCTGACACACTCTTCTGGAGTGTCTGAACATAGCTACAGCATACTTAAATATAATAAATAAATAAATCTTTAAAAAGAAAAGGAAAAGTAAAAAAGAAAGAACAGGCCTGCCATATGCATGTTCATAGAGGAAAATGGAAGAGACCCCAATCTAACCTCAGCAGGGTGCTTCCTTCTGGATGGTAGCTCACAGTTTCATCCCAGCAAGACAGGCAAATCACTGACTTCAAGGACAGTAAGGTTCAGGACAGCCAAGGTTAGGAAGGAAAAGGGTCTATGTTGAGAATACAAACCGACAAAACAACAACTAGGAAAAAGAAGTGACAATGTAACTTGGGGTAGGGTACCAACAAGAGAAAGCTTTCTGTTACCACTTACAAACACCAGTAGCCTTGCACCCTTCTGCCCAGGTCCCTGCCTTCCTTTCTAGGCATTCTAAGGATGCCAGGGGGTGGGGGAATCCAGATTAACTTTTTTAATATCAAAGACTTGGTCTTCGATGTCTATAGGAAGCCCTTCTCAGTGCCTTTAACTACCACTGAACTTTCAGGGCTGTGACTCAACTGTAACAAGGAACAGGGCTAAGAACCTGCAGCCTTTGAAAACAACTATTTTTTTAAAGTGGGGGACACAAATCAGCAGTAGAACCCCTCAGGTTCAGCCATAATACTTGTTAGGGAAAGAGCCTCAATGTCCGGAGCTGAGGTCTCATGGGTGAACTGCTTCAAGCTCTGAGTATCATTGAAAGAAAGAAAAGATATCATGTGGTTGCTTAATTTATTTATTTTATTATTTCTATTTTTTGTTTTCTTTTGTTTTGTTTTAGAAAAGGCCTCAGTCTGTAGCTATGGCTGACCTAGGACAGACTACATGTGTTAATTAGGGTTTCACAGCTGAGAAACAGACCATACCTATGTAAGACTTAGAAAACCCAACAGTCAGTGGTGGCTCGAGCTCTTAATGAGAGCACTCTGGAGGCAGAGGCAGTCAGTTTCTGAGTTTGAGGCCAGCCTGGTTAAAGACAGGGATAGGCAGGGCTAGGCAAGGCAGGGCTAGGCTAGGCAAGGGGCTAGGCTAGGCTAGGCAAGGGGCTAGGCTAGGCTAGGCTAGGCAAGGGCCTAGGCAAGACAGAAAGACAAGTATGGCAGGCCTGGTGGTTTTTCTTTCTTTCTTATCCCTTTTAAAAATGTTTGTTTATTTATTTATTTATTTATTTATTTATTTATTTATTTATTAGATATAAGTACACTGTAGCTGTCTTCAGACACTCCAGAAGAGAGTGTCAGATTCTGGAGAATCTAAATCCCTCTTATGGGCCTCATATGATGTACATAAACACAGCCTCACATATACTTCTAAAAATTTAAAGATGTGTGGGGCCACTGAACGGGCTCAACAATTAACAGCATTGTCTCCTCTTCCAGAGAACCTGGGATCAACTACCAGCCACTATATGGTGGCCCATTTCCAGTTCCAGGGGATCAGACAGACAGACAGACAAACAGTCAAGGATGGCAGGCCTGCCTGGTTTTTCTTTCTTTCTTATCCTTTTTAAAAAAATGTTTATTTATTTATTTATGTATTCATTATATATAAGTACACTGTAGCTGTCTTCAGACACTCCAGAAGAGGGTGTCAGATTCTGGAGAATCTAAATCCCTCTTATGGTCTCCATATGATGTACATAAACACAGCCTCACATACATTTCTAAAAATTTAAAGATGTGTGGGGCCACTGAAAGGGCTCAATAATTAACAGCATTGTCTCCTCTTCCAGAGAACCTGGGATGAACTACCAGCAACTATATGGTGGCCCATCTCCAGTTCCAGGGGATCAGACAGAGAGACAGACATACACACAGATAGAGATAAGGATGGAGGCCTGCCTGGTCTTTCTTTCTTTCTTATTCTTTTAAGAAATGTTTATTTATTTATTTATGTATTTATTAGATATGGGTACACTGTAGCTGTCTTCAGACACTCCATTAGAGTGTGTCAGATTCTGGAGAATCTAAATCCCTCTTATGGTCTGCATATGATGTACATAAACACAGCCTCACATATACTTCTCAAAATTTAAAGATGGATGGGGCCACTGAAATGGCTCAACAATTAACAGCATTGTCTCCTCTTCCAGAGAACCTGTGATCAACTATCAGACACTATTGTGGCCCATCTCCAGTTCCAGAAGATCAGACAGACAGACAGACAGACAGACAGACAGACAGACAGACAGAGATAAGGATGGCAGGCCTGCCTGGTCTTTCTTTTTTTCTTATCATTTTTAAAAAAATGTTTATTTATTTATTTATTTATTTATTTATTTATTTATTTATTTATTTATTTATTTATGTATTTATTAGCTATAAGTACACTGTAGCTGTCTTCAGACACTCCAGAAGAGGGTGTAGGATTCTGGAGAATCTAAATCCCTCTTATGGTCTGCATATGATGTACATAAACACAGCCTCACATATACTTCTAAAAATTTAAAGATGTGTGGGGCCACTGAAAGGGCTCAACAATTAACAGCATTGTCTCCTCTTCCAGAGAACCTGGGATAAACTACCAGCAACTATATGGTGGCCCATCTCCAGTTCCAGGGGATCAGACAGACAGACAGAGATAAGGATGGCAGGCCTGCCTGGTCTTTCTCTCTTTCTTATCTTTGTAAAAAAATGTTTATTTATTTATTTATTTATTTACGTAATTATTTATTAGATATAAGTACACTGTAGCTGTCTTCAGACACTCCAGAAGAGGGTGTCAGATTCTGGAGAATATAAATCCCTCTTATGGTCTGCATATGATGGACATAAACACAGATTCACATACACTTCTAAAAATTTCAAGATGGGTGGGGCCACTCAAAGGGCTCAACAATTAACAGCATTGTCTCTTCTTCCAGAGAACCTGGGATCAACTACCAGCAACTATATGGTGGCCCATCTCCAGTTCCAAGGGATCAGACAGACAGACAGACAGATTGACAGAGTTAAGGATGGCAGGCCTGCCTGGTCTTTCTTTCTTTCATATCCTTTTAAAAAAATGTTTATTTATTTATTTATATGTTTATTAGATATAAGTACACTGTAGCCGTCTTCAGACACTCCAGAAGAAGGTGTCAGATTCTGAAGAATCTAAATCCCTCTTATGGTCTGCATATGATGTACATAAACACAGCCTCACATTTACTTCTTAAAATTTAAAGGTGGGGGGGGCCACTGAAAGGGCTCAGCAATTAACAGCATTGTCTCCTCTTCCAGAGAACCTGGGATCAACTAGCTGCAACTATATGGTGGCCCATCTCCACTCCCAGGGGATCAGACAGACAGACAGACAGACAAGGATAAGGATGGCAGGCCTGCCTGGTCTTTCTTTCTTTCTTATCCTTTTTAAAAAATGTTTATTTATTTATGTATTTATTAGATATAAGAACACTATAGCTGTCTTCAGACACTCCACAAGAGGGTGTTAGATTCTGGAGAATCTAAACCCCTTTTATGGTCTGCATATGATGTACATAAACACAGCCTCACATATAGTACTAAAATTTTAAAGACGGGTGGGGCCACTGAAAGCGCTCAACAATTAACAGCATTGTCATCTCTTCCAGAGAACCTGGGATCAACTACCAGCACCTATATGGTGGCCCATCTCCAGTTCCAGGGGATCAGAACGACAGACAGACATACAGACAGAGAAAAGGATGGCAGGCTGCCTGGTCTTTCTTTCTTTCTTATCTGGTTTAAATAATGTTTATTTATTTATTTATTCATTTATTTATTTATTTATTAGATATAAGTACACTGTTGCTGTCTTCAGACACTCCAGAAGAGGGTGTCAGATGCTGGAGAATCTAAATCCCTCTTATGGTCTGCATATGATGTACATAAACACAGCCTCACATATACTTCTAAATATTTAAAGAAGTGTGGGGCCACTGAAAGGGCTCAACAATTAACAGCATTGTCTCCTCTTCCAGAGAACCTTGGATAAACTACCAGCAACTATATGGTGGCCCATCACCAGTTCCAGGGTATCAGACAGTCAGACAGAGACAGAGATAAGGAACGGAGGCCTGCCTGGTCTTCCTTTCTTTCTTATACTTTTAAAAAAATGTTTATTTATTTATTTATTTATTTATTTATTTATTTATTTATTAGATATAAGTACACTGTAGCTGACTTCAGACACTCTAGAAGAGGGTGTCATCTTCTGGAGAATCTAAATCCCTCTTATGGTCTGCATATGATGTACATAAACACAGCCTCACATATACTTCTAAAAATTTAAAGATGGGTGGGCCCACTGAAAGGGCTCAACAATTAACAGCATTGTCTCCTCTTCCAGAGAACGTGGGATCAACTACCAGCAACTATATGGTGGCCCATCTCAAGTTGCAGGGGATCAGACAGACAGACAGACAGACAGAGATAAGGATGGCAGTCCTGCCTGATTTTTCTTTCTTTCTTATCCTTTTTAAAAATGTTTATTTATTTATTTATTCATTTATTCATTTATTTATTTATGTATTTATTAGATATATGTACACTGTAGCTGTCTTCAGACTCTCCAGAAGAGGGTGTCAGATTCTGGAGAATCTATATCCCTCTTATGGTCTGCATATGATGTACATAAACACAGCCTCACTTATACTTCAAAAAATTTAAAGATGGGTGGGGCCACTGAAAGGGCTCAACAATTAACAGCATTGTCTCCTCTTCCAGAGGACCTGGGATCAACTACCAGCACCTATATTGTGGCCCATCTCCAGTTCCAGGGGATCTGACAGACATACATACAGACAGACAGTCATGGATTGCAGGACTGCCTGGTTTTTCTTTCGTTCTTATACATTTTAAAAATTTTTATTTATTTATATATGTATTTATTAGATATAAGTACACTGTAGCTGTCTTCAGACACTTCAGAAGAGGGTGTCATATTCTGGAGAATCTAAATCCCTCTTATGTTCTGCATATGATGTACATAAACACAGCCTCACATATACTTCTAAAAATTTAAAGATGTGTGGGGCCACTGAAACGGCTCAACAATTAACAGCATTGTCTCCTCTACCAGAGAACCTGGGATCAAATACCAGCAACTATATGGTGGCCCATCTCCAGTTCCAGGGGATCAGGCAGACAAAGAGACAGACAGACAAGGGTGGCAGGCCTCCCTGGTTTTTCTTTCTTTCTTATCGTTTTTAAAAAATGTTTATTTATTTATTTATTTTTGTATTTATTAGATATAAGTACACTGTATCTGTCTTCAGACACTCCAGAAGAGGGTGTCAGATTCTGGAGAATATAAATCCCTCTTATGGTCTGCATATGATGGACATAAACACAGCCTCATATTTTCTTCTAAAAATTTAAAGATGGGTGGGGCCCCAGAAATGGCTCAACAATTAACAGCATTGCCTCTTCTTCCAGAGAACCTTGGATAAACTACCAGCAACTATATGGTGGCCCATCTCCAGTTCCAGGGTATCAGACAGTCAGACAGAGAGACAGAGATAAGGATGGAGGCCTGCCTGGTCTTTCTTTCTTTCTTATACTTTTAAAAAAATTTATTTATTTATTTATTTATTTATTTATTTATTTATTTATTTATTTACTTATTTATTTATATATGTATTTATTAGATATAAGTACACTGTAGCTGACTTCAGACACTCTAGAAGAGGGTGTCATCTTCTGGAGAATCTAAATCCCTCTTATGGTCTGCATATGATGTACATAAGCACAGCCTCACATATACTTCTAAATATTTAAAGATGGGTGGGCCCACTGAAAGGGCTCAACAATTAAAACCATTGTCTCCTCTTCCAGAGAACGTGGGATCAACTACCAGCAACTATATGGTGGCCCATTTCAAGTTGCAGGGGATCAGGCAGACAAAGAGACAGACAGTCAAGGGTGGCAGGCCTCCCTGGTTTTTCTTTCTTTCTTATACTTTTTAAAAAATGTTTATTTATTTACTTATGTGTTTATTAGATATAAGTACACTGTAGCTGTCTTCAGACACTCCAGAACAGGGAGTCAGATTCTGGAGAATATAAATCCCTCTTATGGTCTGCATATGATGGACATAAACACAGATTCACATACACTTCTAAAAATTTAAAGATGGGTGGGGCCACTGAAAGGGATCAACAATTAACAGCATTGTCTCTTCTTCCAGATAACCTGGGTTCAACTACCAGCAACTATATGGTGGCCCATCTCTAGTTCCCGGGGATCAGATAGAGAGACAGACAGACAGACAGAGATATGGATGGCAGGCCTGCCTGGTCTTTCTTTCTTTCTTATCCTTTTTAAAAAATGTTTATTTATTTATGTATTTATTAGATATAAGAACACTGTAGCTGTCTTCAGACACTCCAGAAGAGGGTGTCATATTCTGGAGAATCTAAATCCCTCTTATGGTCTGCATATGATGTACATAAACACGGCCTCACATATAGTACTAAAAATTTAACGATGGGTGGGGCCACTGAATGCGCTCAACAATTAACAGCATTGTCTCCTCTTCCAGAGAACCTGGGAGCAACTACCAGCACCTATATGGTGGCCCATCTCCAGTTCCAGGGGATCAGAACGACAGACAGACAGACAGACAGAGATAAGGATGGCAGGCCTGCCTGGTCTTTCTTTCTTTCTTATCTGGTTTAAATAATGTTTATTTATTTATTTATTTATTTATTTATTTATTTATTTATGTATTTATTAGATATAAGTACACTGTAGCTGTCTTCAGACACTCCAGAAGAGGGTGTCAGATTCTGATGAATCTAAATCCCTCTTCTGGTCTGCATATGATGTACATAAACACAGCCTCATATACACTTCTAAAAATTTAAATATGGGTAGGGCCACTGATAGGGCTCAACAATTATCACTATTGTCTCCTCTTCCAGAGAACCTGGGATCAACTACCAGCAACTATATGGTAGCCCATCTCCAGTTCCAGGGGATCAGACAGACAGACAGATAGACAGAGATAAGGATGGCAGGCCTGCCTGGTCTTACATTCTTTCTTATCCTTTTAAAAAAATGTTTATTTATTTATTTATTTATTTATTTATTTATTTATTTATGTATTTATTATATATAAGTACACTGTAGCTGTCTTCAGACACTCCAGTAGAGGGTGTCAGATTCTGGAGAATCTAAATCCTCTTATAATCTGAATATGATGTACATAAACACAGCCTCACATATACTTCTAAATATTTAAAGAAGTGTGGGGCCACTGAAAGGGCTCAACAATTAACAGCATTGTCTCCTCTTCCAGAGAACCTGGGATAAACTACCAGCAACACTATGGTGGCCCATCACCAGTTCCAGGGGATCAGACAGACAGACAGACAGACAGAGATAAGGGCGGCAGGCCTGCCTGGTTTTTCTTACTTTCTTATCCTTTTTAAAAAATGTTTATTTATTTATTTATTTATTTATTTATTTATTCATTTGTTTATTTATTTATGTATTTATTAGATATAAGTACACTGTAGCTGTCTTCAGACACTCCAGAAGAGGGTGTCAGATTCTAGAGAATCTAAATCCCTCTTATGGTCTGCATATGATGTACATAAACACAGCCTCACATTTTCTTCTAAAAATTTAAAGATGGGTGGGGCCCCAGAAATGGCTCAACAATTAACAGCATTGCCTCTTCTTCCAGAGAACCTTGGATAAACTACCAGCAACTATATGGTGTCCCATCACCAGTTCCAGGGTATCAGACAGTCAGACAGAGAGACAGAGATAAGGAACGGAGGCCTGCCTGGTCTTTCTTTCTTTCTTATAATTTTAAAAAAATGTTTGTTTATTTATTTATTTATTTATTTATTTATTTATTTATTTATTTATTAGATATAAGTACACTGTAGCTGACTTCAGACACTCTAGAAGAGGGTGTCATCTTCTGGAGAATCTAAATCCCTCTTATGGTCTGCATATGATGTACATAAACACAGCCTCACATATACTTCTAAAAATTTAAAGATGGGTGGGCCCACTGAAAGGGTTCAACAATTAACAGCATTGTCTCCTCTTCCAGAGAACGTGGGATCAACTACCAGGAACTATATGGTGGCCCATCTCAAGTTGCAGGGGATCAGACAGACAGACAGACAGACAGAGATAAGGTTGGCAGTCCTGCCTGATTTTTCTTTCTTTCTTATCCTTTTTAAAAATGTTTATTTATTTATTTATTCATTTATTCATTTATTTATTTATGTATTTACTAGATATATGTACACTGTAGCTGTCTTCAGACTCTCCAGAAGAGGGTGTCAGATTCTGGAGAATCTATATCCCTCTTATGATCTGCATATGATGTACATAAACACAGCCTCACATATACTTCTAAAAATTTAAAGATGGGTGGGGCCACTGAAAGGGCTCAACAATTAACAGCATTGTCTCCTCTTCCAGAGGACCTGGGATCAACTACCAGCAACTATATTGTGGCCCATCTCCAGTTCCAGGGGATCTGACAGACATACATACATACAGACAGACAAGGATTGCAGGACTGCCTGGTTTTTCTTTCTTTCTTATACATTTTAATAATTTTTATTTATTTATATATGTATTTATTAGATATAAGTACACTGTAGCTGTCTTCAGACACTTCAGAAGAGGTTTGTCTTATTCTGGAGAATCTAAATCCCTCTTATGGTCTGCATATGATGTACATAAACACAGCCTCACATATACTTCTAAAAATTTAAAGATGTGTGGGGCCCCTGAAACGGCTCAACAATTAACAGCATTGTCTCCTCTACCAGAGAACCTGGGATCAAATACCAGCAACTATATGGTGGCCCATCTCCAGTTCCAGGGGATCAGGCACACAAAGAGACAGACAGACAAGGGTGGCAGGCCTCCCTGGTTTTTCTTTTTTCTTATCCTTTTTAAAAAATGTTTATTTATTTATTTATTTATGTATTTATTAGATATAAGTACACTGTAGCTGTCTTCAGACACTCCAGAAGAGGGTGTCAGATTCTGGAGAATATAAATCCCTCTTATGGTCTGCATATGATGGACATAAACACAGCCTCATATTTTCTTCTAAAAATTTAAACATTGGTGGGGCCCCAGAAATGGCTCAACAATTAACAGCATTGCCTCTTCTTCCAGAGAACCTTGGATAAACTACCAGCAACTATATGGTGGCCCATCTCCAGTTCCAGGGTATCATACAGTCAGACAGAGAGACAGAGATAAGAATGGAGACCTGCCTGGTCTTTCTTTCTTTCTTATACTTTTTAAAAAATTTTTATTTATTTATTTATTTATTTATTTATTTATTTATTTATTTACTTATTTATTTATATATGTATTTATTAGATATAAGTACACTGTAGCTGTCTTCAGACACTCTAGAAGAGGGTGTCATCTTCTGGAGAATCTAAATCCCTCTTATGGTCTGCATATGATGTACATAAACACAGCCTCACATATACTTCTAAATATTTAAAGATGGGTGGGCCCATTGAAAGGGCTCAACAATTAACACCATTGTCTCCTCTTCCAAAGAACGTGGGATCAACTACCAGCAACTATATGGTGGCCCATTTCAAGTTGCAGGGGATCAGGCAGACAAAGAGACAGTCAGACAAGGGTGGGAGGCCTCCCTGGTTTTTCTTTCTTTCTTATCCTTTTTAAAAAATGTTTATTTATTTACTTATGTATTTATTAGATATAAGTACACTCTAGCTGTCTTCAGACACTCCAGAACAGGGTGTCAGATTCTGGAGAATATAAATCCCTCTTATGGTCTGCATATGATGGACATAAACAGAGATTCACATACACTTCTAAAAATTTAAAGATGGGTGGGGCCAAAGAAAGGGCTCAACAATTAACCGCATTGTCTCTTCTTCCAGATAACCTGGGATCAACTACCAGCAACTATATGGTGGCCCATCTCAAGTTCCAGGGGATCAGACAGACAGACAGACAGACAGAGATAAGGAGGTCAGGCCTGCCTGGTCTTTCTTTCTTTCTTATTCTTTTAAAATAATGTTTATTTATTTATTTATATATTTATTTATTTATTTATGTATTTATTAGATATAAGTACACTGTAGTTGTCTTCAGACACTCCAGAAGAGGGTGTCAGATTCTGGAGAATCTAAATCCCTCTTATGGTCTGCATATGATGTACATAAACACAGCCTAACATATACTTCTAAAAATTTAAAGATAGGTGGAGCCACTGAAAGGGCTCAACAATTAACAGCATTGTCTCCTCTTCCAGAGAACCTGGGATCAACTAACAGCAACTATATGGTGGCCCATCTCCAGTTCCAAGGGATCAGACAGACTGACAGACAGACAGACTGACAGAGATAAGGATGGCAGGCCTGCCTTATCTTTCTTTCTTTCTTATCCTTTTTAAAAAATGTTTATTTATTTATTTATATGTTTATTAGATATAAGTACACTGTAGCCGTCTTCAGACACTCCAGAAGAAGGTGTCAGATTCTGGAGAACCTAAATCCCTCTTATGGTCTGCATATGATGTACGTAAACACAGCCTCACATTTACTTCTTAAAATTTAACAGTGGGGGGACCATTGAAAGGGCTCAGCAATTAACAGCATTGTCTCCTCTACCAGAGTTCCTGGGATCAACTACCAGCACCTATATGGTGGCCCATCACCAGTTGCAGGGGATCAGAACGACAGACAGACAGACAGACAGACAGAGATAAGGATGGCAGGCCTGCCTGGTCTTTCTTTCTTTCTTATCCGGTTTAAATAATGTTTATTTATTTATTTATTTATTTATTTATTTATTTATTTATTTATTTATTTATTATTTATTTATTTATTATATATAAGTACACTGTAGCTGTCTTCAGACACTCCAGTAGAGGTTGTCAGATTCTGGAGAATCTAAATCCTCTTATAATCTGAATATGATGTACATAAAAAGGCCTCACATATACTTCTAAATATTTAAAAAAGTGTGGGGCCACTGAAAGGGCTCAACAATTAACAGCATTGTCTCCTCTTCCAGAGAACCTTGGATCAACTACCAGCAACTATATGGTGGCCGATCTCCAGTTCCCGGGGATCAGATCGACAGACAGACAGACAGACAGAGATATGGATGGCAGGCCTGCCTGGTCTTTCTTTCTTTCTTATCCTTTTTAAAAAATGTTTATTTATTTATTTATTTATTTATCTATTTATTTATTAGATATAAGTACACTGTAGCTGTCTTCAGACACTCCAGAAGAGGGTGTCAGATTCTGGAGAATCTAAATCCCTCTTATGGTCTGCATATGATGTACATAAACACAGCCTCACATATACTTCTAAATATTTAAAGACGGGTGGCGCCACTGAAAGGGCTCAAAAATTAACAGCATTGTCTCCTCTTCCAGAGCACCTGGGATCAACTACCAGCAACTATTCGTGGCCCATCTCCAGTTCCCAGGTATCAGATTGACAGACAGACAGACAGACAGAGATATGGATGGCAGGCCTGCCTGGTCTTTCTTTCTGTCTTTTCCTTTTTAAAAAAATATTTATTTATTTATTTATTTATTTATTTATTTTTATGTATTTATTAGATATAAGTACACTGTAGCTGTTCAGACACTCCAGAAGAGGGTGTCAGATTCTGGAGAATCTAAATCCCTCTTATGGTCTGCATATGATGTAAGTAAACACAGCCTCACATATACTTCAAAAATTTAAAGAAGGGTGGGGCCACTCTAAAAGCTGAACAATTATCAGCATTGTCTTCTCTTCCAGAGTACCTGGGATCAACTACCAGCAACTATATGGTGGCCCATCTCCAGTTCCAGGGTATCAGACAGACAGACATACAGACAGACAGACAGACAGACAGAGATAAGGGTGGCAGGCCTGCCTGGTCTTTCTTACTTTCTTATCCTTTTTAAAAAATGTTTATTTATTTATTTATTTATTTATTTATTTATTTATTTATTTATTCATTTATTTATTTATGTATTTATTAGATATAAGTACACTGTAGCTGTCTTCAGACACTCCAGAAGAAGGTGTCAGATTCTGGAGAATCTAAATACCTCTTATGGTCTGCATATGATGTACATAAACACAGCCTCACATTTTCTTCTTAAAATTTAAAGGTGGGGGGACCATTTAAAGGGCTCAGCAATTAACAGCATTGTCTCCTCTACCAGAGAACCTGGGATCAACTACCAGCACCTATATGGTGGCCCATCTCCAGTTGCAGCGGATCAGAAGGACAGACAGACAGACAGACAGACAGAGATAAGGATGGCAGGCCTGCCTGGTCTTTCTTTCTTTCTTATCCGGTTTAAATAATGTTTATTTATTTATTTATTTATTTATTTATGTATTTATTAGATATAAGTACACTGTAGTTGTCTTCAGACACTCCAGAAGAGGGTGTCATATTCTGGAGAATCTAAATCCCTCTTATGGTCTGCATATGATGTACATAAACACAGCCTCACATATACTTCTAAAAATTTAAAGGTGTGTGGGGCCACTGAAACGGCTCAACAATTAACAGCATTGTCTCCTCTACCAGAGAACCTGGGATCAAATACCAGCAACTATATGGTGGCCCATCTCCAGTTCTAGGGGATCAGACAGACAGACAGACAGACAGATAAGGATTGCAGGCCTGCCTGGTTTTACTTTCTTTCTTATACTTTTTAAAAAATGTTTATTTATTTATTTATGTATTTATTATATATAAGTACACTGTAGCTGTCTTCAGACACTCCAAAAGAGGGTGACAGATTCTGGAGAATCTAAATCCCTCTTATGGTCTGCATATGATGTACATAAACACAGCCTCACATATACTTCTAAAAATTTAAAGATGTGTGGGGCCACTGAAAGGGCTCAACAATTAACAGCATTGTCTCCTCTAACAGAGAACCTGGGATCAAATACCAGCAACTATATGGTGGCCCATCTCCAGTTCCAGGGGATCAGGCAGACAAACAGACAGACAAACAAGGGTGGCAGGCCTCCCTGGTTTTTCTTTCTTTCTTATCCTATTAAAATAATGTTTATTTATTTATTTTTGTATTTATTAGATATAAGTACACTGTAGCTGTCTTCAGACACTCCAGAAGAGGGTGTCAGATTCTGGAGAATATAAATCCACATTATGGTCTGCATATGATGGACATAAACACAGCCTAACATATACATCTAAAAATTTAAAGATGGGTGGGGCCACTGAAAGGGCTCAACAATTAACAGCATTGTCTCTTCTTCCAGAGAACCTGGGATCAACTACCAGCAACTATATAGTGGCCCATCTCCAGTTCCAGGGGATCAGACAGACAGACAGACAGACAGAGATAAGGAGAGCAGGCCTGCCTGGTTTTTCTTTCTTTCTTATCCTTTTAAAAATGTTTATTTATTTATTTATTTATTTATTTATTTATTTATTTATTTATTAGATATAAGTACACTGTAGTTGTCTTCAGACACTCCAGAAGAGGGTGTCAGATTCTGGAGAATCTAAATCCCTCTTATGGTCTACATATGATGTACATAAACACAGCCTCACATATACATCTAAAAATTTAAAGATAGGTGGAGCCACTGAAAGGGCTCAACAATTAACAGCATTGTCTCCTCTTCCAGAGAACCTGGGATCAACTACCTGCAACGATATGGTGGCCCATATCCACTCCCAGGGGATCAGAGAGACAGACAGACAGACAAGGATAAGGATGGCAGGCCTGCCTGGTCTTTCTTTCTTATTCTTTTTAAAAAATGTTTATTTATTTATGTATTTATTAGATATAAGTACAATGTAGCTGTCTTCAGACACTCCAGAAGAGGGTGTCAGATCCTGGAGAATCTAAATCCCTCTTATGGTCTGCATATGATGTACATAAACAAAGCCTCACATATACATCTAAAAATTTAAAGATAGGTGGAGCCACTGAAAGGGCTCAACAATTAACTGCATTGTCTCCTCTTCCAGAGTACCTGGGATCAACTACCAGCAACTATATTGTGGCCCATCTCCAGTTCCAGGGGATCAGACAGACATACATACAGACAGACAGACAAGGATTGCAGGCCTGCCTGGTTTTTCTTTCTTTCTTATACATTTTAAAAATGTTTATTTATTTATTTATTTATTTATTTATTTATTTATTTATTTATGTATGTATGTATTTATTAGATATAAGTACACTGTAGCTGTCTTCAGACACTTCAGAAGAGGGTGTCATATTCTGGAAATCTAAATCCCTCTTATTGTCTGCATATGATGTACATAAACACAGCCTCACATATACTTCTAAAAATTTAAAGATGTGTGAGGCCACTGAAACGGCTCAACAATTAACAGCATTGTCTCCTCTACCAGAACCTGGGATCAACTAGCAGCAACTATATGGTGGCCCATCTCCAGTTCCAGGGGATCAGACAAACAGACAGACAGACAGACAGAGATAAGGAGGGCAGGCCTGCCTGGTCCGTCTTTCTTTCTTATCCTTTTAAAAAATGTTTATTTATTTATTTATTTATTTATTTATTTATTGATTTATTGATTTATTAGATATAAGTACACTGTAGTTGTCTTCAGACACTCCAGAGGAGGGTGTCAGATTCTCGAGAATCTAAATCCCTCATATGGTCTGCATATGATGTACATAAACATAGCCTCACATATACATCTAAAAATTTAAAGATAGGTGGAGCCACTGAAAGGGCTCAACAATTAACAGCATTGTCTTCTCTTCCAGAGAACCTGGGATCAACTACCTGCAACTATATGGTGGCCAATCTCCACTCCCAGGGGATCAGACAGACAGACAGACAGACAAGGATAAAGATGGCAGTCCTGCCTGGTCTTTCTTTCTTATCCTTTTTAAAAAATGTTTATTTATTTATGTATTTATTATATATAAGTACACTGTAGCTGTCTTCAGACACTCCAGAAGAGGGTGTCATATTCTGGAGAATCTAAATCCCTCTTATGGTCTGCATATGATGTACATAAACACAGCCTCACATATACTACTAAAATTTTAACGATGGGTGGGGCCACTGAAAGCGCTCAACAATTAACAGCATTGTGTCCTCTTCCAGATAACCTGGGATCAACTACCAGCACCTATATGGTGGCTCATCTCCAGTTCCAGGGGATCAAAACGACAGACAGACAGACAGACAGACAGAGATAAGAATGGCAGGCCTGCCTGGTCTTTCTTTCTTTCTTATCTGGTTTAAATAATGTTTATTTCTTTATTTACTTATTTATTTATGTATTTATTAGATATAAGTACACTGTAGTTGTCTTCAGAAACTCCAGAAGAAGGTGTCAGATTCTGATGAATCTAAATCCCTCTTCTGGTCTGCATATGATGTACATAAACACAGCCTCACATACACTTCTAAAAATTTAAAGATGGGTAGGGCCACTGATAGGGTTCAACAATTAACAGCATTGTCTCCTCTTCCAGAGAACCTGGGATCAACTACCAGCAACTATATGGTAGCCCATCTCCACTTCCAGGGGATCAGACAGACAGACAGACAGACAGACAGAGATAAGGATGGCAGGCCTGCCTGGTCTTTCTTTCTTTCTTATCCTTTTTAAAAAATGTTTATTTATTTATTTATATGTTTATTAGATGTAAGTACACTGTAGCCATCTTCAGACACTCCAGAAGAAGTTGTCAGATTCTGGAAAATCTAAATCCCTCTTATGGTCTGTTTATGATGTACATAAACACAGCCTCACATTTACTTCTTAAAATTTAAAGGTGGGGGGGGGCATTGAAAGGGCTCATCAATTAACAGAATTGTCTCCTCTTCCAGAGAACCTGGGATCAACTACCAGCACCTATATGGTGGCCCATCTCCAGTTCCAGGGGATCAGAACGACAGACAGACAGACAGACAGACAGAGATAAGGATGGCAGGCCTGCCTGGTCTTTCTTTCTTTCTTATCCGGTTTAAATAATGTTTGTTTGTTTATTTATTTATTTATTTATTTATTTATTTATGTATTTATTAGATATAAGTACACTGTAGCTGTCTTCAGACACTCCAGAAGAGGGTGTCAGATACTGACGAATCTAAATCCCTCTTCTGGTCTGCATATGATGTACATAAACACAGCCTCAGATACACTTCTAAAAATTTAAAGATGGGTAGGGTCACAAATAGGGGTCAACAATTAACAGCATTGTCTCCTCTTCCAGAGAACCTGGTATCAACTACCAGCAACTATATGGTAGCCCATCTCCAGTTCCAGGGGTTCAGACAGACACACAGACAGACAGACAGAGATAAGGATGGCAGGCCTGCCTGGTCTTACTTTCTTTCTTATCCTTTTTAAAAAATGTTTATTTATTTATTTATTTATGTATTTATTATATATAAGTACACTGTAGCTGTCTTCAGACATTCCAGTAGAGGGTGTCAGATTCTGGAGAATCTAAATCCTCTTATAATCTGAATATGATGTACATAAACACAGCCTCACATATACTTCTAAATATTTAAAGAAGTGTGGGGCCAATGAAAGGGCTCAACAATTAACAGCATTTTCTCCTCTTCCAGATAACATTGGATCAACTACCAGCAACGATATGGTGGCCCATCTCCAGTTCCAGGGGATCAGACAGACAGACAGACAGACAGAGATAAGGATGGCAGGCCTGCCTGGTCTTACTTTCTTTCTTATCCTTTTAAAAAAATGTTTGTTTATTTATTTATTTATTTATTTATTTATTTATTTATTTATTTATTAATGTATTTATTATATATAAGTACACTGTAGCTGTCTTCAGACACTCCAGTAGAGGGTGTCAGTTTCTGTAGAATCTAAATCCTCTTATAATCTGAATATGATGTACATAAAAAGGCCTCACATATACTTCTAAATATTTAAAGAAGTGTGGGGCCACTGAAAGGGCTCAACAATTAACAGCATTGTCTCCTCTTCCAGAGAACCTTGGATCAACTACCAGCAACTATATGGTGGCCAATCTCCAGTTCCCGGGGATCAGATAGACAGACAGACAGACAGACAGACAGAGATATGGATGGCAGGCCTGCCTGGTCTTTCTTTCTTTCTTATCCTTTTTAAAAAATGTTTATTTATTTCTTTCTTTATTTATCTATTTATTTATTAGATATAAGTACACTGTAGCTGTTCAGACACTCCAGAAGAGGGTGTCAGATTCTGGAGAATCTAAATCCCTCTTATGGTTTGCATATGATGTACATAAACACAGCCTCACATATACTTCTAAAAATTTAAAGAAGGGTGGGGCCACTCTAAAAGCTCAACAATTAACAGCATTGTCTCCTCTACCAGAGAACCTGGGATCAACTACCAGCAACTATATGGTGGCCCATCTCCAGTTCCAGGGGATCAGGCAGACAAAGAGACAGACAGACAAGGGTGGCAGGCCTCCCTGGTTTTTCTTTCTTTCTTATCTTTTAAAAAAATGTTTATTTATTTATTTATGTATTTATTAGATATAAGTACACTCTAGCTGTCTTCAGACATTCCAGAAGACGGTGTCAGATTCTGGAGAATATAAATCCCTCTTATGGTCTGCATATGATGGACATAAACACAGATTCACATACACTTCTAAAAATTTAAGAAGGGTGGGGCCACTGAAAGGGCTCAACATTTACCAGCATTGTCTCTTCTTCCATAGAACCTGGGATCAGCTACCAGCAACTATATGGTGGCCCATCTCCATTTCCAGGGGATCAGACAGACAGACAGACAGACAGACAGACAGAGATAAGGAGGGCAGGCCTGCCTGGTCTTTCTTTCTTTCTTATCCTTTTAAAATAATGTTTTTATTTATTTATTTATTTATTTATTTATTTATTTATTTATTTATTTATTTATTAGATATAAGTACAATGTAGTTGTCTTCAACACTCCAGAAGAGGGTGTCAGATTCTGGAGTATCTAAATCCCTCTTATGGTCTGCATATGATGTACATAAACACAGCCTCACATTTACTTCTTAAAAATTAAATGTGGGGGTGGCACTGAAAGGGCTCAGCAATTAACAGCATTGTCTCCTCTTCCAGAGAACCTGGGATCAACTACCTGCAACTATATGGTGTCCCATCTCCACTCCCAGGGGATCAGACAGACGGACAGACAGACAAGGATAAGGATGGCAGGCCTGCCTGGTCTTTCTTTCTTTCTTATCCTTTTTAAAAAATGATTATTTATTTATGTATTTATTAGATATAAATACACTGTAGCTGTCTTCAGACACTCCAGAAGAGGGTGTCAGATTCTGGAGAATCTAAATCCCTCTTATAGTCTGCATATGATGTACATAAACACAGACTAACATATACTAGTAAAAATTTAACGATGAGTGGGGCCGCTGAAAGGGCTCAACAATTAACAGCATTCTCTCCTCTTCCAGAGAACCTGGGATCAACTACCAGCACCTATATGGTGGCCCATCTCCAGTTCCAGGGGATCAGAACGACAGACAGACAGACAGACAGACAGAGATAAGGATGGCAGGCCTCCTGGTCTTTCTTTCTTTCTTATCCGGTTTAAATAATGTTTATTTATTTATTTATTTATTTATTTATTTATTTATTTATTTATTTATTAGATATAAGTACACTGTAGCTGTCTTCAGACACTCCAGAAGAGGGTGTCAGGTTCAGATGAATCTAAATCCCTCTTCTGGTCTGCATATGATGTACATAAACACAGCTTCAAGACACTTCTAAAAATTTAAAGATGGGTAGGTCCACTGATAGGGCTCAACAATTAACATCATTGTCTCCTCTTCCAGAGAACCCGGGATCAACTACCAGGAACTATATGGTAGCCCATCTCCAGTTCCAGGGGATCAGACAGACACACAGACAGAAAGACAGACAGAGATAAGGATGGGAGGCCTGCCTGGTCTTACTTTCTTTCTTATCCTTTTTAAAAAATGTTTATTTATTTATTAATTTATTTATTTATTTATTTATTATATATAAGTACACTGTAGCTGTCTTCAGACACTCCAGTAGAGGGTGTCAGATTCTGGAGAATCTAAACCCTCTTATAATCTGAATATGATGTACATAAACACAGCCTCATATATACTTCTAAATATTTAAAGAAGTGTGGGCCCACTGAAAGGGCTCAACAATTAACAGCATTGTCTCCTCTTCCAGAGAACCTTGGATCAACTACCAGCAACTATATGGTGGCCCATCTCCAGTTCCAGGGGATCAGACAGACAGACAGACAGACAGACAAAAATAAGGATGGCAGGCCTGCCTGGTCTTACTTTCTTTCTTATCCTTTTTAAAAATGTTTATTTATTTATTTATTTATTTATTTATTTATTTATTTATTTATTATATATAAGTACACTGTAGCTGTCTTCAGACACTCCAGTAGAGGGTGTCAGTTTCTGGAGAATCTAAATCCTCTTATAATCTGAATATGATGTTCATAAACAGGCCTCACATATACTTCTAAATATTTAAAGAAGTGTGGGGCCACTGAAAGGGCTCAACAATTAAGAGCATTTTCTCCTCTTCCAGAAAACCTTGGATCAACTACCAGCAAATATATGGTGGCCCATCTCCAGTTCCCGGGGAACAGATAGACAGACACACAGACAGACAGAGATATGGATGGCAGGCCTGCCTGGTCTTTCTTTCTTTCTTATCCTTTTTAAAAAAATGTTTATTTATTTATTTATTTATTTATTTATTTATTTATTTATTTATCTATTTATTTATTAGATATAAATACACTGTAGCTGTTCAGACACTCCAGAAGAGGATGTCAGATTCTGGAGAATCTAAATCCCTCTTATGGTCTGCATATGATGGACATAAACACAGCCTCACATATACTTCTAAAAATTTAAAGAAGGGTGGGCCCACTCTAAAAGCTCAACAATTAACAGCATTGTCTCCTCTTCCAGAGTACCTGGGATCAACTACCAGCAACTATATTGTGGCCCATCTCCAGTTCCAGGGGATCAGACAGAAAGACATACAGACAGTGCTAAGGATGGCAGGCCTGCCCTGTCTTTCTTTCTTTCTTATCCTTTTTAAAAAATATTTATTTATTTATTTATTTATTTATTTATTTATTTATTTATGCATTTCTTAGATATAAGTACACTGTAGCTGTCTTCAGACACTCCAGAAGAGGGTGTCAGATTCTGGAGAATCTAAATCCCTCTTATGGTCTGAATATGATGTACATAAACAGAGCCTCACATATACTTCTAAAAATTAAAAGATGGGTGGGCCCACTGAAAGGGCTCAACAATTAACAGCATTGTCTCTTCTTCCAGAGAACGTGTGATCAACTACCAGCAACTATATGGTGGCCCATCTCAAGTTCCAGGGGATAAGACAGACAGACAGACAGACAGATAAGGATGGCAGGCCTGCCTGATTTTTCTTTCTTTCTTATACTTTTTAAAAAATGTTTATTTATTTATTTATGTATTTATTAGATATAAGTACACTGTAGCTGTCTTCAGACACTCCAGAAGAGGGTGTCAGATTCTGGAGAATCTAAATCCCTCTTATGGTCTGCATATGATGTACATAAACACAGCCTCACATATACTTCTAAAAATTTAAAGATTGGTGGGGCCACTGAGAGGGCTCAACAACTAACAGCATTGTCTCCTCTTCCAGAGGACCTGGGATCAACTACCAGCAACTATATTGTGGCCCATCTCCAGTTCCAGGGGATCAGACAGACATACATACAGACAGACAGACAAGGATTGCAGGCCTGCCTGGTTTTTCTTTCTTTCTTATCCTTTTAAAATAATGTTTATTTATTTATTTATTTATTTATTTATTTATTTATGTATTTATTAGATATAAGTACACTGTAGTTGTCTTCAGACACTCCAGAAGAGGGTGTCAGATTCTGGAGAATCTAAATCCCTCTTATGGTCTTCATAATATGTACATAAACACAGCCTAACATATATTTCTAAAAATTTAAAGATAGGTGGAGCCACTGAAAGGGCTCAACAATTAACAGCATTGTCTCCTCTTCCAGAGAACCTGGGATCAACTACCAGCAACTATATGCTGGCCCATCTACAGTTCCAGGGGATCAGACACACAGAGAGACAGACAGACTCTGTAGGACCCAGAATATGGCAAGAAACCCTGAGAAAGGTGGAAAATTAATAATACACTCTGTAGTACCCAGAATATGGCAAGAAACCCTCATAAAAGTAGAAAATTAAAAACTCACACTGAAGGAACCCAAATATGGCAAGAAAACCTGAAAAATGTGGAAAATGAGAATAATCACAGTGTAGGAACCAGAATATGAAGAAAAAACCTGAAAAACGTGGAAAATGAAAAATACATACTATAGGACACAGTTTATGGCGAGAAACCCTGAAAGAGTAGAAAATTAAAAACTCACACTGAAGGACCCCAAATATGGCAAGAAACCCTGAAAAAAGTAGAAAATTACAAACTGACACTGAAGAACCCCAATTATGGCGAGAAAACCTGAAAAAGGTGGAAAATGAGAAAATCACACTGTAGGACCCAGAATTACGAAAAAACTTGAAAATATCGAAAATGAGAAAATCACACTGTAGGACCCAGAATATGCCAAGAAACCCTGAAAACGTGAAAAATTAAAAATACAACGTTTAGGACCCAGAATACGGCGAGAAACCCTGAAAAAATTAGAAAATTAAAAACTCACACTGAAGGACCCGAAAAATGGCTAGAAAGGCTGAAAAAGGTGGAAAATGAGAAAATCACACTGTAGGACCCAGAATTACGAAAAAAATTGAAAAATGTGGAAAATGAGAAAATCACACTGTAGGACCCAGAATATGCCGTGAAACGCTGAAAAAAGTGAAACATTAAATATTCACACTGTCGGACCAAGAATATTACCAAAAAAAAAAACCTTAAAAACGACGAAAATTAAAAATTTACACTGTGGGACCCAGAATATGGCGAGAAACACTGAAAAATGTGGAAAATTAAATTCACACTGTAGGAACAAGAATATGCCGAGAAAACCTGAAAAAGTTTGAAAATGAAAAAATCACACTGTGGGACTGAGAATATGACGAAAAAAAAAACCTTAAAAACATGGAAAATTAAAAACTCCCACTGAAGAACCTAGAATATGGCAAGAAACCCTGAAAAAGGTGGAAAATGAGAAATTCACACTGTAGGACCCAGAATATGATGAGAAACACTGAAAAATGTTGAAAAATAAAAATTCACACTATAGGACCAGAATATGGAAAAAAACCTTGAAAAACGTGGAAAATTAAAAATTCACACTGCAGGACCCAGAATATGCTGAGAAAACCTGAAAAAGGTGGAAAATGAGAAAATCACACTGTAGGATGGAGAATTGGGGAAAAAAACTTGAAAAAAGTCAAAAATTGGAAAATCGCACAGTAGGAGCAAGAATATGCCAGAAACCCTGAAAACGTGGAAAATTAAAAATACACGCTGTAGGATTCAGAATATGGCAAGAAACCCTGAAAGAAGTAGAAAATTAAAAACTCACACTGAAGGACCCGGAATATGGCGAGAAAACCTGAAAAATGTGGAAAATGAGAAAAACAATCTGTAAAACATAGAAATGCGAAAAACTTAAAAAAAGTGGAAAATGAGAAAATCATATTGTAGGACCCAGAATATGCCAAGAAACCCTGAAAAACGAGAAAAAATAAAAATATGCTTTTTGGAGCCAGAATATTGCAAGAAACACAGTAAAAAGTAGAAAATTAAAAACTCACACTGAAAGACACCGAATATGGCAAAAAACTTGAAAAAGGTGGAAAATGAGTATAATCACACTGTAGGACACAGAATAGCGAAAAAACTTGAAAAACGTGGAAAAGGAGAAAATCACACTGCAGAACCCAGAATATGCCGAGAAACCCTGAAAAACTAGAAAATTAAAAACTCACATTGAAGGACCCCGAATATGGAGAGTTAACCTGAAAAAGGTGGAAAATGAGAAAATCACACTGTAGGACCCAGAATTACAAAAAAACTTGAAAAACGTGGAAAAGGAGAAAATCACACTGCAAGACCCAGAATATGCCGAGAAACACTGAAAAATGTGAAAATAAAAAATTCACACTGTCAGACACAGAATATGGCAAGAAACCATGAAAGAAGTGGAAAATGAGAAAATCACACTGTATTGCCCAGAATATGGCGAGAAATACTGAAAAACGTGGAAAATTAAAAATTCAGACTGAAGGACCTGGAATATGGCAAGAAAACCTGAAAAACGAGGAAATGGGAAAATCACACTGTACGAGCCAGAATATGCAGAGAAACCTTGAAAAACGTGGAAAATTAAAAATACACTCTGTAGGACCCAGAATATGGCGAGAAACCCTGAAGAATGTAGAAAATTAAAAACTCACATTGAAGGACCCCGAATATGGCGAGAAAACCTGAAAAAGGTGGAAAATGAGAAAAGCACACCGTAGGACCCATAATATTACAAAAAACTTGAAAGAAGTGGAAAATTAAAAATTCACAGTGAAGGACCCAGAATATGGCGAGAAAACCTGAAAAACGAGGAAAATTCAAAATTCACACTGTAGGACCCAGAATATGGCTAGAAAACCTGAAAAAGTTGGAAAATGAGAATAATCACACTGTAGGACCAAGATATGCGAAAAAACTTGAAAAATTTCAAAATTGAGAAAATCACACTGTAGGACCCAGAATATGCTGAGAAACACTGAAAAACGTGGAAAATTAAAAATACACGCTGTAGGACCCATAATATGTCGAGAAACCCTGAAAAATTAGAAATGTAAAAACTCACACTGAGGGACCCCAAATATGGCAAGAAAACATGAAAAAGATGAAAAAAGAGAAAATCACACTGTAGGACCCAGAAATATGAAAAAACTTGAAAAATGTGGAAAATGAGAAAATCACACTGCAGAAACCAGAATATGCCGAACAACCATGAAAAACCTGAAAATTAAAAATTCACACAGTCGGACACAGAATATGGTGAGAAACCATGAAAAAAGTGGACAATTAAAAATTCACACTTTATTACCCAGATATGGCGAGAAATACTGAAAACCGTGGAAAAAAATTCACACTGAAGGACCTGGAATACGGCAAGTGACCCTGAAAAACATGGAAATGAGAAAATCACACAGTAGGACCCAGAATATGCCAAGAAACCCTGAAAACGTGGAAAATTAAAAATACATGCTGTAGGACGCAGAATACAAAGAGAAACCCTGAAAAAACTAGAAAATTACAAATTCACACTGAAGGACACCAAATATGGCTAGAAAACCTGAAAAAGTTGGAAAATGAGAAAATCCCACTGCAGAACCCAGAATATGCAGAGAAACTCTGAAAAACGTGAAAATTAAAAATTCACACTGTCGGACAAAGAATATGGCGAGAAATAATGAAAAACGTGGAAAATTAAAAATTCACACTGAATGACCTGGAATATGTCAAGAAAACCTGAAAAACGCGGAAATGAGAAAATCACACTGTAGGAACCTGAATATGATGGAAAAACCTGAAAAAGGTGGAAAATGAGAATAATCACACTGTAGGACCCAGATTTGAAAAAAAAAAATTGAAAAATGTCGAAAATGTGAATATAATACTCTAGGACCCAGAATATGCCGAGATACCCTGAAAAACGTGGAAAATTAAAAATACACGCTGTAGGACCCAGAATATGGCGAGAAACCCTGAAATATCAGAAAAGTAAAAAATCACACTGAAGGACCCCAAATATGGCGAGAAAACCTGAAAAAGGTTGAAAATGAGAAAATCACACTGTAGGACCCAGAATTACGAAAAAACTTGAAAAACGTGGAAAATGAGAAAATCACACTACAGGACCCAGAAATGCTGATAAACCCTGAAAAACGTGAAAATTAAAAATTCACACTGTTGGACACAGAATATGGCGAGAAATACTGAAAAACGTGGAAAATTTAAAATTCACACTGAAGGTCCTGGAATATGTCAAGAAAAGCTGAAAAACGTGGAAATGAGAAAAATCACACTGTAGGACCCAGAATATGACGGAAAAACCTGAAAATCGTGGAAAATTAAAAATTAACACTAAAGAGCCAGGCATATGTCGAGAAAACCTGAAAAACGAGGAAAACCCAAAACTCACGCTGTAGGACACAGAATATGTCGTGAAACCCTGAAAAAAGTAGAAAATTAAAAATTCACACTGAAGGACCCCTAATATGGTGAGAAATCCTGAAAAAGGTGGAAAATCAGAAAATCACTCTGTAGGACCCAGAATTGGGAAAAAACCTGAAAAATGTCATAAATGAGAAAAATCACACTGTAGGACCTAGAATATGACGAAAAACCCTGAAAAACTTGGAAAATTAAAAATACACGCTGTAGTAAAAAGAATATCGAGAATCCCTGAATAACGTGAAAATTAACAATGCACACTGTTGGACAAAGAATATGGCGAGAAACCATGAAAAAAGTGGAAAATTAAAAATTCACACTGTATTACGCAAAATATGGAAAGAAATACTGAAAAACGTGAAAATTAAAAATTCACACTGAAGGACCTGGAATATGGCAAGAAAACCTGAAAAACGTGGCAATGAGAAAATCACACTGTAGGTCCCAGAATATGACGAAAAAACCTGAAAAAAGTAGAAAACTAAAAATTCACACTGAAGGACCCAGAATATGTAGGGATAACCTGAAAAACAAGGAAAATTAAAAACTCACACTGAGGGACCCAGAGTATGGCGAGAAAACCTGAAAAAAGTATAAAATTAAAAATTCACACTGAAGGACGCCGAATATGGCCAGAAAACTGAAAAAGGTGGAAAATGACAATAATCACACTGTAGGACCCAGAATTGCGAAAAAACTTGAAAAGCGTCGAAAATGAGAAAATCACACTGTAGGACCCATAATGTGCCCAGAAACCCTGAAAACGTGGTAAATTAAAAATACACGGTGTAGGACCCATGAATATGGCGAGAAACCATGAAAAAAGTAGAAAATTAAAAACTCACAGTGAAATACCCCAAGAATTGCGAAAAAACTTGAAAATCGTGGAAAATGAGAAAATCACACTGCTGGACCCAGAATATGCCGATAAACCCTGAAAAACGTGAAAATTAAAAATTCACACTGTCGGACACAGAATATGGCAAGAATCATGAAAAAAGTGGAAAATTAAAAATTCACACTGTATTACCCAGTATATGGCGAGAAATATTGAAAACGTGGAAAATTAAAAAATCACACTGAAGGACCCCTCATATGGCGAGAAAACCTGAAAAACAAGGAAAATTCAAAACTCACACTATAGGACCCAGAATATGGCGAGAAATCCTGAAAAAGATGGAAAATGAGAATAATCACACTACAGAACCCAGATTTGGAAAAAAAAATTGAAAAACGTCGAAAATGAGAAAATCACACTGTAGGACCCAGAATATGCCGAGAAACCCTGAAAAAGTGGAAAATTAAAAATATACGCTGTAGGACCCAGAATATGTCGAGAAACACTAAAAAATTAGAAAAGTAAAAAATCACACGGAAGGACCCCAAATATGGCGAGAAAACCTGAAAAAGTTGAAAAATGAGAAAATCACACTGAAGGACCCAGAATATGGCTAGAAAACCTGAAAAATGT
The DNA here is from genome assembly GCF_978045245.1 of Mus caroli. NCBI lineage: Eukaryota > Metazoa > Chordata > Mammalia > Rodentia > Muridae > Mus > Mus caroli. Next base: position 1,655,140 of record NW_028227278.1, read on the forward strand.
GGAAAATTAAAAATACACGCTGTAGAACCCAGAATATGGAGTGAAACACTGAAAAATTAGAAAAGTAAAAAATCACAGGGAAGGACCCCAAATATGGCGAGAAAACCTGAAAAGTTGAAAAATGAGAAAATCACACTGTAGGCCCCAGAATTATGAAAAAACTTGAAAAACGTGGAAAATGAGACAATCACACTGCAGGACCCAGAATATGACGAAAAAACTTGAAAAACGTGGAAAATTAAAAATACAAGCTCTAGGACACAGAATATGTTGAGAAATCCTGAAAATTTAGAAAAGTATAAACTTACACTGAAGGACCCCAAATATGGAGAGAGAACCTGAAAAAAGTAGAAAATTAAAAATTCACACTGAAGGACCCAGAATTGCGAAAGACCTTGAAAAACATCGAAAATGAGAAAATCACACTGTAAGACCCAGAATATGCCTAGAAACCCTGAAAACATGGAAAATTAAAAATACACGCTCTATGACTCAGAATATGGCGAGAAACCCTGAAAATGTAGAAAATTACAAACTCACACTGAAGGACCCAAAATATGGCTAGAAAACCTGAAAAATGTGGAAAATTAAAAATACACGCTGTAGGACCCAGAATATGGAGTGAAACCCTGAAAAATTAGAAAAGTAAAAAATCATACTGAAGGACCCCAAATATGGCGAGAAAACCTGAAATAGGTGGAAAATGAGAAAATCACACGGCAGGACACAGAATATGCAGAGAAACCCTGAAAAACGTGAAAATTAAAAATTCACACTGTCGGACACAGAATATGTCGAGAAATACTGAAAAACGTGGAAAATTAAAAATACACGCTGTAGGACACAGAATATGGCTAGAAACCCTAAAAAAAGTAGAAAATGACAAACTAACACTGAAGACCCCTAATATGGCGAGAAATCCTGAAAAAGGTGGAAAATGAGAAAATCACTCTGTAGGACCCAGAATTGGGAAAAAAACCTGAAAAATGTCGTAAATGAGAAAAATCACACTGTAGGACCCAGAAAAACCCTGAAAAACCCTGAAAACGTGGAAAATTAAAAATATACGCTGTAGGACCCAGAATATGTCGAGAAACACTGAAAAATTAGAAAAGTAAAAAATCACACGGAAGGACCCCAAATATGGCGAGAAAACCTGAAAAAGTTGAAAAATGAGAAAATCACACTGAAGGACCCAGAATTACGAAAAAACTTGAAAAACGTGGAAAATGAGAAAATCACACTGCTGGACCCAGAATATGCCAATAAACCCTGAAAAACGTGAAAATTAAAAATTCGCACTATCGGACACAGAATATGGGAAGAATCATGAAAAAAGTGGAAAATTAAAAATTCACACTGAAGGACCCCTCATATGGCAAGAAAACCTGAAAAACAAGGAAAATTCAAAACTCACACTATAGGACCGAGAATATGGCGAGAAATCCTGAAAAAGATGGAAAATGAGAATAATCACACTACAGAACCCAGATTTGGAAAAAAAAAAATTGAAAAACGTCGAAAATGAGAAAATCACACTGTAGGACCCAGAATATGCCGAGAAACCCTGAAAACGTGGAAAATTAAAAATATACGCTGTAGGACCCAGAATATGTCGAGAAACACTGAAAAATTAGAAAAGTAAAAAATCACACGGAAGGACCCCAAATATGGCGAGAAAACCTGAAAAAGTTGAAAAATGAGAAAATCACACTGAAGGACCCAGAATATGGCTAGAAAACCTGAAAAATGTGGAAAATTAAAAATACACGCTGTAGAACCCAGAATATGGAGTGAAACACTGAAAAATTAGAAAAGTAAAAAATCACACGGAAGGACCCCAAATATGGCGAGAAAACCTGAAAAGTTGAAAAATGAGAAAATCACACTGTAGGCCCCAGAATTATGAAAAAACTTGAAAAACGTGGAAAATGAGACAATCACACTGCAGGACCCAGAATATGACGAAAAAACTTGAAAAACGTGGAAAATTAAAAATACAAGCTCTAGGACACAGAATATGTTGAGAAATCCTGAAAATTTAGAAAATTATAAACTTACACTGAAGGACCCCAAATATGGAGAGAGAACCTGAAAAAAGTAGAAAATTAAAAATTCACACTGAAGGACCCAGAATTGCGAAAGACCTTGAAAAACATCGAAAATGAGAAAATCACACTGTAAGACCCAGAATATGCCTAGAAAACCTGAAAACATGGAAAATTAAAAATACACGCTCTATGACTCAGAATATGGCGAGAAACCCTGAAAAATGTAGAAAATTACAAACTCACACTGAAGGACCCAAAATATGGCTAGAAAACCTGAAAAATGTGGAAAATTAAAAATATACGCTGTAGGACCCAGAATATGGAGTGAAACCCTGAAAAATTAGAAAAGTAAAAAATCATACTGAAGGACCCCAAATATGGCGAGAAAACCTGAAATAGGTGGAAAATGAGAAAAACACAGGGCAGGACCCAGAATATGCAGAGAAACCCTGAAAAACGTGAAAATTAAAAATTCACACTGTCGGACACAGAATATGTCGAGAAATACTGAAAAACGTGGAAAATTAAAAATACAAGCTGTAGGACCCAGAATATGGCTAGAAACCCTAAAAAAAGTAGAAAATGACAAACTAACACTGAAGACCCCTAATATGGCGAGAAATCCTGAAAAAGGTGGAAAATGAGAAAATCACTCTGTAGGACCCAGAATTGGGAAAAAAACCTGAAAAATGTCGTAAATGAGAAAAATCACACTGTAGGACCCAGAAAACCCCTGAAAAACCCTGAAAACGTGGAAAATTAAAAATATACGCTGTAGGACCCAGAATATGTCGAGAAACACTGAAAAATTAGAAAAGTAAAAAATCACACGGAAGGACCCCAAATATGGCGAGAAAACCTGAAAAAGTTGAAAAATGAGAAAATCACACTGAAGGACCCAGAATTACGAAAAAACTTGAAAAACGTGGAAAATGAGAAAATCACACTGCTGGACCCAGAATATGCCAATAAACCCTGAAAAACGTGAAAATTAAAAATTCGCACTATCGGACACAGAATATGGGAAGAATCATGAAAAAAGTGGAAAATTAAAAATTCACACTGAAGGACCCCTCATATGGCAAGAAAACCTGAAAAACAAGGAAAATTCAAAACTCACACTATAGGACCGAGAATATGGCGAGAAATCCTGAAAAAGATGGAAATGAGAATAATCACACTACAGAACCCAGATTTGGAAAAAAAAAAAAAAATTGAAAAACGTCGAAAATGAGAAAATCACACTGTAGGACCCAGAATATGCCGAGAAACCCTGAAAACGTGGAAAATTAAAAATATACGCTGTTGGACCCAGAATATGTCGAGAAACACTGAAAAATTAGAAAAGTAAAAAATCACACGGAAGGACCCCAAATATGGCGAGAAAACCTGAAAAGTTGAAAAATGAGAAAATCACACTGTAGGCCCCAGAATTATGAAAAAACTTGAATAACGTGGAAAATGAGAAAATCACACTGCAGGACCCAAAATATGACGAAAAAAACTTGAAAAACGTGGAAAATTAAAAATACACGCTCTAGGACACAGAATATGTTGAGAAACCCTGAAAAATTAGAAAATTAAAAACTCACACTGAAGAACCCCAAATATAACGAGAGAACCTGAAAAATGTGGAAAATTAAAAATTCACACTGAAGGACCCAGAATTGTGAAAGAACTTGAAAAACATCGAAAATGAGAAAATCACACTGTAGGACCCAGAATATGCCTAGAAACCCTGAAAACATGGAAAATTAAAAATACACGCTGTAGGACCCACAATATGGCAAGAAACCCTGAAAAAAATAGAAAAGTACAAACTCACACTGAAGGACCCCAAATATGGCTAGAAAACCTGAAAATGTGAAAAATGAGAAAATCACACTGCAGAACCCAGAATATGCCGAGAAACCCTGAAAAACGTGAAAATTAAAAATCCACACTGTTGGACACAGAATATGGCGAGAAATACTGAAAAACGTGGAAAATTTAAAATTCACACTGAAGGTCCTGGAATATGTCAAGAAAAGCTAAAAAACGTTGATAAGAGAAAAATCACACTGTAGGACCCAGAATATGACAGAAAAACCTGAAAAACGTGGAAAATTAAAAATTAACTCTAAAGTGCCCGGCATATGGCGAGAAAACCTGAAAAACGAGGAAAATTCAAAACTCAAGCTGTAGGACACAGAATATGTCGAGAAACCCTGAAAAATTAGAAAATTAAAAACTCACACTGAAGAACCCCAAATATGGCGAGAGAACCTGAAAAATGTAGAAAATTAAAAATTCACACTGAAGGACCCAGAACATGGCAAAAAACCCTGAAAAACGAGGAAAATTCAAAACTCACTATGTAGGACCCAGAATATGGCAAGAAAAGCTGAAAAAGGAGGAAAACTCAAAACTCACACTGTAGAACCCAGAATATGGCGAGAAAACCTGAAAAAGGTGGAAAATGAGAATAATCACACTGTAGGACCTGGATTTGGAAAAAAAATTGGAAAACGTCGAAAATGAGAAAATCACACTGTAGGACCCAGAATATGCTGAGAAACCCTGAAAAACGTGGAAAATTAAAAATACACGCTGTAGGACCCAGAATTACGCAAAAACTTGAAAAACGTAGAAAATGAGAAAATCACACAGCAGGACCCAGAATATGCAGAGAAACCCTGAAAAACGTGAAAATTAAAAATTCACACTGTCAGACACAGAATATGGCGAGAAATACTGAAAAACGTGGAAAATTAAAAATACACGCTGTAGGACCCAGAATATGGCTAGAAACCCTGAAAAAAGTAGAAAATTACAAACTCACACTGAAGGACCCCTAATATGGCGAGAAATCCTGAAAAAGGTGGAAAATGAGAAAATCACTCTGTAGGACCCAGAATTGGGAAAAAACCTGAAAAATGTCATAAATGAGAAAAATCACACTGTAGGACCCAGAATATGACGAAAAACCCTGAAAAACTTGGAAAATTAAAAATACACGCTGTAGGAAAAAGAATATCGAGAAACCCTGAATAACGTGAAAATTAACAATTCACACTGTCGGACAAAGAATATGGCGAGAAACCATGAAAAAAGTGGAAAATTAAAAATTCACACTGTATTACGCAAAATATGGAAAGAAATACTGAAAAACGTGAAAATTAAAAATTCACACTGAAGGACCTGGAATATGGCAAGAAAACCTGAAAAACGAGGAAATGAGAAAATCACACTGTAGGTCCCAGAATATGACGAAAAAACCTGAAAAAAGTAGAAAATTAAAAATTCACACTGAAGGACCCAGAATATGTAGAGATAACCTGAAAAACGAGGAAAATTAAAAACTCACACTGAGGGACCCAGAATATGGCGAGAAAACCTGAAAAAAGTAGAAAATTAAAAATTCACACTGAAGGACCCCGAATATGGCCAGAAAAACTGAAAAAGTTGGAAAATGACAATAATCACACTGTAGGACCCAGAATTGCGAAAAAACTTGCAAAGGGTCGAAAATGAGAAAATCACACTGTAGGACCCATAATGGGCCGAGAAACCCTGAAAACGTGGTAAATTAAAAATACACGGTGTAGGACCCTGAATATGGCGAGAAACCCTGAAAAAAGTAGAAAATTAAAAACTCACAGTGAAATACCCCAAGAATTGCGAAAAAACTTGAAAATCGTGGAAAATGAGAAAATCACACTGCTGGACCCAGAATATGCCGATAAACCCTGAAAAACGTGAAAATTAAAAATTCACACTGTCAGACACAGAATATGGCAAGAATCATGAAAAAAGTGGAAAATTAAAAATTCACACTGTATTACCCAGTATATGGCGAGAAATATTGAAAACGTGGAAAATTAAAAAATCACACTGAAGGACCCCTCATATGGCGAGAAAACCTGAAAAACAAGGAAAATTCAAAACTCACACTATAGGACCCAGAATATGGCGAGAAATCCTGAAAAAGATGGAAAATGAGAATAATCACACTACAGAACCCAGATTTGGAAAAAAAAATTGAAAAACGTCGAAAATGAGAAAATCACACTGTAGGACCCAGAATATGCCGAGAAACCCTGAAAACGTGGAAAATTAAAAATATACGCTGTAGGACCCAGAATATGTCGAGAAACACTGAAAAATTAGAAAAGTAAAAAATCACACGGAAGGACCCCAAATATGGCGAGAAAACCTGAAAAAGTTGAAAAATGAGAAAATCACACTGAAGGACCCAGAATATGGCTAGAAAACCTGAAAAATGTGGAAAATTAAAAATACACGCTGTAGAACCCAGAATATGGAGTGAAACACTGAAAAATTAGAAAAGTAAAAAATCACACGGAAGGACCCCAAATATGGCGAGAAAACCTGAAAAGTTGAAAAATGAGAAAATCACACTGTAGGCCCCAGAATTATGAAAAAACTAGAAAAACGTGGAAAATGAGACAATCACACTGCAGGACCCAGAATATGACGAAAAAACTTGAAAAACGTGGAAAATTAATAATACAAGCTCTAGGACACAGAATATGTTGAGAAATCCTGAAAATTTAGAAAATTATAAACTTACACTGAAGGACCCCAAATATGGAGAGAGAACCTGAAAAAAGTAGAAAATTTAAAATTCACACTGAAGGACCCAGAATTGCGAAAGAACTTGAAAAACATCGAAAATGAGAAAATCACACTGTAGGACCCAGAATATGCCTAGAAACCCTGAAAACATGGAAAATTAAAAATACACGCTCTATGACTCAGAATATGGCGAGAAACCCTGAAAAATGTAGAAAATTACAAACTCACACTGAAGGACCCAAAATATGGCTAGAAAACCTGAAAAATGTGGAAAATTAAAAATATACGCTGTAGGACCCAGAATATGGAGTGAAACCCTGAAAAATTAGAAAAGTAAAATATCATACTGAAGGACCCCAAATATGGCGAGAAATCCTGAAATAGGTGGAAAATGAGAAAAACACAGGGCAGGACACAGAATATGCAGAGAAACCCTGAAAAACGTGAAAATTAAAAATTCACACTGTCGGACACAGAATATGTCGAGAAATACTGAAAAACGTGGAAAATTAAAAATACACGCTGTAGGACCCAGAATATGGCTAGAAACCCTAAAAAAAGTAGAAAATGACAAACTAACACTGAAGACCCCTAATATGGCGAGAAATCCTGAAAAAGGTGGAAAATGAGAAAATCACTCTGTAGGACCCAGAATTGGGAAAAAACCTGAAAAATGTCGTAAATGAGAAAAATCACACTGTAGGACCCAGAAAACCCCTGAAAAACCCTGAAAACGTGGAAAATTAAAAATATACGCTGTAGGACCCAGAATATGTCGAGAAACACTGAAAAATTAGAAAAGTAAAAAATCACACGGAAGGACCCCAAATATGGCGAGAAAACCTGAAAAAGTTGAAAAATGAGAAAATCACACTGAAGGACCCAGAATTACGAAAAAACTTGAAAAACGTGGAAAATGAGAAAATCACACTGCTGGACCCAGAATATGCCAATAAACCCTGAAAAACGTGAAAATTAAAAATTCGCACTATCGGACACAGAATATGGGAAGAATCATGAAAAAAGTGGAAAATTAAAAATTCACACTGAAGGACCCCTCATATGGCAAGAAAACCTGAAAAACAAGGAAAATTCAAAACTCACACTATAGGACCGAGAATATGGCGAGAAATCCTGAAAAAGATGGAAATGAGAATAATCACACTACAGAACCCAGATTTGGAAAAAAAAAAAAAATTGAAAAACGTCGAAAATGAGAAAATCACACTGTAGGACCCAGAATATGCCGAGAAACCCTGAAAACGTGGAAAATTAAAAATATACGCTGTAGGACCCAGAATATGTCAAGAAACACTGAAAAATTAGAAAAGTAAAAAATCACACGGAAGGACCCCAAATATGGCGAGAAAACCTGAAAAGTTGAAAAATGAGAAAATCACACTGTAGGCCCCAGAATTATGAAAAAACTTGAAAAACGTGGAAAATGAGAAAATCACACTGCAGGACCCAAAATATGACGAAAAAAACTTGAAAAACGTGGAAAATTAAAAATACACGCTCTAGGACACAGAATATGTTGAGAAACCCTGAAAAATTAGAAAATTAAAAACTCACACTGAAGAACCCCAAATATAACGAGAGAACCTGAAAAATGTGGAAAATTAAAAATTCACACTGAAGGACCCAGAATTGTGAAAGAACTTGAAAAACATCGAAAATGAGAAAATCACACTGTAGGACCCAGAATATGCCTAGAAACCCTGAAAACATGGAAAATTAAAAATACACGCTGTAGGACCCACAATATGGCAAGAAACCCTGAAAAAAATAGAAAAGTACAAACTCACACTGAAGGACCCCAAATATGGCTAGAAAACCTGAAAATGTGAAAAATGAGAAAATCACACTGCAGAACCCAGAATATGCCGAGAAACCCTGAAAAACGTGAAAATTAAAAATCCACACTGTTGGACACAGAATATGGCGAGAAATACTGAAAAACGTGGAAAATTTAAAATTCACACTGAAGGTCCTGGAATATGTCAAGAAAAGCTAAAAAACGTTGATAAGAGAAAAATCACACTGTAGGACCCAGAATATGACAGAAAAACCTGAAAAACGTGGAAAATTAAAAATTAACTCTAAAGTGCCCGGCATATGGCGAGAAAACCTGAAAAACGAGGAAAACTCAAAACTCACGCTGTAGGACACAGAATATGTCGAGAAACCCTGAAAAATTAGAAAATTAAAAACTCACACTGAAGAACCCCAAATATGGCGAGAGAACCTGAAAAATGTAGAAAATTAAAAATTCACACTGAAGGACCCAGAACATGGCAAAAAACCCTGAAAAACGAGGAAAATTCAAAACTCACTATGTAGGACCCAGAATATGGCAAGAAAAGCTGAAAAAGGAGGAAAACTCAAAACTCACACTGTAGAACCCAGAATATGGCGAGAAAACCTGAAAAAGGTGGAAAATGAGAATAATCACACTGTAGGACCTGGATTTGGAAAAAAAATTGGAAAACGTCGAAAATGAGAAAATCACACTGTAGGACCCAGAATATGCTGAGAAACCCTGAAAAACGTGGAAAATTAAAAATACACGCTGTAGGACCCAGAATTACGCAAAAACTTGAAAAACGTAGAAAATGAGAAAATCACACGGCAGGACCCAGAATATGCAGAGAAACCCTGAAAAACGTGAAAATTAAAAATTCACACTGTCAGACACAGAATATGGCGAGAAATACTGAAAAACGTGGAAAATTAAAAATACACGCTGTAGGACCCAGAATATGGCTAGAAACCCTGAAAAAAGTAGAAAATTACAAACTCACACTGAAGGACCCCTAATATGGCGAGAAATCCTGAAAAAGGTGGAAAATGAGAAAATCACTCTGTAGGACCCAGAATTGGGAAAAAACCTGAAAAATGTCATAAATGAGAAAAATCACACTGTAGGACCCAGAATATGACGAAAAACCCTGAAAAACTTGGAAAATTAAAATACACGCTGTAGGAAAAAGAATATCGAGAAACCCTGAATAACGTGAAAATTAACAATTCACACTGTCGGACAAAGAATATGGCGAGAAACCATGAAAAAGTGGAAAATTAAAAATTCACACTGTATTACGCAAAATATGGAAAGAAATACTGAAAAACGTGAAAATTAAAAATTCACACTGAAGGACCTGGAATATGGCAAGAAAACCTGAAAAACGAGGAAATGAGAAAATCACACTGTAGGTCCCAGAATATGACGAAAAAACCTGAAAAAAGTAGAAAATTAAAAATTCACACTGAAGGACCCAGAATATGTAGAGATAACCTGAAAAACGAGGAAAATTAAAAACTCACACTGAGGGACCCAGAATATGGCGAGAAAACCTGAAAAAAGTAGAAAATTAAAAATTCACACTGAAGGACCCCGAATATGGCCAGAAAAACTGAAAAAGGTGGAAAATGACAATAATCACACTGTAGGACCCAGAATTGCGAAAAAACTTGCAAAGCGTCGAAAATGAGAAAATCACACTGTAGGACCCATAATGGGCCGAGAAACCCTGAAAAACGTGGTAAATTAAAAATACACGGTGTAGGACCCTGAATATGGCGAGAAACCCTGAAAAAAGTAGAAAATTAAAACTCACAGTGAAATACCCCAAGAATTGCGAAAAAACTTGAAAAATCGTGGAAAATGAGAAATCACACTGCTGGACCCAGAATATGCCAATAAACCCTGAAAAACGTGAAAATTAAAAATTCACACTGTGGGACACAGAATATGGCAAGAATCATGAAAAAAGTGGAAAATTAAAAATTCACACTGTATTACCCAGTATATGGCGAGAAATATTGAAAACGTGGAAAATTAAAAAAATCACACTGAAGGACCCCTCATATGGCAAGAAAACCTGAAAAACAAGGAAAATTCAAAACTCACACTATAGGACCCAGAATATGTCGAGAAATCCTGAAAAGATGGAAAATGAGAATAATCACACTACAGAACCCAGATTTGGAAAAAAAAATTGAAAAACGTCGAAAATGAGAAAATCACACTGTAGGACCCAGAATATGCCGAGAAACCCTGAAAACGTGGAAAATTAAAAATATACGCTGTAGGACCCAGAATATGTCGAGAAACACTGAAAAATTAGAAAAGTAAAAAATCACACGGAAGGACCCCAAATATGGCGAGAAAACCTGAAAAAGTTGAAAAATGAGAAAATCACACTGAAGGACCCAGAATATGGCTAGAAAACCAGAAAAATGTGGAAAATTAAAAATACACGCTGTAGAACCCAGAATATGGAGTGAAACACTGAAAATTAGAAAAGTAAAAAATCACACGGAAGGACCCCAAATATGGCGAGAAAACCTGAAAAGTTGAAAAATGATAAAATCACACTGTAGGCCCCAGAATTATGAAAAAACTTGAAAAACGTGGAAAATGAGACAATCACACTGCAGGACCCAGAATATGACGAAAAAACTTGAAAAACGTGGAAAATTAATAATACAAGCTCTAGGACACAGAATATGTTGAGAAATCCTGAAAATTTAGAAAATTATAAACTTACACTGAAGGACCCCAAATATGGAGAGAGAACCTGAAAAAAGTAGAAAATTAAAATTCACACTGAAGGACCCAGAATTGCGAAAGACCTTGAAAAACATCGAAAATGAGAAAATCACACTGTAGGACCCAGAATATGCCTAGAAAACCCTGAAAACATGGAAAATTAAAAATACACGCTCTATGACTCAGAATATGGCGAGAAACCCTGAAAAATGTAGAAAATTACAAACTCACACTGAAGGACCAAAATATGGCTAGAAAACCTGAAAAATGTGGAAAATTAAAAATACACGCTGTAGGACCCAGAATATGGAGTGAAACCCTGAAAAATTAGAAAAGTAAAAAATCATACTGAAGGACCCCAAATATGGCGAGAAAACCTGAAATAGGTGGAAAATGAGAAAATCACACGGCAGGACCCAGAATATGCAGAGAAACCCTGAAAAACGTGAAAATTAAAAATTCACACTGTCGGACACAGAATATGTCGAGAAATACTGAAAAACGTAGAAAATTAAAAATACACGCTGTAGGACCCAGAATATGGCTAGAAACCCTAAAAAAAGTAGAAAATGACAAACTAACACTGAAGACCCCTAATATGGCGAGAAATCCTGAAAAAGGTGGAAAATGAGAAAATCACTCTGTAGGACCCAGAATTGGGAAAAAACCTGAAAAATGTCGTAAATGAGAAAAATCACACTGTAGGACCCAGAAAAACCCTGAAAAACCCTGAAAACGTGGAAAATTAAAAATATACGCTGTAGGACCCAGAATATGTCGAGAAACACTGAAAAATTAGAAAAGTAAAAAATCACACGGAAGGACCCCAAATATGGCGAGAAAACCTGAAAAAGTTGAAAAATGAGAAAATCACACTGAAGGACCCAGAATTACGAAAAAACTTGAAAAACGTGGAAAATGAGAAAATCACACTGCAGGACCCAGAATATGCCAATAAACCCTGAAAAACGTGAAAATTAAAAATTCGCACTATCGGACACAGAATATGGGAAGAATCATGAAAAAAGTGGAAAATTAAAAATTCACACTGAAGGACCCCTCATATGGCAAGAAAACCTGAAAAACAAGGAAAATTCAAAACTCACACTATAGGACCGAGAATATGGCGAGAAATCCTGAAAAAGATGGAAATGAGAATAATCACACTACAGAACCCAGATTTGGAAAAAAAAAAAATTGAAAAACGTCGAAAATGAGAAAATCACACTGTAGGACCCAGAATATGCCGAGAAACCCTGAAAACGTGGAAAATTAAAAATATACGCTGTTGGACCCAGAATATGTCGAGAAACACTGAAAAATTAGAAAAGTAAAAAATCACACGGAAGGACCCCAAATATGGCGAGAAAACCTGAAAAGTTGAAAAATGAGAAAATCACACTGTAGGCCCCAGAATTATGAAAAAACTTGAAAAACGTGGAAAATGAGAAAATCACACTGCAGGACCCAAAATATGACGAAAAAAACTTGAAAAACGTGGAAAATTAAAAATACACGCTCTAGGACACAGAATATTTTGAGAAATCCTGAAAAATTAGAAAATTATACACTTACACTGAAGGACCCCAAATATGGAGAGAGCACCTGAAAAAAGTAGAAAATTAAAAATTCACACTGAAGGACCCAGAATTGTGAAATGTGGCCTCCCTTCCCCCAGCCTGGAACCTGCCTGCTCTAGGGTGGAGCTACCGGCTCATTCGTCCTGCCACGCCCACTGCTCGAACCTGACCTTGCTGCCTGAAGGCACACACGTGTTCGTCCTGCTACTGGACCCTGAGTTACTTGGCGGGAAATTGGGTTCCCTTCCCCTTCCTTTATAAACTGAGTGTCTGGAAATATTAAATTGAGTCTTGATCAGAGTTTTGTCTTGACTCCATTGTTTCTTCCGCCCCGTCTAGATTCCTCTCTTTGCAGGGAACTGCCATTCTCAGTTGAACCGTTCGTGTTGTGGACCGCAGGCGGGCCGCAACAGTTGGCGCCAGAACTGGGACCTGAAGAATGGCAGAGAGATGCTAAGAGAAACGATTGCTGTGTGGAGCTCCACAAGAAAGGAAAGAATCTTCGTATCGGAGGAGGAGCATCGGAGCAACGGACAGGTACACATGCTAGCGCTAGCCTAAAAAATTTCAGTTTTGAAAGTGTTGCGGGGATGCAGTAGGATACGAAGCAAGTTTGAAGCAGTGCTGACCCAACACTGGTTCTACTTGGGGTCAGCAGTTCGTAAATCGGAACTAGATACGGAGACAGGCGGTGTGCCGCAGTTTTTTTTAGAAAACTGCTTAGGTGGAAGAAAGAAGGGTTCTAAAACATGGATCAGGCAATTGTTTTTAGTTTTCAGGAGTTGCTTAAGGAAAAAGGAGTAAGGCTTGAAGTACAATTAGTAAGAAATTTTTTAGATAAGATAGATAGCTGTTGTCCATGGTTCAAAGAAGAAGAAACGATAGATTGTGGAACCTGGGAAAAAGTTGGTGAGGCCCTGAATATCGCTCAGACAGATAATTTTACCCTAGGTCTCTGGGCGCTTGTAAATGATGCTATAAAAAATGCAACTTCCCCAGGGCTAAATTGCCCTCAGGCGGAGCTTGTGGTATCTCAGGAGGAGTGCCTATCAGAGAAGGCCTCCTCAGGAAAAGATCTTCTTAACTCAAAAATTGATAATTGTGGAAACTCTGATGATGGACTGAATTTTAACAAAAATCACTCAGATAGAGGAATGGCCCATTACCCTAATGAGAATTGGTCCTCTTGCGAATCTCCCGCTCCACCCACAGTCACCACTTCGGGAGGTGCTACGCATAGGGACACACGGCTAATTGAGTTAGAATTTGAAATTAAGCTTCAGAGGCTGACTAATGAGCTTCGGGAACTAAAAAAGATCTCAGAAGCGGAGAAGAGTAACTCTTCTGTACTTCACCAGGTGCTGCTAGAAAGAGTTGTTAGTCAGACTCGTGGGAAAGGACAGAATTCGTCTAATACGCTGGCCTTTCCTGTGGTCGAGGCAGTTGATCAGCAAGATGCTAGGACCAGACATTACCAGATCTTGGATTTCAAGTTGTTAAAAGAGTTAAAGGCAGCTGTTGTGCAATATGGTCCTTCAGCCCCATTCACTCAAGCATTACTGGACACAGTGGCGGAGTCAAACTTAACCCTCTCAGATTGGAAGACTCTGTCCAAGGCTACCCTGTCAGGAGGAGATTTCTTGCTTTGGGATTCTGAATGGCGAGACGCCAGTAAGAAAACTGCTGCTTCTAATGCTCACGCTGGTAACCCAGACTGGGATACCATCATGCTTTTAGGAGAGGGTCCATATGAGGGACAGACAAATCAGATTGATTTTCCCGTTGCAGTGTACGTGCAAGTTGCGACAGCTGCACGCCGTGCTTGGGGAAAGTTGCCAGTTAAAGGAGATGCTAGTGGAAGTTTAGCTAGCATTCGGCAGGGTTCTGATGAACCATATCAGGACTTTTGTGGACAGGCTGTTGATTTCCGCTAGTAGAATCCTTGGAAGTCCAGACACAGGTAGTCCCTTTGTTATGCAGCTGGCTTATGAGAATGCTAACGCAGCTTGCCGAGCTGCAATTCAACCGCATAAGGGACAGACAGATTTGGCGGGATATGTCCGTCTTTGCGCAGACATCGGGCCTTCCTGCGAGTTCTCGCAGGGAACCCACGCGCAAGCAATGTTCTCGAGGAAACGAGAAAATAATGCATGCTTTAATTGTGGAAGTTTGGATCATTTTAGAAGTAATTGTCCTAAGAACAAGGGCGCCAAGGGTAGACAAACAGGCCGTACCCCAGGAATTTGTCCCAAGTGTGGGAAGGGCCACCACTGGGCAAAAGATTGTAAGCATAAACCAAGGGTTTTGAGCCGCCCAGTGCCGGGAAACGAGGAAAGGGGTCAGCCCCAGGCCCCGAGTTACTCAAAGAGGACAGCTTATGGGGCCATAAATCTGCTGCCCAGCCAACAAGATCAGTTCTTGAACTTGTCAGGTCAAACCCAGGAAATGCAAGACTGGACCTCTGTTCCACTGTCCACGCAGTATTAACCCCAGAAATGGGAGTCCAAACTCTGCCTACCGGAGTCTTTGGACCACTGCCCACAGAAACCTGTGGCTTTCTCTTGGGACGAAGCAGTTCTATTGTAGAAGGCCTGCAGATTTTTCCAGGTGTTATAAATAATGATTATGAGGGAGAACTTAAAATCATAGCCGCTTGCTCTCGTGGTGTTATAACTATACCTGCTAATCAAAAAATTGCTCAACTTACTTTGATCCCTTTACGCCAGTCACTGTATAGATTCCTTAAAAGTGAGGAAGGACAAAATAATTTTGACTCCTCGGGCGTAAATTGGGTGAAATCCATCACAAATCAGAGACCTAACCTTAAATTGACTCTTGATAGAAAAGGCTTTGAAGGATTAATAGATACCGGGGCCGATGTAACAATTATTAGAGGGCAGGACTGGCCCTCAAACTGGCCCTTGACTGCTTCCTTGACTCATCTTCAAGGAATTGGGTACGCCAGTAACCCAAAACGTAGTTCCAAATTGCTAACCTGGAGAGATGAGGAAGGGAAATCAGGAAAGATTCAGCCGTATGTTATGTCAAATTTGCCTGTGACCCTGTGGGGAAGAGATCTGTTGTCACAGATGGGTGTTGTTCTGTGCAGTTCTAAGGAGATGGTGACTGGACAGACATTCAGGCAGGGACACCTGCCTGCTCGTGAACTAGTAAAAAAAGGACAGGGAATTGAGACCTTTAAGGATCTTAAACCCCACTCTAACATGAGAGGTTTAAAGTATTTTCAATAGCGACCACTATCTTGCCTGCATCCCACGCGGAAAAAATTCAATGGCGTAATGATATTCCGGTGTGGGTAGATCAGTGGTCTTTACCCAAAGAGAAAATAGAGGCCGCTTCTTTGCTAGTGCAGGAGCAGTTAGAAGCAGGACATTTGGTAGAGTCTCACTCTCCCTGGAATACACCCATTTTCATTATCAGAAAGAAATCTGGAAAATGGAGACTGTTACAAGATTTAAGAAAAGTTAATGAGACCATGGTACTTATGGGAACCTTACAACCAGGGCTCCCCTCCCCAGTGGCCATTCCTAAGGGATATTATAAGATTGTTATAGATTTGAAAGATTGTTTCTTTACCATCCCTTTGCATCCAAAGGATTGTGAGAGGTTTGCTTTTAGTGTTCCTTCTGTAAATTTCAAGGAACCCATGAAAAGATATCAATGGACAGTCCTTCCACAGGGGATGGCTAATAGTCCCACATTATGTCAAAGGTTTGTGGCGAAGGCAATTCAGCCTGTTAGACAACAATGGCCAAATATTTACATCGTTCATTTCACAGACGATGTCTTGATGGCGGGAAAGGACCCCCAAGAATTGCTTTTGTGTTATAAAGGTTTACAAAAAGCCCTAGCTGATAAGGGATTGCAAATTGCTTCTGAAAAGGTACAAACTCAGGATCCTTATAATTATTTGGGTTTTAGACTCACTGATCAAGCTGTTTTTCCCCAAAAGATCGTTATTCGTAGAGATAACTTAAAGACCTTAAATGATTTTCAAAAATTGTTGGGTGATATTAATTGGCTTCGCCCCTATTTAAAGCTTACTACAGGGGAGTTAAAACCTTTATTTGATATTCTTAAAGGGAGTTCTGATCCCACTTCCCCTAGATCCCTAACCTCAGAAGGATTGCTGGCCTTACAACTAGTGGAAAAGTCTATTGAAGAGCAATTCGTTACCTATATAGATTACTCCCTGCCGTTGCACCTGTTAATTTTTAATACAACTCATGTGCCTACGGGACTGCTATGGCAAAAATTTCCTATAATGTGGATACATTCAAGGATTTCTCCCAAACGTAATATCTTGCCATATCACGAAGCAGTGGCTCAGATGATTATCACTGGAAGAAGGCAGGCATTGACTTATTTCAGAAAAGAGCCAGATATCATTGTTCAGCCTTACAGCGTAAGTCAAGACACTTGGCTGAAACAGCATAGTACAGATTGGTTGCTTGCACAAATAGGGTTTAGTGGAATTATAGACAACCACTACCCTCAAGATAGGTTAATAAAATTTTTAAATGTACATGATATAGTATTTCCTAAGATGACTTCTTTACAGCCTTTAAATAATGTTCTATTGATTTTTACTGATGGCTCCTCTAAAGGGCGAGCTGGATATCTTATTAATGATCAACAGGTTATTGTAGAGACTCCTGGTCTCTCGGCTCAGCTAGCCGAATTAACAGCAGTGCTAAAGGTCTTTCAGTCTGTACATGAGGCTTTTAATATTTTTACTGACAGTTTATATGTTGCTCAATCAGTACCCTTATTAGAAACCTGTGGCACGTTTAACTTCAATACGCCATCAGGATCCTTATTTTCAGAATTGCAAAACATCATTCTTGCCCGGAAAAATCCGTTTTATATTGGCCACATACGGTCTCACTCTGGTCTTCCTGGGCCTCTGGCCGAGGGTAATGATCGCATTGACAGGGCTCTAATAGGAGAAGCCTTAGTTTCAAATCCTGTGGCTCTGGCCCAACGTGATCATGAAAGGTTTCACCTCTCTAGCCACACCCTAAGGCTCCGCCATAAAATCACTAAGGAGCAAGCAAGAATGATTGTAAAACAATGTCCTAGATGTATTACATTATCCCCAGTGCCACATCTAGGAGTCAATCCTAGAGGCCTTATGCCTAATCATATTTGGCAAATGGATATAACCCATTATGCAGAATTTGGAAAACTAAAATATATACATGTTTGCATTGATACCTGTTCAGGATTTCTCTTTGCTTCCCTGCATACAGGGGAGGCTTCAAAAAACGTAATTGATCATTGCCTACAAGCCTTTAATACCATGGGGTTGCCTAAGCTTATTAAGACAGATAACGGGCCATCTTATTCTAGTAAAAACTTTATTACATTCTGTAAAGAATTCGGTATCAAACATAAAACTGGAATTCCTTACAACCCCATGGGACAAGGAATAGTTGAACGTGCTCATAGCACCTTAAAAAATTGGCTTTTTAAAACAAAAGAGGGGCATCTATATCCCCCAAGGTCACCAAAGGCTCACCTTGCCTTTACCTTATTTGTCCTAAACTTTTTGCAGACTGACATTAAAGGTCAGTCTGCAGCGGAACGCCACTGGCACCCAGTTACTTCTAATTCTTATGCATTGGTAAAATGGAAGGACCCCCTGACTAATAAATGGAAGGGTCCAGATCCAGTCCTAATTTGGGGAAGAGGCTCGGTTTGTGTTTTTTCACGAGATGAAGATGAAGCACGGTGGCTACCAGAGAGATTAATTCGTCAGGTAAACACAGATTCTGTCTCTCCTCGTAAGTATCACCTTGAGGACTAAAATTCCTCTTGAGCTGGGAGTGGAAGCTCTCAAAAAACACTGTTTCCTCTGAGCCAATTCCCCTACAAAAGGCCGGAGATAAACTTTAGCTTTACAATTTGCATCTAAATAAAGTACCTTGACTTCTCCAAACAGAAAATTTACATTACTACACTCTAATTGTTTAGTATTCTTCCTTCTCTCAAGCAGGTCAATCTACATTCTCCGGTTCTCCGCCCCTAAGAGCAAACAGGTGGTTCTGCTAATCTCCCTTCCAGGGACATCCCAGCATGTGGCTTTTCAGTCTAAGATAAGATTTAGATTTACCAGGAGAGCTAGGGAAGTAGAAATTTCATATATATTTACAAAGATTAGTTCTTATTTTGATAGATATAGGCTTAGTCCCTTAACTGGCCTCTGGCTTTTCACCCTTGCTGTTACTGCAAGGTGTCCTTAGTTCCTCAGGCTACTGGGAATAACAGGGATGAAGAGGAAAGACTTTCAGCTCCTAGTTTAACCAAAATTAATGGTGTTAATACTGACATAATTCTTGTCTAGGCCTTGCTAAATCTGAGGTTGACAAGTCTCACATAGAGGCCTCGCAATAACTCAGAATTGCGATACTGATTCATAATCATATGAATACGGTATGGGTACCGCTTGGCGCAGGAGATCACTGCGGAGGGAAGGTCCAGTTTGACCGTTTCTGAGTTCCCTGTGCGACACACCTGATTTGAAAGAGGTTGGTATCTGACTCCAGCTAAACACTAAAAATACTTACGGCTCTGCCTCCCCTCCCCAAAAGATACCAAGAGCCACAGATGTGAGTTGTTACGATACTCACGGGAGGAATCAGGTTAATGTCCACCCAAGTCAAGGTTAAAGGCCCACTCATCTACGGATGAGAAAATCTTTTGATCACCTCTGTTAAGCATTGCCTATTTAAACTTAATTAACAGGGGGGAGAGAGATTGGAGACCTTGCTGTTGTAAGAGCAAGCCCTTCACTGCCTCCCACCCAAAAAATAAAAAAGCCAATTGGCCTTGTACTAGGAGCCAGCCAGTCTTAATCGCTTCTCACTGTTTCCCCTGCCTGTCACCCAAAATTGTGGATAATTATCAGTTCAGTGTTATTCTAAAATTGTTTAGCTAAACTCAGCCAGGGTTCCAACGCCCTACTTAAAAGGCAAACAGGTAGCTACCTATTCAGCACTAATTAGCATTATAAAGTCAGAGCCTACAGCCTTAGCCAGATACAGTTTACCATTAGAATAGTTAAGAAATCCCACGGAAATAGGTTTTTTCTTTAGCCCTAGGAACTTAGGCAGAACTATTGAACATAGATAATTTTTCTGCCACAGGCCACCCCTTTTTTATTTTATTTTTGTTATCTAATGGGGGGAAATGTGGCTTCCCTTCCCCCAGCCTGGAACCTGCCTGCTCTAGGGTGGAGCTACCGGCTCATTCGTCCTGCCACGCCCACTGCTGGAACCTGACCTTGCTGCCTGAAGGCACACACGTGTTCGTCCTGCTACTGGACCCTGAGTTACTTGGCGGGAAATTGGGTTCCCTCCCCCTTCCTTTATAAACTGAGTGTCTGGAAATATTAAATTGAGTCTTGATCAGAGTTTTGTCTTGACTCCATTGTTTCTTCCGCCCCGTCTAGATTCCTCTCTTTGCAGGGAACTGCCATTCTCAGTTGAACCGTTCGTGTTGTGGACCGCAGGCGGGCCGCAACAGTGAAAGAACTTGAAAAACATCGAAAATGAGAAAATCACACTGTAGGACCCAGAATATGCCTAGAAACCCTGAAAACATGGAAAATTAAAAATACACGCTGTAGGACCCACAATATGGCAAGAAACCCTGAAAAAAATAGAAAAGTACAAACTCACACTGAAGGACCCCAAATATGGCTAGAAAACCTGAAAATGTGAAAAATGAGAAAATCACACTGCAGAACCCAGAATATGCCGAGAAACCCTGAAAAACGTGAAAATTAAAAATTCACACTGTTGGACACAGAATATGGCGAGAAATACTGAAAAACGTGGAAAATTTAAAATTCACACTGAAGGTCCTGGAATATGTCAAGAAAAGCTAAAAAACGTTGATAAGAGAAAAATCACACTGTAGGACCCAGAATATGACAGAAAAACCTGAAAAACGTGGAAAATTAAAAATTAACTCTAAAGTGCCCGGCATATGGCGAGAAAACCTGAAAAAGGAGGAAAACTCAAAACTCACGCTGTAGGACACAGAATATGTCGAGAAACCCTGAAAAATTAGAAAATTAAAAACTCACACTGAAGAACCCCAAATATGGCGAGAGAACCTGAAAAATGTAGAAAATTAAAAATTCACACTGAAGGACCCAGAACATGGCAATAACACCTGAAAAACGAGGAAAATTCAAAACTCACTATGTAGGACCCAGAATATGGCAAGAAAAGCTGAAAAAGGAGGAAAACTCAAAACTCACACTGTAGAACCCAGAATATGGCGAGAAAACCTGAAAAAGGTGGAAAACGAGAATAATCACACTGTAGGACCGAGATTTGGAAAAAAATTGAAAAACGTCGAAAATGAGAAAATCACACTGTAGGACCCAGAATATGCTGAGAAACCCTGAAAAACGTGGAAAATTAAAAATACACGCTGTAGGACCCAGAATATGGCTAGAAACCCTGAAAAAAGTAGAAAATTACAAACTCACACTGAAGACCCCTAATATGTCGAGAAATCCTGAAAAAGGTGGAAAATGAGAAAATCACTCTGTAGGACCCAGAATTGGGAAAAAACCTGAAAAATGTCGTAAATGAGAAAAATCACACTGTAGGACCCAGAATATGACAAAAAAACCCTGAAAAACGTGGAAAATTAAAAATACACGCTGTAGGACAGAGAATATGTGGAGAAACCCTGAATAACGTAAAAATTAACGATTCACACTGTTGGACAAAGAATATGGCGAGAAACCATGAAAAAAGTGGAAAATTAAAAATTCACACTGTATTACTCAAAATATGGAAAGAAATACTGAAAAACGTGAAAATTAAAAATTCACACTGAAGGACCTGGAATATGGCAAGAAAACCTGAAAACGTGAAAATGAGAAAATCACACTGTAGGTCCCAGAATATGATGAAAAAACCTGAAAAAAGTAGAAAATTAAAAATTCACACTGAAGGACCCAGAATATGTAGAGATAACCTGAAAAACAAGGAAAATTAAAAACTCACACTGAGGGACCCAGAGTATGGCGAGAAAACCTGAAAAAAGTAGAAAATTAAAATTTCACACTGAAGGACCCCGAATATGGGCAGAAAAACTGAAAAAGGTGGAAAATGACAATAATCACACTGTAGGACCCAGAATTGCGAAAAAACTTGAAAAGCGTCGAAAATGAGAAAATCACACTGTAGGACCCATAATGTGCCGAGAAACCCTGAAAACGTGGTAAATTAAAAATATACGGTGTAGGACCCAGAATATGGCGAGAAACCCTGAAAAAGTAGAAAATTAAAAACTCACAGTGAAATACCCCAAGAATTGCGAAAAAACTTGAAAATCGTGGAAAATGAGAAAATCACACTGCTGGACCCAGAATATGCCAATAAACCCTGAAAAACGTGAAAATTAAAAATCCACACTGTCGGACACAGAATATGGCAAGAATCATGAAAAAAGTGGAAAATTAAAAATTCACACTGAAGGACCCCTCATATGGCAAGAAAACCTGAAAAACAAGGAAAATTCAAAACTCACACTATAGGACCGAGAATATGGCGAGAAATATTGAAAAGGATGGAAAATGAGAATAATCACACTATATAACCCAGATTTGTAAAAAAAATTAAAAAACGTCGAAAATGAGAAAATCACACTGTAGGACCCAGAATATGCCTAGAAACCCTGAAAACATGGAAAATTAAAAATATATGCTTTAGAACCCAGAATATGTCGAGAAACACTGAAAAATTAGAAAAGTAAGAAATCACACGGAAGGACACCAAATATGGCGAGAAAACCTGAAAAAGTTGAAAAATGAGAAAATCACACTGTAGGACCCAGAATTATGAAAAAACTTGAAAAACGTGGAAAATGAGAAAAATACACTGCAGGACCCAGAATATGACGAAAAAAACTTGAAGAACGTGGAAAATTAAAAATACATGCTCTAGGACAAAGAATATGTTGAAAAATCCTGAAAAAATAGAAAATCATAAACTAACACTGAAGGATCCCAAATATGGAGAGAGAACCTGAAAAAAAGTAGAAAATTAAAAATTCACACTGAAGGACCCAGAATTGCGAAAGAACTTGAAAAACATCGAAAATGAGAAAATCACACTGTAGGACCCAGGATATGCCGAGAAACCCTGAAAACATGGAAAATTAAAAATACACGCTGTAGGACCCAGAATATGACGGAAAAACCTGAAAATCGTGGAAAATTAAAAATTAACACTAAAGAGCCAGGCATATGGCGAGAAAACATGAAAAACGAGGAAAACTCAAAACTCACGCTGTAGGACACAGAATATGTTGAGAAACCCTGAAAAATTAGAAAAATAAAAAATCACACTAAAGAACCCCAAATATGGCGAGAGAACCTGAAAAATGTAGAAAATTAAAAATTCACAGTGAAAGACCCAGAACATGGCAATAAAACCTGAAAAACGAGGAAAATTCAAAACTCACTATGTAGGACCCAGAATATGGCAAGAAAACCTGAAAAAGGAGGAAAACTCAAAACTCACACTGTAGAACCCAGAATATGGCGAGAAAACCTGAAAAAGGTGGAAAATGAGAATAATCACACTGTAGGACCGAGATTTGGAAAAAAAAATTGAAAAACGTCGAAAATGAGAAAATCACACTGTAGGACCCAGAATATGCTGAGAAACCCTGAAAAACGTGGAAAATTAAAAATACACTCTGTAGGACCCAGAATTACGCAAAAACTTGAAAAACGTAGAAAATGAGAAAATCACACGGCAGGACCCAGAATATGCAGAGAAACCCTAAAAAACGTGAAAATTAAAAATTCACACTGTCAGACACAGAATATGGCGAGAAATACTGAAAAACGTGGAAAATTAAAAATACAAGCTGTAGGACCCAGAATATGGCTAGAAACCCTGAAAAAAGTAGAAAATTACAAACTCACACTGAAGGACCCCTAATATGGCGAGAAATCCTGAAAAAGGTGGAAAATGAGAAAATCACTCTGTAGGACCCAGAATTGGGAAAAAACCTGAAAAATGTCATAAATGAGAAAAATCACACTGTAGGACCCAGAATATGACGAAAAACCCTGAAAAACTTGGAAAATTAAAAATACACGCTGTAGGAAAAAGAATATCGAGAAACCCTGAATAACGTGAAAATTAACAATTCACACTGTCGGACAAAGAATATGGCGAGAAACCATGAAAAAAGTGGAAAATTAAAAATTCACACTGTATTACGAAAAATATGGAAAGAAATACTGAAAAACGTGAAAATTAAAAATTCACACTGAAGGACCTGGAATATGGCAAGAAAACCTGAAAAACGTGAAAATGAGAAAATCACACTGTAGGTCCCAGAATATTACAAAAAAACCTGAAAAAAGTAGAAAATTAAAAATTCACACTGAAGGACACAGAATATGTAGAGATAACCTGAAAAACGAGGAAAATTAAAAACTCACACTGAGGGACCCAGAATATGGCGAGAAAACCTGAAAAAAGTAGAAAATTAAAAACTCACAGTGAAGTACCCCAAGAATTGCGAAAAAACTTGAAAATCGTGGAAAATGAGAAAATCACACTGCTGGACCCAGAATATGCCGATAAACCCTAAAAATCGTGAAAATTAAAAATTCACACTGTCGGACACAGAATATGGCAAGAATCATGAAAAAAGTGGAAAATTCAAAATTCACACTGTATTACCCAGTATATGGCGAGAAATATTGAAAACGTGGAAAATTAAAAAATCACACTGAAAGACCCCCTCATATGGCGAGAAAACCTGAAAAACAAGGAAAATTCAAAACTCACACTATAGGACCCAGAATATGGCGAGAAATCCTGAAAAAGATGGAAAATGAGAATAATCACACTACAGAACCCAGATTTGGAAAAAAAAATTGAAAAACGTCGAAAATGAGAAAATCACACTGTAGGACCCAGAATATGGCGAGAAACCCTGAAAACGTGGAAAATTAAAAATATACGCTGTAGGACCCAGAATATGTCGAGAAACACTGAAAAATTAGAAAAGTAAAAAATCACACGGAAGGACCCCAAATATGGCGAGAAAACCTGAAAAAGTTGAAAAATGAGAAAATCACACTGAAGGACCCAGAATTACGAAAAAACTTGAAAAACGTGGAAAATGAGAAAATCACACTGCAGGACCCAGAATATGACGAAAAAACTTGAAAAACGTGGAAAATTAAAAATACAAGCTCTAGGACACAGAATATGTTGAGAAATCCTGAAAATTTAGAAAATTATCAACTTACACTGAAGGACCCCCAAATATGGAGAGAGAACCTGAAAAAAGTAGAAAATTAAAAATTCACACTGAAGGACCCAGAATTGCGAAAGAACTTGAAAAACATCGAAAATGAGAAAATCACACTGTAGGACCCAGAATATGCCGAGAAACCCTGAAAACATGGAAAATTAAAAATACACGCTGTAGGACCCAGAATATGGCGAGAAACCCTGAAAAACGAGGAAAATCCAAAACTCACGCTGTAGGACACAGAATATGTCGTGAAACCCTGAAAAAAGTAGAAAATAACAAACTCACACTGAAGGACCCCAAATATCGCAAGAGAACCTTAAAAATGTGAAAAATGAGAAAATCACATGGCAGGACCCAGAATATGCAGATAAACCCTGAAAAACGTGAAAATTAAAAATTCACACTGTTGGACACAGAATATGGCGAGAAATACTGAAAAACGCGGAAAATTTAAAATTCACACTGAAGGTCCTGGAATATGTCAAGAAAAGCTAAAAAACGTTGATAAGAGAAAAATCACACTGTAGGACCCAGAATATGACAGAAAAACCTGAAAAACGTGGAAAATTAAAAATTAACTCTAAAGTGCCTGGCATATGGCTAGAAAACCTGAAAAACGAGGAAAACTCAAAACTCACGCTGTAGGACACAGAATATGTTGAGAAACCCTGAAAAATTAGAAAAATAAAAAATCACACTAAAGAACCCCAAATATGGCGAGAGAACCTGAAAAATGTAGAAAATTAAAAATTCACAGTGAAAGACCCAGAACATGGCAATAAAACCTGAAAAACGAGGAAAATTCAAAACTCACTATGTAGGACCCAGAATATGGCAAGAAAACCTGAAAAAGGAGGAAAACTCAAAACTCACACTGTAGAACCCAGAATATGGCGAGAAAACCTGAAAAAGGTGGAAAATGAGAATAATCACACTGTAGGACCGAGATTTGGAAAAAAAAATTGAAAAACGTCGAAAATGAGAAAATCACACTGTAGGACCCAGAATATGCTGAGAAACCCTGAAAAACGTGGAAAATTAAAAATACACTCTGTAGGACCCAGAATTACGCAAAAACTTGAAAAACGTAGAAAATGAGAAAATCACACGGCAGGACCCAGAATATGCAGAGAAACCCTAAAAAACGTGAAAATTAAAAATTCACACTGTCAGACACAGAATATGGCGAGAAATACTGAAAAACGTGGAAAATTAAAAATACAAGCTGTAGGACCCAGAATATGGCTAGAAACCCTGAAAAAAGTAGAAAATTACAAACTCACACTGAAGGACCCCTAATATGGCGAGAAATCCTGAAAAAGGTGGAAAATGAGAAAATCACTCTGTAGGACCCAGAATTGGGAAAAAACCTGAAAAATGTCATAAATGAGAAAAATCACACTGTAGGACCCAGAATATGACGAAAAACCCTGAAAAACTTGGAAAATTAAAAATACACGCTGTAGGAAAAAGAATATCGAGAAACCCTGAATAACGTGAAAATTAACAATTCACACTGTCGGACAAAGAATATGGCGAGAAACCATGAAAAAAGTGGAAAATTAAAAATTCACACTGTATTACGAAAAATATGGAAAGAAATACTGAAAAACGTGAAAATTAAAAATTCACACTGAAGGACCTGGAATATGGCAAGAAAACCTGAAAAACGTGAAAATGAGAAAATCACACTGTAGGTCCCAGAATATTACAAAAAAACCTGAAAAAAGTAGAAAATTAAAAATTCACACTGAAGGACACAGAATATGTAGAGATAACCTGAAAAACGAGGAAAATTAAAAACTCACACTGAGGGACCCAGAATATGGCGAGAAAACCTGAAAAAAGTAGAAAATTAAAAACTCACAGTGAAGTACCCCAAGAATTGCGAAAAAACTTGAAAATCGTGGAAAATGAGAAAATCACACTGCTGGACCCAGAATATGCCGATAAACCCTAAAAATCGTGAAAATTAAAAATTCACACTGTCGGACACAGAATATGGCAAGAATCATGAAAAAAGTGGAAAATTCAAAATTCACACTGTATTACCCAGTATATGGCGAGAAATATTGAAAACGTGGAAAATTAAAAAATCACACTGAAAGACCCCCTCATATGGCGAGAAAACCTGAAAAACAAGGAAAATTCAAAACTCACACTATAGGACCCAGAATATGGCGAGAAATCCTGAAAAAGATGGAAAATGAGAATAATCACACTACAGAACCCAGATTTGGAAAAAAAAATTGAAAAACGTCGAAAATGAGAAAATCACACTGTAGGACCCAGAATATGGCGAGAAACCCTGAAAACGTGGAAAATTAAAAATATACGCTGTAGGACCCAGAATATGTCGAGAAACACTGAAAAATTAGAAAAGTAAAAAATCACACGGAAGGACCCCAAATATGGCGAGAAAACCTGAAAAAGTTGAAAAATGAGAAAATCACACTGAAGGACCCAGAATTACGAAAAAACTTGAAAAACGTGGAAAATGAGAAAATCACACTGCAGGACCCAGAATATGACGAAAAAACTTGAAAAACGTGGAAAATTAAAAATACAAGCTCTAGGACACAGAATATGTTGAGAAATCCTGAAAATTTAGAAAATTATCAACTTACACTGAAGGACCCCCAAATATGGAGAGAGAACCTGAAAAAAGTAGAAAATTAAAAATTCACACTGAAGGACCCAGAATTGCGAAAGAACTTGAAAAACATCGAAAATGAGAAAATCACACTGTAGGACCCAGAATATGCCGAGAAACCCTGAAAACATGGAAAATTAAAAATACACGCTGTAGGACCCAGAATATGGCGAGAAACCCTGAAAAACGAGGAAAACCCAAAACTCACGCTGTAGGACACAGAATATGTCGTGAAACCCTGAAAAAAGTAGAAAATAACAAACTCACACTGAAGGACCCCAAATATCGCAAGAGAACCTTAAAAATGTGAAAAATGAGAAAATCACATGGCAGGACCCAGAATATGCAGATAAACCCTGAAAAACGTGAAAATTAAAAATTCACACTGTTGGACACAGAATATGGCGAGAAATACTGAAAAACGCGGAAAATTTAAAATTCACACTGAAGGTCCTGGAATATGTCAAGAAAAGCTAAAAAACGTTGATAAGAGAAAAATCACACTGTAGGACCCAGAATATGACAGAAAAACCTGAAAAACGTGGAAAATTAAAAATTAACTCTAAAGTGCCTGGCATATGGCTAGAAAACCTGAAAAACGAGGAAAACTCAAAACTCACGCTGTAGGACACAGAATATGTTGAGAAACCCTGAAAAATTAGAAAAATAAAAAATCACACTAAAGAACCCCAAATATGGCGAGAGAACCTGAAAAATGTAGAAAATTAAAAATTCACAGTGAAAGACCCAGAACATGGCAATAAAACCTGAAAAACGAGGAAAATTCAAAACTCACTATGTAGGACCCAGAATATGGCAAGAAAACCTGAAAAAGGAGGAAAACTCAAAACTCACACTGTAGAACCCAGAATATGGCGAGAAAACCTGAAAAAGGTGGAAAATGAGAATAATCACACTGTAGGACCGAGATTTGGAAAAAAAAATTGAAAAACGTCGAAAATGAGAAAATCACACTGTAGGACCCAGAATATGCTGAGAAACCCTGAAAAACGTGGAAAATTAAAAATACACTCTGTAGGACCCAGAATTACGCAAAAACTTGAAAAACGTAGAAAATGAGAAAATCACACGGCAGGACCCAGAATATGCAGAGAAACCCTAAAAAACGTGAAAATTAAAAATTCACACTGTCAGACACAGAATATGGCGAGAAATACTGAAAAACGTGGAAAATTAAAAATACAAGCTGTAGGACCCAGAATATGGCTAGAAACCCTGAAAAAAGTAGAAAATTACAAACTCACACTGAAGGACCCCTAATATGGCGAGAAATCCTGAAAAAGGTGGAAAATGAGAAAATCACTCTGTAGGACCCAGAATTGGGAAAAAACCTGAAAAATGTCATAAATGAGAAAAATCACACTGTAGGACCCAGAATATGACGAAAAACCCTGAAAAACTTGGAAAATTAAAAATACACGCTGTAGGAAAAAGAATATCGAGAAACCCTGAATAACGTGAAAATTAACAATTCACACTGTCGGACAAAGAATATGGCGAGAAACCATGAAAAAAGTGGAAAATTAAAAATTCACACTGTATTACGCAAAATATGGAAAGAAATACTGAAAAACGTGAAAATTAAAAATTCACACTGAAGGACCTGGAATATGGCAAGAAAACCTGAAAAACGTGAAAATGAGAAAATCACACTGTAGGTCCCAGAATATTACAAAAAAACCTGAAAAAAGTAGAAAATTAAAAATTCACACTGAAGGACACAGAATATGTAGAGATAACCTGAAAAACGAGGAAAATTAAAAACTCACACTGAGGGACCCAGAATATGGCGAGAAAACCTGAAAAAAGTAGAAAATTAAAAACTCACAGTGAAGTACCCCAAGAATTGCGAAAAAACTTGAAAATCGTGGAAAATGAGAAAATCACACTGCTGGACCCAGAATATGCCGATAAACCCTAAAAATCGTGAAAATTAAAAATTCACACTGTCGGACACAGAATATGGCAAGAATCATGAAAAAAGTGGAAAATTCAAAATTCACACTGTATTACCCAGTATATGGCGAGAAATATTGAAAACGTGGAAAATTAAAAAATCACACTGAAAGACCCCCTCATATGGCGAGAAAACCTGAAAAACAAGGAAAATTCAAAACTCACACTATAGGACCCAGAATATGGCGAGAAATCCTGAAAAAGATGGAAAATGAGAATAATCACACTACAGAACCCAGATTTGGAAAAAAAAATTGAAAAACGTCGAAAATGAGAAAATCACACTGTAGGACCCAGAATATGGCGAGAAACCCTGAAAACGTGGAAAATTAAAAATATACGCTGTAGGACCCAGAATATGTCGAGAAACACTGAAAAATTAGAAAAGTAAAAAATCACACGGAAGGACCCCAAATATGGCGAGAAAACCTGAAAAAGTTGAAAAATGAGAAAATCACACTGAAGGACCCAGAATTACGAAAAAACTTGAAAAACGTGGAAAATGAGAAAATCACACTGCAGGACCCAGAATATGACGAAAAAACTTGAAAAACGTGGAAAATTAAAAATACAAGCTCTAGGACACAGAATATGTTGAGAAATCCTGAAAATTTAGAAAATTATCAACTTACACTGAAGGACCCCCAAATATGGAGAGAGAACCTGAAAAAAGTAGAAAATTAAAAATAAACACTGAAGGACCCAGAATTGCGAAAGAACTTGAGAAACATCGAAAATGAGAAAATCACACTGTAGGACCCAGAATTATGAAAAAACTTGAAAAACGTGGAAAATGAGAAAAATACACTGCAGGACCCAGAATATGACGAAAAAAACTTGAAGAACGTGGAAAATTAAAAATACATGCTCTAGGACAAAGAATATGTTGAAAAATCCTGAAAAAATAGAAAATCATAAACTAACACTGAAGGATCCCAAATATGGAGAGAGAACCTGAAAAAAAGTAGAAAATTAAAAATTCACACTGAAGGACCCAGAATTGCGAAAGAACTTGAAAAACATCGAAAATGAGAAAATCACACTGTAGGACCCAGGATATGCCGAGAAACCCTGAAAACATGGAAAATTAAAAATACACGCTGTAGGACCCAGAATATGACGGAAAAACCTGAAAATCGTGGAAAATTAAAAATTAACACTAAAGAGCCAGGCATATGGCGAGAAAACATGAAAAACGAGGAAAACTCAAAACTCACGCTGTAGGACACAGAATATGTTGAGAAACCCTGAAAAATTAGAAAAATAAAAAATCACACTAAAGAACCCCAAATATGGCGAGAGAACCTGAAAAATGTAGAAAATTAAAAATTCACAGTGAAAGACCCAGAACATGGCAATAAAACCTGAAAAACGAGGAAAATTCAAAACTCACTATGTAGGACCCAGAATATGGCAAGAAAACCTGAAAAAGGAGGAAAACTCAAAACTCACACTGTAGAACCCAGAATATGGCGAGAAAACCTGAAAAAGGTGGAAAATGAGAATAATCACACTGTAGGACCGAGATTTGGAAAAAAAAATTGAAAAACGTCGAAAATGAGAAAATCACACTGTAGGACCCAGAATATGCTGAGAAACCCTGAAAAACGTGGAAAATTAAAAATACACTCTGTAGGACCCAGAATTACGCAAAAACTTGAAAAACGTAGAAAATGAGAAAATCACACGGCAGGACCCAGAATATGCAGAGAAACCCTAAAAAACGTGAAAATTAAAAATTCACACTGTCAGACACAGAATATGGCGAGAAATACTGAAAAACGTGGAAAATTAAAAATACAAGCTGTAGGACCCAGAATATGGCTAGAAACCCTGAAAAAAGTAGAAAATTACAAACTCACACTGAAGGACCCCTAATATGGCGAGAAATCCTGAAAAAGGTGGAAAATGAGAAAATCACTCTGTAGGACCCAGAATTGGGAAAAAACCTGAAAAATGTCATAAATGAGAAAAATCACACTGTAGGACCCAGAATATGACGAAAAACCCTGAAAAACTTGGAAAATTAAAAATACACGCTGTAGGAAAAAGAATATCGAGAAAACCCTGAATAACGTGAAAATTAACAATTCACACTGTCGGACAAAGAATATGGCGAGAAACCATGAAAAAAGTGGAAAATTAAAAATTCACACTGTATTACGCAAAATATGGAAAGAAATACTGAAAAACGTGAAAATTAAAAATTCACACTGAAGGACCTGGAATATGGCAAGAAAACCTGAAAAACGTGAAAATGAGAAAATCACACTGTAGGTCCCAGAATATTACAAAAAAACCTGAAAAAAGTAGAAAATTAAAAATTCACACTGAAGGACACAGAATATGTAGAGATAACCTGAAAAACGAGGAAAATTAAAAACTCACACTGAGGGACCCAGAATATGGCGAGAAAACCTGAAAAAAGTAGAAAATTAAAAACTCACAGTGAAGTACCCCAAGAATTGCGAAAAAACTTGAAAATCGTGGAAAATGAGAAAATCACACTGCTGGACCCAGAATATGCCGATAAACCCTAAAAATCGTGAAAATTAAAAATTCACACTGTCGGACACAGAATATGGCAAGAATCATGAAAAAAGTGGAAAATTCAAAATTCACACTGTATTACCCAGTATATGGCGAGAAATATTGAAAACGTGGAAAATTAAAAAATCACACTGAAAGACCCCCTCATATGGCGAGAAAACCTGAAAAACAAGGAAAATTCAAAACTCACACTATAGGACCCAGAATATGGCGAGAAATCCTGAAAAAGATGGAAAATGAGAATAATCACACTACAGAACCCAGATTTGGAAAAAAAAAATTGAAAAACGTCGAAAATGAGAAAATCACACTGTAGGACCCAGAATATGGCGAGAAACCCTGAAAACGTGGAAAATTAAAAATATACGCTGTAGGACCCAGAATATGTCGAGAAACACTGAAAAATTAGAAAAGTAAAAAATCACACGGAAGGACCCCAAATATGGCGAGAAAACCTGAAAAAGTTGAAAAATGAGAAAATCACACTGAAGGACCCAGAATTACGAAAAAACTTGAAAAACGTGGAAAATGAGAAAATCACACTGCAGGACCCAGAATATGACGAAAAAACTTGAAAAACGTGGAAAATTAAAAATACAAGCTCTAGGACACAGAATATGTTGAGAAATCCTGAAAATTTAGAAAATTATCAACTTACACTGAAGGACCCCCAAATATGGAGAGAGAACCTGAAAAAAGTAGAAAATTAAAAATAAACACTGAAGGACCCAGAATTGCGAAAGAACTTGAGAAACATCGAAAATGAGAAAATCACACTGTAGGACCCAGAATTATGAAAAAACTTGAAAAACGTGGAAAATGAGAAAAATACACTGCAGGACCCAGAATATGACGAAAAAAACTTGAAGAACGTGGAAAATTAAAAATACATGCTCTAGGACAAAGAATATGTTGAAAAATCCTGAAAAAATAGAAAATCATAAACTAACACTGAAGGATCCCAAATATGGAGAGAGAACCTGAAAAAAAGTAGAAAATTAAAAATTCACACTGAAGGACCCAGAATTGCGAAAGAACTTGAAAAACATCGAAAATGAGAAAATCACACTGTAGGACCCAGGATATGCCGAGAAACCCTGAAAACATGGAAAATTAAAAATACACGCTGTAGGACCCAGAATATGACGGAAAAACCTGAAAATCGTGGAAAATTAAAAATTAACACTAAAGAGCCAGGCATATGGCGAGAAAACATGAAAAACGAGGAAAACTCAAAACTCACGCTGTAGGACACAGAATATGTTGAGAAACCCTGAAAAATTAGAAAAATAAAAAATCACACTAAAGAACCCCAAATATGGCGAGAGAACCTGAAAAATGTAGAAAATTAAAAATTCACAGTGAAAGACCCAGAACATGGCAATAAAACCTGAAAAACGAGGAAAATTCAAAACTCACTATGTAGGACCCAGAATATGGCAAGAAAACCTGAAAAAGGAGGAAAACTCAAAACTCACACTGTAGAACCCAGAATATGGCGAGAAAACCTGAAAAAGGTGGAAAATGAGAATAATCACACTGTAGGACCGAGATTTGGAAAAAAAAATTGAAAAACGTCGAAAATGAGAAAATCACACTGTAGGACCCAGAATATGCTGAGAAACCCTGAAAAACGTGGAAAATTAAAAATACACTCTGTAGGACCCAGAATTACGCAAAAACTTGAAAAACGTAGAAAATGAGAAAATCACACGGCAGGACCCAGAATATGCAGAGAAACCCTAAAAAACGTGAAAATTAAAAATTCACACTGTCAGACACAGAATATGGCGAGAAATACTGAAAAACGTGGAAAATTAAAAATACAAGCTGTAGGACCCAGAATATGGCTAGAAACCCTGAAAAAAGTAGAAAATTACAAACTCACACTGAAGGACCCCTAATATGGCGAGAAATCCTGAAAAAGGTGGAAAATGAGAAAATCACTCTGTAGGACCCAGAATTGGGAAAAAACCTGAAAAATGTCATAAATGAGAAAAATCACACTGTAGGACCCAGAATATGACGAAAACCCCTGAAAAACTTGGAAAATTAAAAATACACGCTGTAGGAAAAAGAATATCGAGAAACCCTGAATAACGTGAAAATTAACAATTCACACTGTCGGACAAAGAATATGGCGAGAAACCATGAAAAAAGTGGAAAATTAAAAATTCACACTGTATTACGCAAAATATGGAAAGAAATACTGAAAAACGTGAAAATTAAAAATTCACACTGAAGGACCTGGAATATGGCAAGAAAACCTGAAAAACGTGAAAATGAGAAAATCACACTGTAGGTCCCAGAATATTACAAAAAAACCTGAAAGGAAAAGTAGAAAATTAAAAATTCACACTGAAGGACACAGAATATGTAGAGATAACCTGAAAAACGAGGAAAATTAAAAACTCACACTGAGGGACCCAGAATATGGCGAGAAAACCTGAAAAAAGTAGAAAATTAAAAACTCACAGTGAAGTACCCCAAGAATTGCGAAAAAACTTGAAAATCGTGGAAAATGAGAAAATCACACTGCTGGATCCAGAATATGCCGATAAACCCTAAAAATCGTGAAAATTAATAATTCACACTGTCGGACACAGAATATGGCAAGAATCATGAAAAAAGTGGAAAATTCAAAATTCACACTGTATTACCCAGTATATGGCGAGAAATATTGAAAACGTGGAAAATTAAAAAATCACACTGAAAGACCCCCTCATATGGCGAGAAAACCTGAAAAACAAGGAAAATTCAAAACTCACACTATAGGACCCAGAATATGGCGAGAAATCCTGAAAAAGATGGAAAATGAGAATAATCACACTACAGAACCCAGATTTGGAAAAAAAAATTGAAAAACGTCGAAAATGAGAAAATCACACTGTAGGACCCAGAATATGGCGAGAAACCCTGAAAACGTGGAAAATTAAAAATATACGCTGTAGGACCCAGAATATGTCGAGAAAACACTGAAAAATTAGAAAAGTAAAAAATCACACGGAAGGACCCCAAATATGGCGAGAAAACCTGAAAAAGTTGAAAAATGAGAAAATCACACTGAAGGACCCAGAATTACGAAAAAACTTGAAAAACGTGGAAAATGAGAAAATCACACTGCAGGACCCAGAATATGACGAAAAAACTTGAAAAACGTGGAAAATTAAAAATACAAGCTCTAGGACACAGAATATGTTGAGAAATCCTGAAAATTTAGAAAATTATCAACTTACACTGAAGGACCCCCAAATATGGAGAGAGAACCTGAAAAAAGTAGAAAATTAAAAATTCACACTGAAGGACCCAGAATTGCGAAAGAACTTGAAAAACGTCGAAAATGAGAAAATCACACTGTAGGACCCAGAATATGCTGAGAAACCCTGAAAAACGTGGAATATTAAAAATACATGCTGTAGGACCCAGAATATGGCTAGAAACCCTGAAAAAAGTAGAAAATTACAAACTAACACTGAAGACCCCTAATATGTTGAGAAATCCTGTAAAAGGTGGAAAATGAAAAATCACTCTGTAGGACCCAGAATTGGGAAAAAACCTGAAAAATGTCGTAAATGAGAAAAATCACACTGTAGGACCCAGAATATGACAAAAAAAAAACCTGAAAAACGTGGAAAATTAAAAATACACGCTGTAGGACAGAGAATATGCTGAGAAACCCTGAATAAGGTGAAAATTAACGATTCACACTGTTGGAAAAAGAATATGGCGAGAAACCATGAAAAAAGTGGAAAATTAAAAATTCACACTGTA
Organism: Mus caroli; assembly: GCF_978045245.1. Taxonomy (NCBI): domain Eukaryota; kingdom Metazoa; phylum Chordata; class Mammalia; order Rodentia; family Muridae; genus Mus; species Mus caroli. Next base: position 1,691,188 of record NW_028227278.1, read on the forward strand.
TTACGCAAAATATGGAAAGAAATACTGAAAAACGTGAAAATTAAAAATTCACACTGAAGGACCTTGAATATGGCAAGAAAACCTGAAAAACGTGGCAATGAGAAAATCACACTGTAGGTCCCAGAATATGACGATAAAACCTGAAAAACGTAGAAAACTAAAAATTCACACTGAAGGACCCAGAATATGTAGAGATAACCTGAAAAACAAGGAAAATTAAAAACTCACACTGAGGGACCCAGAATATGGCGAGAAAACCTGAAAAAAGTAGAAAATTAAAAATTCACACTGAAGGACCCCGAATATGGCCAGAAAAACTGAAAAAGGTGGAAAATGACAATAATCACACTGTAGGACCCAGAATTGGGAAAAAACTTGAAAAGCGTCGAAAATGAGAAAATCACACTGTAGGACCCATAATGTGCCGAGAAACCCTGAAAACGTGGTAAATTAAAAATACACGGTGTAGGACCCAGAATATGGCGAGAAACCCTGAAAAAGTAGAAAATTAAAAACTCACAGTGAAGTACCCCAAGAATTGCGAAAAAACTTGAAAATCGTGGAAAATGAGAAAATCACACTGCTGGACCCAGAATATTCCGATAAACCCTGAAAAACGTGAAAATTAAAAATCCACACTGTCAGACACAGAATATGGCAAGAATCATGAAAAAAGTGGAAAATTAAAAATTCACACTGAAGGACCCCTCATATGGCAAGAAAACCTGAAAAACAAGGAAAATTCAAAACTCACACTATAGGACCGAGAATATGGCGAGAAATCCTGAAAACGATGGAAAATGAGAATAATCACACTATATAAACCAGATTTGGAAAAAAAATTGAAAAACGTCGAAAATGAGAAAATCACACTGTAGGACCCAGAATATGCCTAGAACCCTGAAAACATGGAAAATTAAAAATATACGCTGTAGAACCCAGAATATGTCGAGAAACACTGAAAAATTAGAAAAGTAACAAATCACAGGGAAGGACCCCAAATATGGCGAGAAAACCTGAAAAAGTTGAAAAATGAGAAAATCACACTGTAGGACCCAGAATTATGAAAAAACTTGAAAAACGTGGAAAATGAGAAAAATTCACTGTAGGACCTAGAATATGACGAAAAAAAAACTTGAAGAACGTGGAAAATTAAAAATACACGCTTTAGGACACAGAATATGTTGAGAAATCCTGAAAAATTAGAAAATCATAAACTTACACTGAAGGATCCTAAATATGGAGAAAGAACCTGAAAAAAGTAGAAAATTAAAAATTCACACTGAAGGACACCGAATATGGCCAGAAAAACTGAAAAACGTGGAAAATGAGAATAATCACACTGTAGGACCAAGAATTGCGAAAAAACTTGAAAAGCGTCAAAATGAGTAAATCACATTGTAGGACCCATAATGTGCCGAGAAACCCTGAAAATGTGAAAATTAAAAATTCACACTATTGGACACAGAATATGGCGAGAAATAGTGAAAAACGTGGAAAATTTAAAATTCACACTGAAGGTCCTGGAATATGTCAAGAAAAGCTGAAAAACGTGGAAATGAAAAAAATCACACTGTAGGACCCAGAATATGACAGAAAAACCTGAAAAACGTGGAAAATTAAAAATTAACTCTAAAGTGCCCGGGCATATGGCGAGAAAACCTGAAAAACGAGGAAAACTCAAAACTCACGCTGTAGGACACAAAATATGTCGAGAAACCCTGAAAAATTAGAAAATTAAAAACTCACACTGAAGAACCCCAAATATGGCAAGAGAACCTGAAAAATGTAGAAAATTAAAAATTCACACTGAAGGACCCAGAACATGGCAATAACACCTGAAAAACGAGGAAAATACAAAACTCACTATGTAGGACCCAGAATATGGCAAGAAAACCTGAAAAAGGAGGAAAACTCAAAACTCACACTGTAGAAGCAGAATATGGCCAGAAAACCTGAAAAAGGTGGAAAATGAGAATAATCACACTCTAGGACCGAGATTTGGAAAAAAAAATTGACAAACGTTGAAAATGAGAAAATCACACTGTAGGACGCAGAATATGCTGAGAAACCCTGAAAAACGTGGAAAATTAAAAATACACGCTGTAGGACCCAGAATATGGAGAGAAACCCTGAAAATTAGAAAAGTAAAAAATCATACTGAAGGACCCCAACTATGGCGAGAAAACCTGAAATAGGTGGAAAATGAGAAAATCACACTGTCGGACCCAGAATTACGCAAAAACTTGAAAAACGTGGAAAATGAGAAAATCACACGGCAGGACCCAGAATATGCAGAGAAACCCTGAAAAACGTGGAAAATTAAAAATTCACACTGTTGGACACAGGAATATGGCGAGAAATACTGAAAAACGTGGAAAATTAAAAATACACGCTGTAGGACCCAGAATATGGCTAGAAACCCTGAAGAAAGTAGAAAATTACAAACTCACACTGAAGGACCCCTAATATGGCGAGAAATCCTGAAAAAGGTGGAAAATGAGAAAATCACTCTGTAGAACCCAGAATTGGGAAAAAACCTGAAAAATGTCGTAATTGAGAAAAATCACACTGTAGGACCCAGAATATGACGAAAAACCCTGAAAACATGGAAAATTAAAAATGCACGCTGCAGGACACAGAATATGCCTAGAAACCCTGAATAAGGTGAAAATTAACGATTCACACTGTCGGACAAAGAATATGGCGAGAAACCATGAAAAAAGTGGAAAATTAAAAATTCACAACTGTATTATGCAAAATATGGAAAGAAATACTGAAAAACGTGAAAATTAAAAATTCACACTGAAGGACCTGGAATATGGCAAGAAAACCTGAAAAACGTGGAAATGAGAACATCACACTGTAGGTCACAGAATATGACGAAAAAACCTGAAAAAAGTAGAAAATTAAAAATTCACACTGAAGGACCCAGAATATGTAGAGATAACCTGAAAAACGAGGAAAATTAAAAATTCACACTGAGGGACCCAGAATATGGCGAGAAAACCTGAAAAAATTAGAAAATTAAAAATTCACACTGAAGGACCCTGAATATGGCCAGAAAAACTGAAAAAGGTGGAAAATGACAATAATCTCACTGTAGGACCCAGAATTGCGAAAAAACTTGAAAAGCGTCGAAAATGAGAAAATCACACTGTAGGACCCATAATGTGCCGAGAAACCCTGAAAACGTGGTAAATTAAAAATACACGGTGTAGGACCCAGAATATGGTAAGAAACCCTGAAAAAAGTAGAAAATTAAAATCTCAGAGTGAAGTACCCCAAGAATTGCGAAAAAACTTGAAAATCGTGGAAAATGAGAAAATCACACTGCTGGACCCAGAATATGCCGATAAACCCTGAAAAACGTGAAAATTAAAAATTCACATTGTTGGACACAGAATATGGCAAGAATCATGAAAAAAGTGGAAAATTAAAAATTCACACTGTATTACCCAGTATATGGCGAGAAATATTGAAAACGTGGAAAATTAAAAAATCACACTGAAGTACCCCTTATATGGCAAGAAAACCTGAAAATCAAGGAAAATTCAAAACTCACACTAAAGGACCCAGAATATGGCGAGAAATCCTAAAAAAAAAAAGATGGAAAATGAGAATAATCACACTATAGAATCCAGATTTGGAAAAAAAAAAATTGAAAAACGTCGAAAAAAGAGAAAATCACACTGTAGGACCCAGAATATGCCGAGAAACCCTGAAAACATGGAAAATTAAAAATACACGCTGTAGGACCCAGAATATGGCGAGAAACCCTGAAAAAAGTAGAAAATTACAAACTCACACTGAAGGACCCCAAATATGGCTAGAAAACCTGAAAAATGTGGAAAATGAAAAAATCACACTGCAGGACCCAGAAAATGCCAAGAAACCCTGAAAAACGTGAAAATTAAAAGTTCACACTGTTGGACACAGAATATGGCGAGAAATACTGACAAACGTGGAAAATTTAAAATTCACACTGAAGGTCCTGGAATATGTCAAGAAAAGCTGAAAAAGGTGGAAATGAGAAAAATCACACTGTAGGACCCATAATATGACGGAAAAACATGAAAAACAAGGAAAATTAAAAATTAACACTAAAGTGCCTGGCATATGGCGAGAAAACCTAAAAAACGAGGAAAACTCAAAACTCACGCTGTAGGACACAGAATATGTCGAGAAACCCTGAAAAATTAGAAAATTAAAAACTCACACTGAAGAAACCCAAATATGGCGAGAGAACATGAAAAATGTAGAAAATTAAAAATTCACACTAAAGGACCCAGAACATCGCAATAAAACCTGAAAAATGAGGAAAAATCAAAACTCACTATGTAGGACCCAGAATATGGCAAGAAAACCTGAAAAAGGAGGAAAACTCAAAACTCACACTGTAGAACCCAGAATATGGCCAGAAAACCTGAAAAAGGTGGAAAATGAGAATAATCACACTCTAGGACCGAGATTTGGAAAAAAAAAATTGACAAACGTTGAAAATGAGAAAATCACACTGTAGGACCCAGAATATGCTGAGAAACCCTGAAAAACGTGGAAAATTAAAAATACACACTGTAGGACCCAGAATATGGAGAGAAACCCTGAAAAATTAGAAAAGTAAAAAATCATACTGAAGGACCCCAACTATGGCGAGAAAACCTGAAATAGGTGGAAAATGAGAAAATCACACTGTCGAACCCAGAATTACACAAAAACTTGAAAAACGTGGAAAATGAGAAAATCACACGGCAGGACCCAGAATATGCAGAGAAACCCTGAAAAACGTGAAAATTAAAAATTCACACTGTCAGACACAGAATATGGCGAGAAATACTGAAAAACGTGGAAAATTAAAAATTCACACTGAAGAAACTGCAATATGGCAAAAAAAACATGGAAAACGTGTAAATGAGAAAATTACTCTGTAGAACACAGAATATGACCCAAAAACCTGAAAAACGTGCAATATTAAAAATTCACAATTAAGGACCCAGAGTATTCCAGAAAACCTGAAAAACGTGGAAAATTAAAAATTCACAGTGAAGGACCTGGAATATGGTGAGAAAAACTGAAAAATTAGAAAATAAAAAACTCACACTGAAGGACCCCAAATATGGCGAGAAAACATGAAAAAAGTAGAAAATTAAAAATTCACACTGAAGGACCCAGAATATGGCAATAAAACCTGAAAAAACGAGGAAAATTAAAAACTCACACTGAAGGACCCAGAATATGGTGAGAAAAACATAAAAAAAAGTAGAAAATTAAAAATTCACACTGAAGGACCCCGAATATGGTGATAAAACCTGAAATGTGGAAAAATGAGAAAATCGCACTGTATGCTGGACAAACCCTGAAAAACGTGAAAATTAAAAATTCAGACTGTATTACCCAGAATATGGTATGAAATACTGAAAAACCTGAAAAATTATAAATTCACAATGAAGGTCCTGGAATATGGCAAGAAAACCTGAAAAACCTGGAAGTGAGAAAATTACACAGTAGAACCAGAATATGACGAAGAAACCTGAAAAACGTGGAAAATTAAAAATTCACACTGAATGACCCGGATATAGAGAGCAAAACTGAAAAACGAGGAAAAATAAAATCGCACACTGAAGGACCCAGAATATGACCAAAAAACCTGAAAAACCTGGAAAATTAAATATTCACACTGTAGGACCCAGAATATGGCGAGAAACACTGAAAAATATTGAAAATTAAAAATTCACACTATAGGACCAGAATATGGCAAGAAACCTTGAAAAACGTGGAAAATTAAAAATTCACACTGTATTACCCAGAATATGGCTAGAAATACTGAAAAAACGTGGAAAATTAAAAATTCACACTGAAGGACTTGGAATATGGTAGGAAAATCTGAAAAACGTGGAAATGAGAAAATCACACTGTAGGACCAAGGATATGACAAAAAAAAAAAACCTGAAAAACGTGGAAAATTAAAAATTCACAATGAAGGACTCCGACTATGGCAAGAAAACCTGAAAAAGGTTGAAAATGAGAATAATCACACTTTAGGACCCAAATGCTAAAAAAAACTTTAAAATCTTCGTAAATGAGAAAATCACACTCTAGGACCCAGAATATGCCGAGAAACCCTGAAAAAAAGTAGAAAATTACAAACTCAAACTGAATAACCCCAAATATGGCGAGAAAACCTGAAAAAGAAGGAAAATGAGAAAATCACACTGTAGGACCCAGAATTATGAAAAAACTTGAAAAACCTGGAAAAGTAAAAATTAACACTGAAGAACCCGGAATATGGTGATGAAAACCTAAATCGAGAAAATTTAAAACTCAAACTGTAGACCAGGAAATATGGCCAGAAACACTGAAAAATGGAGAAAATGAAAAATTCACACTGTAGGGACCCAGAATATGGCGAGAAACCCTGAATAAGTAGAAAAATAAAAAACTCTCACTGAAGGACCTGGAATATGTCGAGAAACCCTGAAAAATTAGAAAATTAAAAACTCACACTGAAGAAAGCCAGAATATGGCGAGAGAACATGAAAAATGTAGAAAATTAAAAATTCACACTAAAGGACCCAGAACATCGCAATAAAACCTGAAAAATGAGGAAAAATCAAAACTCACTATGTAGGACCCCAGAATATGGCAAGAAACCTGAAAAAGGAGGAAAACTCAAAACTCACACTGTAGAACCCAGAATATGGCCCAGAAAACCTGAAAAAGGTGGAAAATGAGAATAATCACACTCTAGGACCGAGATTGGAAAAAAAAATTGACAAACGTTGAAAATGAGAAAATCACACTTAGGACCCCCAGAATATGCTGAGAAACCCTGAAAAACGTGGAAAATTAAAAATACACACTGTAAGGACCCAGAATATGGAGAGAAACCCTGAAAAATTAGAAAAGTAAAAAATCATACTGAAGGACCCCAACTATGGCGAGAAACCTGAAATAGGTGGAAAATGAGAAAATCACACTGTCGAACCCAGAATTACACAAAAACTTGAAAAACGTGGAAAATGAGAAAATCACACGGCAGGACCCCAGAATATGCAGAGAAACCCTGAAAACGTGAAAATTAAAAATTCACACTGTCAGACACAGAATATGGCGAGAAATACTGAAAAACGTGGAAAATTAAAAATTCACACTGAAGAAACTGCAATATGGCAAAAAAAACATGGAAAACGTGTAAATGAGAAAATTACTCTGTAGAACACAGAATATGACCCAAAAACCTGAAAAACGTGCAATATTAAAAATTCACAATTAAGGACCCAGAGTATTCCAGAAACCTGAAAAACGTGGAAAATTAAAAATTCACAGTGAAGGACCTGGAATATGGTGAGAAAAACTGAAAAATTAGAAAATAAAAAAACTCCACACTGAGGACCCCAAATATGGCGAGAAAACATGAAAAAAGTAGAAAATTAAAAATTCACACTGAAGGACCCAGAATATGGCAATAAAACCTGAAAAAACGAGGAAAATTAAAAACTCACACTGAAGGACCCAGAATATGGTGAGAAAACATAAAAAAAAGTAGAAAATTAAAAATTCACACTGAAGGACCCCGAATATGGTGATAAAACCTGAAATGTGGAAAATGAGAAAATCGCACTGTATGCTGACAAACCCTGAAAAACGTGAAAATTAAAAATTCAGACTGTATTACCCAGAATATGGTATGAAATACTGAAAAACCTGAAAAATTATAAATTCACAATGAAGGTCCTGGAATATGGCAAGAAAACCTGAAAAACCTGGAAGTGAGAAAATTACACAGTAGAACCAGAATATGACGAAGAAACCTGAAAAACGTGGAAAATTAAAAATTCACACTGAATGACCCGGATATAGAGAGCAAAACTGAAAAACGAGGAAAAATAAAATCGCACACCTGAAGGACCCAGAATATGACCAAAAAACCTGAAAAACCTGGAAAATTAAATATTCACACTGTAGGACCCAGAATATGGCGAGAAACACTGAAAAATATTGAAAATTAAAAATTCACACTATAGGACCAGAATATGGCAAGAAACCTTGAAAAACGTGGAAATTAAAAATTCACACTGTATTACCCAGAATATGGCTAGAAATACTGAAAAACGTGGAAAATTAAAAATTCACACTGAAGGACTTGGAATATGGTAGGAAAATCTGAAAAACGTGGAAATGAGAAAATCACACTGTAGGACCAAGATATGACAAAAAAAAAAAACCTGAAAAACGTGGAAAATTAAAAATTCACAATGAAAGGACTCCGACTATGGCAAGAAAACCTGAAAAAGGTTGAAAATGAGAATAATCACACTTTAGGACCCAAATGCTAAAAAAAAACTTTAAAATCTTCGTAAATGAGAAAATCACACTCTAGGACCCAGAATATGCCGAGAAACCCTGAAAAAAAGTAGAAAATTACAAACTCAAACTGAATAACCCCCAATATGGCGAGAAAACCTGAAAAAGAAGGAAATGAGAAAATCACACTGTAGGACCCAGAATTATGAAAAAACTTGAAAAACCTGGAAAAGTAAAAATTAACACTGAAGAACCCGGAATATGGTGATGAAACCTAAAATCGAGGAAAATTTAACAAACTCAAAACTGGTAGACCAGGACAATATGGCCAGAAACACTGAAAAATGGAGAAAATGAAAAATTCACACTGTAGGACCCAGAATATGGCGAGAAACCCTGAAATAAGTAGAAAAATAAAAACTCTCACTGAAGGACCTGGAATATGTCGAGAAACCCTGAAAAAGGTGGAAAATGAGAAAATTACATGGTAAGACCCAGAAATGTGAAAAAACTCGGAAAAAGTGGAAAATGTGAAAATCACACTGTAGTACCCAGAATGTGCCTAGAAACACTGAAAAACATGAAAAATTAAAAATACACGCATTAGGACCCAGAATATGTTGAGAAACCCTGAAAAATTAGAAAATTAAAAACCCACACTGAAGGATCCCGAATATGATGAAAAAAACCTGAAAAACGTGGAAATGAGAAAATCACACTGTAGGACCGAGAATATGACGAAAAAACTTGAAAAACGTGGAAAAATTAAAAATTCACACTGAAGGACCCGTATATGGCGAGAAAACCTGAAAAAAGTAGAAAATTAAAAATTACACACTGAAGGACCCCGAATATGGGGAGAAAACCTGAAAAAGGTGGAAAATGAGAATAATCACACTGTAGGATCAAGAATTGAGAAAAAAAAACATGAAAAAAAGTCAAAAATGAGAAAATCACACTGTAGGATCAAGAATATGCCGAGAAACACTGAAAAACTTGGAAAATTATTAATACACGCTGTAGGACCCAGAATATGGCGAGAAACCCTGAAAAAAGTAGAAAATTAAAAACTCACACTGGAGGATCCCAAATATGGTAAGAAAAACTGAAAAGAGGTAGAAAATTAAAAATTCACACTGAAGAACCCCGAATATGGCGAGAAAACCTGAAAAAAGTAGAAAATTAAAAACTTACACTGTCAGACCCAGAATATGGCAAGAAACCCTGAAAAAAGTAGAAAATTAAAAGTCACAGTGAAGGACCCCAAATATGGCGAGAAAACCTGAAAAAGGTGGAAAATGAGAAAATCACACTGTAGGACTCAGAATTATGAAAAAACTTGAAAAACGTGGAAAAAGAGGAAAATCACACTGCAGGACACAGAATATTGCTGAGAAACCCTGAAAAACATGAAATTAAAAATTCTAACTGATTATGACCCAGATTATGGCGAGAAACCAAAAAACAAGTGGAAAATTAAAATTTCACACTGTATTACCCAGAATATGCCGAGAAATACTGAAAAACGTGGAAAATTAAAATTCACATAGAAGGACCTGGAATATGGCAAGAAAACCTGAAAAAGGTGGAAAATGAGAATAATCACACTGTAGGACCCAGAATATGCCAAGAAACCCTGGAAAACGTGGAAAATTAAAAATTCACACTGAAGGACCTTGAATATGGAGAGAAAACCTGAAAAACGAGGAAAATTAAAAACTCACACTGAAGGACCCAGAATATGGCAAGAAAACCTGAAAAACGTGGAAATGAGAAAATCACACTGTAGGACCCAGAATATGGCGGGAAAACCAGAAAAACGTGAAAAATTTAAATTTCATACTGTAGGATGCAGAATATGTTGAGAAACACTGAAAAAAGCAAAAAATTAAAATCTCACACAGAAGGACCCCAAATATGGCGAGAAAATCTGATAAGGTGGAAAATGAGAAAAATCACACCTGTACGGACCCAGAATTGCGAAAAAACTTGAAAAAACGTCGAAAATGAGAAAATCATACTGTAGGACCCAGCATATGCAGAGAAACCCTGAAAAACGTGCAAAATTAAACATACACGTGGTAGGGACCCTGAATATGGCAACAAACCCTGAAAAAGTAGAAAATTAAAAACTCACACTGAAGGACCCAGAATATGGTGAGAAAAACTGAAAAAGGTTGAAAATGGAGAAATCACACTGTAGGACCCAGTATATGACGAAAAAAACTTAAAAACGATTAAAATTAAAAATTCACACTGTAGGACCCCAAATATGGCGAGAAAACCTGAAAAAGTTGGAAAATGAGAAAATCACACCTTAGGACACAGAATTGTGAAAAAAACTTGAAATAAGGGGAAAATGAGAAAATCACACTGTAGGACCCAGAATATGACCAGAAACCCTGAAAAACATCGAAAATTAAAAATACACGCTGTAGGACCCAGAATATGGCAAGAAACCCTGAAAAAAGTAGATAATTAAAAACTCACACTGAAGGACACAGAATATGGCGAGAAACACTGAAAAATTAGAAAGATAAAAAATCACACTGAAGGACCCTAAATATGGCGAGAAAACCTTAAAAAGTTGTAAAATGAGAAAATCCCACTGTAGGACTCAGAATTACGAAAAAAAACTCGAAAAACGTGGAAAAAGAGAAAATCACTCTGCAGGACCCAGAATATGCCAAGAAACCCTGAAAATCGTGAAAATTAAAATTCACACTGTCGGACACCAGGATATGGCGAGAAACCATGAAAAAAATTTGAAAATTAAAAGTTCACACTGTATTACCCAGAATATGGCGAGAAATACTGAAACACGTGGAAAATTAAAAATTCACACTGAAGGTCCCGGAATATGGCAAGGAAACCTGAAAAACGTGGAAATGAGAAAATCACACTGCAGAACACAGATAATGCCAAGAAACCCTGAAAACGTGGATAATTAAAAATTCACACTGAAGGTCCCAGAATATGGCAGGGAAACCTGAAAAACGTGGAAATGAGAAAATCTCAGTGTAGGACCCAGAATATGACGAAAAAAACCTGAAAAACGTGGAAAATTAAAAATTCACACAGAAGGACCTACAATATGGTGAGAAAACCTGAAAAACAAGGAAAATTTAAAAATCACAATGAAGGACCCAGAATATGGAGAGAAAACCTGAAAAAACTAGAAAATTGAATATTCACACTGAAGGACCCCGAAAGAAAACCTGAAAAAGGTGGAAAATGAGAAAATCACACTGCAGGACCAGAATATGCCCAGAAACCATGAAAAATGTGGAAAATTAAAAATTCACACTGTAGGAACCATAATATGGCTAGAAAAACTGAAAAACGTGGAAAATTAAAAATTCACACTGAAGGAAAACCTGAAAAACGAGGAAAATTCAAAACACACACTGTAGGAACCAGAATATGGCGAGAAAACCTGAAAAAGGTGGAAAATGAGAAAATCACACTGTAGGACGCAGAATATGAAGAAAAAACTTGAAAAACGTGGAAAATTGAAAATACACGATGTAGGACACAGAATATGTCGAGAAACCCTGAAAAATTAGAAAATTAAATCCTCACACTTAGGGACCCCAAATATGGCGAGAGAACCTGAAAAAAGTAGAAAATTAAAAATTCACACTGAAGGACCCAGAATTGCGAAAAAACTTGAAAAACGTGGAAAATGAGAAAATCACACTGTAGGACCAAGAATATGCCGAGAAACCCTGAAAACGTGGAAAATTAAAAATACACGCTGTAGGACCCAGAATATGGCGAGAAACCCTGAAAAAAGTAGAAAATTACAAATTCACACTGAAGGACCCCAAATATGGCTAGAAAACCTGAAAAAGTTGGAAAATGAGAAAATCACACTGCAGGACCCAGAATATGCCGAGAAACTCTGAAAAACGTAAAAATTAAAAATTCACACTCTTGGACACAGAATATGGCGAGAAATACTGAAAATCGTGGAAATGAGAAAATCACACTGTAGGACCCAGAATATGACGGAAAAACCTGAAAATGGTGGAAAATGAGAATAATCACACTGTAGGACCCAGATTTGGAAAAAAAAATTGAAAAACGTCGAAAATGAGAAAATAACTCTGTAGGACCCAGAATATGTCGAGAAACCCTGAAAACGTGAAAATTAAAAATTCACACTCTCGGGCACAGAATATGGCGAGAAATACTGAAAAACATGGAAAATTAAAAATTCACACCGAAGGACCTGGAATATGTCAACAAAACCTGAAAACGTGAAATGAGAAAATCACACTGTAGGACCCAGAATATGTCGAGAAACCCTGAAAACGTGGAAAATTAAAAATACACGCTGTAGGACACAGAATATGGTTGAGAAACCCTGAAAAAAGAAGAAAATTAAAACCTCACACTGAAGGACCCCAAATATGGCGATTAAACCTGAAAAAGGTGGAAAATGAGAAAATCACACTGTAGGACCCAGAATTATGAAAAAACTTGAAAAACGTGAAAATGTGAAAATCACACTGTAGGACAGAGAATATGCGGAGAAACCCTGAAAACGTGGAAAATTAAAAATACACGCTGTAGAACCCAGAATATGGCGAGAAAACCTGAGAAAAGTAGAAAATTACATACTCACACTGAAGGACTCCAAATTTGGTAGAAAACCTGATAAAGGTGGAAAATGAGAAAATCACACTGTAGCACCCAGAATTAAAAAAAAAAAAACGTGAAAAACGTGGAAAATGAGAAAACTCACACTGCAGAACACAGATAATGCTGAGAAACCCTGAAAAACGTGGAAATGAGAAAATCACACTGTAGGACCCAGAATTGGAAAAAAACTTGAAAAACTTGTAAAATGAGAAAATCACACTGTAGGTCCCAGAATATGGCGAGAAACCCCGAAAAACATGCAAAATTAAATATAAACGCTGTAGGACCCAGAATAAGGCAAGAAACCCTGTAAAAAGTAGATAATTAAAAACTCACACTGAAAGACCTGGAATATGGCGACAAAACCAGAAAAACATGGAAAATTAATAACTCACACTCAAGGATTTGGAATATAGGGAGAAAACCTTAAAAATGTGGAAAATTATCAACTCACTCAGAAAGACCTGGAATATGGCCAGAAAACTGAAAAACGTGGAAGGACATAGAATATGGCGAGAAATCTTGAAAAAGGTAGAAAATTAAAAATTCACACTGTAGGACCCAAAATATGTTGAGAAACCCTGAAAAACGTGGAAAATTAAAAACTCACACTGAAGGACTTGGAATATGATGAAAAACCCTGAAAAAAGTGGAAAATTAAAAATTCCCACTTAAGGACATAGAATATGGCAAGAAACCCTGAAAAAGTGGAAAAACAGAAATTCCCACTGTAGGACCCAAAATTGCGAAAATAACTTGAAAAGGGGGGAAAATGAGAAAAACATACTGTAAGACCCAGAATATGCGAGAAAAGCCTGAAAAACGTGAAAAGTAAAAATTCACAAGGTCAGACCTAGAACATGAAGAGAAACCATGAAAAAAGTGGAAAAATTAAAAATTCACACTGTGTTACCCAGAATATGGGGAGAAACACTGAAAAATGTGGAAAATTAAAAATTTACACTGAAGGACCTGGAATATGGCACAAAAACCTGAAAAACTTGGAAATGAGAAAATCACACTGTAGGACCCAGAATATAATGAAAACACCTGAAAAAACATGGAAAATTAAAAATTCACACTGAAGGACCCGGAATATGGCTACAAAACCAGAAAAAATAAAAACTCACACTGAAGGACCCAGAATATGGCGAGATAACCTGAAAAAAGTAGAAAATTAAAAATTCACACTGAAAGACCCCGAATATGGCGAGAAAACCTGAAAGGTGGAAAATGAGAATAATCACACTGTAGGACCCAGAATTGGGAAAAAACATGAAAATATCGAAAATGAGAAATCACACTGTAGGACCCAGAATATGCCGAGAAACCATGAAAAACGTGGAAAATTAAAAACACACACTATAGGACCCAGAATATGGCCAGAAACCCTGAAAAAGTACAAAATTAAAAACTCACACTGAAGGACCCCAAATATTGCGATTAAACCTGAAAAAAGTGGAAAATGAGAAAATCACACTGTATTACCCAGAATATGGCAAGAAATACTGAAAAACCTGGAAAATTAAAAATTCACACTGAAGGACGTGGAATATGGCTAGAAAACCTGAAAAACATGGAAATGAGAAAATCACACTGTAAGACCCAGAATATAACGAAAAAACCTGAAAAACGTGGAAAATAAAAAATTCACACTGAAGGACCCGGAATATGTCGAGAAACCCTGAAAACGTGGAAAATTAAAAATACACGCTGTAGGACACAGAATATGGTGAGAAACCCTGAAAAAAGAAGAAAATTAAAACCTCACACTGAAGGACCCCCAAATATGGCGATTAAACCTGAAAAAGGTGGAAAATGAGAAAATCACACTGTAGGACCCAGAATTATGAAAAAACTTGAAAAACGTGGAAAATGTGAAAATCACACTGTAGGACAGAGAATATGCGGAGAAACCCTGAAAACGTGGAAAATTAAAAATACACGCTGTAGAACCCAGAATATGGCGAGAAAACCTGAGAAAAGTAGAAAATTACATACTCACACTGAAGGACTCCAAATTTGGTAGAAAACCTGATAAAGGTGGAAAATGAGAAAATCACACTGTAGCACCCAGAATTAAAAAAAAAAAACGTGAAAAACGTGGAAAATGAGAAAATCACACTGCAGAACACAGATAATGCTGAGAAACCCTGAAAAACGTGGAAATGAGAAAATCACACTGTAGGACCCAGAATTGGAAAAAAACTTGAAAAACTTGTAAAATGAGAAAATCACACTGTAGGTCCCAGAATATGGCGAGAAACCCCGAAAAACATGCAAAATTAAATATAAACGCTGTAGGACCCAGAATAAGGCAAGAAAACCCTGTAAAAAGTAGATAATTAAAAACTCACACTGAAAGACCTGGAATATGGCGACAAAACCAGAAAAACATGGAAAATTAATAACTCACACTCAAGGATTTGGAATATAGGGAGAAAACCTTAAAAATGTGGAAAATTATCAACTCACTCAGAAAGACCTGGAATATGGCCAGAAAACCTGAAAAACGTGGAAGGACATAGAATATGGCGAGAAATCTTGAAAAAGGTAGAAAATTAAAAATTCACACTGTAGGACCCAAAATATGTTGAGAAACCCTGAAAAACGTGGAAAATTAAAAACTCACACTGAAGGACTTGGAATATGATGAAAAACCCTGAAAAAAGTGGAAATTAAAAATTCCCACTTAAGGACATAGAATATGGCAAGAAACCCTGAAAAAGTGGAAAAACAGAAATTCCCACTGTAGGACCCAAAATTGCGAAAATAACTTGAAAAGGGGGGAAAATGAGAAAAACATACTGTAAGACCCAGAATATGCGAGAAAAGCCTGAAAAACGTGAAAAGTAAAAATTCACAAGGTCAGACCTAGAACATGAAGAGAAACCATGAAAAAGTGGAAAATTAAAAATTCACACTGTGTTACCCAGAATATGGGGAGAAACACTGAAAAATGTGGAAAATTAAAATTTACACTGAAGGACCTGGAATATGGCACAAAAACCTGAAAAACTTGGAAATGAGAAAATCACACTGTAGGACCCAGAATATGATGAAAACACCTGAAAAACATGGAAAATTAAAAATTCACACTGAAGGACCCGGAATATGGCTACAAAACCAGAAAAAATAAAAACTCACACTGAAGGACCCAGAATATGGCGAGATAACCTGAAAAAAGTAGAAAATTAAAAATTCACACTGAAAGACCCCGAATATGGCGAGAAAACCTGAAAGGTGGAAAATGAGAATAATCACACTGTAGGACCCAGAATTGGGAAAAAACATGAAAAATATCGAAAATGAGAAAATCACACTGTAGGACCCAGAATATGCCGAGAAACCATGAAAAACGTGGAAAATTAAAAACACACACTATAGGACCCAGAATATGGCCAGAAACCCTGAAAAAGTACAAAATTAAAAACTCACACTGAAGGACCCCAAATATTGCGATTAAACCTGAAAAAGTGGAAAATGAGAAAATCACACTGTATTACCCAGAATATGGCAAGAAATACTGAAAAACCTGGAAAATTAAAAATTCACACTGAAGGACGTGGAATATGGCTAGAAAACCTGAAAAACATGGAAATGAGAAAATCACACTGTAAGACCCAGAATATAACGAAAAAACCTGAAAAACGTGGAAAATAAAAAATTCACACTGAAGGACCCGGAATATGTCGAGAAACCCTGAAAAACGTGAAAATTAAAAATTCACACTGAAGGACCCAGAATATGTCGAGAAAACCTGAAAAACGAGGAAAATTAAAACCTCACACTGAAGGATCCCGAATATGGCGAGAAAACCTGAAAAAGTTTAAAAATGATAATAATCACACTGTAGGACCCAGAATTGCGAAAAAATTTGTAAAAAGTCCTAAATGAGAAAATCACACTGTAGGACCCAGAATATGGCGAGAACCCTGAAAAAAGTAGAAAATTAAAAACTCCCACTGAAGGACGCTGAATATGGAGAGAAAACCTGAAAAAGGTGGAAAATGAGATAATCACAGTGTAGAACCAAGAATATGCCACGAAACCCTGAAAAACGTGGAAAATTAAAAATATACACAATAGGACCCAGAATATGGCAAGAAAACCTGAAAAAATTAGAAAATTAAAAACTCACACTGAAGGACCCAAAATATGGCGAGGAACCCTGAAAGGTGGAAAATGAGAAATCACAGTGATTAACGAAAAAACTTGAAAAACGTCGAAAATGAGAAAATCACAGTGGAGGACCCAGAATATGCCTAGAAACACTGAATACATGAAAATTAAAAATTCACACTGTATTTCCCAGAATATGGCAAGAAATACTAAAAAAACGTGGAAAAGTAAAAATTCACACTGAAGGACCTGGAATATGGCAAGAAAACCAGAAAAACAAGGAACATTAAAAATTCACACTGAAGGACCCAGAATATGGCGAAAAACCCTGAAAAATGTAGAAAATTAAAAGCTCACACTGAAGGACCCCAAATATGGCGAAAAAAACCTGAAAAAGGTGGAAAATGAGAAAACCACACTGTAGGTCCTAGAATTACGAAAAAACTTGAAAAACTAGGAAATTAGAAACTCACACTGAAGGACCCCGAATATGGCGAGAAAACCTGAAAAAAGGTGGAAAATGAGAAAATCACACTGTAGGACCCAGAATTGCGAAAAAACTTGAAAACCGTCAAAAATAAAAAAAAAAATCACACTGTAGGACCCAGAATATGCGGAGAAACCCTTGAAAAACGTGGAAAAATAAAATACACGCTGTAGGAACCAGAATATATTGAGAAACCCTGAAAAAGTAGAAAATCAAAACCTCACACTGAAGGACCCCAAATACGGGGAGAAATCCTGAAAAACGTGGAAATGAGAAAATCACACTCTAGGACCAAGAATATGACGAAAAAATCTGAAAAACCAGGAAAATTAAAAATTCACACTGAAGGACCGGGAATATGGCAAGAAAACCTGAAAAACGAGGAAAATTAAAAACACAAACTGAAGGACCCGGAATATGGCGAGAAAACATGAAAAACATGGAAAATTAAATATTCACACTGAAGGACCCAGAATATGCTGAGAAAACCTGAAAAAGTTGGATAATGAGCATTTCACAGTGTAGGACACAGAACATGACGAAAAAAAACTTAAAAACGCTTAAAATTAAAAATTCACACTGTAGGACCAGAATATGGCGAGAAACCCAGAGAAACGTGGAAAATTTAAAAATCACACTGTAGGACACAGAATATGGCGATTAACCCTGTAAAAAGTAGAATATTAAAAACTCACACTGAAGTACCCCGAAAATGGCAAGAAAACCTGAAAATGGTGGAAAATGAGAAAATCACACTGTAGGATCCAGAATTGCGAAACAAAAAACTTGAAAAATGTCAAAAATGAGAAAATCACACTGTAGGACCCAGAATAGGGCGAGTAACCCTGAAAAACGTGGAAAATTAAAAATACACGCTGTAGGACCCAGAATATGGCAAGAAACCCTGAAAGAATTAGAAAATTAAAAACTCACACTGAAGGACCCCTAATATGGCGAGAAAACCTGAAAAAGGTGGAAAATGAGAAAATCACACTGTAGGACCCAGAATTACGAAAAACTTTAAAAACGTGGAAAATGAGAAAATCACTCTTCAGGACCCAAAATATGCCAAGAAACCGTGAAAAACGTGAAAATTAAAAATTCACACTGTCAGACCCACATTATGGCGAGAAACCTTGAAAAAAATTGGACAATAAAAATTCACACTGTATTACCCAGAATACGGCCAGCAACCCTGAAAAAAGTAGATAACTATAAACTCACACTGATGGACGAGGATATGGCTAGAAAACATGAAAAAGGTGGAAAATGAGAAAATCACACTGCAGGACCCAGAATATGCTGAGAATCCCTGAAAATCGTGGAAAATTAAAAATTCACACTGAAGGACCCGGAATTTGGCGAGAAAACCTGAAAAACGAGGAAAATTAAAAATTCACACTGTATTACCCAAAATATGGGGAGAAATACTGAAAAACGTGGAAAATTAAAAATTCACACTGCAGGACCTGGAATATGGCAAGAAATCCTGAAAAACTTGGAAACGAGAATATCACACTGTAGGACCCAGAATATGATGAAAAAACCTGGAAAACGTGGAAAATTAAAAATTCACACTGAAGGAATCAGAATATGGCGAGAAAACCTGAAAAAAACGAGGAAAATTAAAAACTCACACTGTAGAACCTAGATTATGGCGAGATAACCTGAAAAAGGTAGAAAATGAGAAAATCACATGTAGGACCCAGAATTGTGAGAAAACCTGAAAAAGGTTGAAAAAGAGAAAATCACTCTGCAGGACCCAGAATATGCCAAGAAACCCTGAAAATCATGAAAATTAAAAATTCACACTGTCGGACACAGGATATGGCGAGAAACCATGAAAAAATTTGAAAATTAAAAGTTCACACTGTATTACCCAGAATATGGCGAGAAATACTGAAACACGTGGAAAATTAAAAATTCACACTGGAGGTCCCGGAATATGGCAAGGAAACCTGAAAAACGTGGAAATGAGAAAATCACACTGCAGAACACAGATAATGCCAAGAAACCCTGAAAAACGTGGATAATTAAAAATTCACACTGAAGGTCCCAGAATATGGCAGGGAAACCTGAAAAACGTGGAAATGAGAAAATCTCAGTGTAGGACCCAGAATATGACGAAAAAAAACCTGAAAAAACGTGGAAAATTAAAAATTCACACAGAAGGACCTACAATATGGTGAGAAAACCTGAAAAACAAGGAAAAATTTAAAAATCACAATGAAGGACCCAGAATATGGAGAGAAAACCTGAAAAAACTAGAAAATTGAATATTCACACTGAAGGACCCCGAATATGGCAAGAAAACCTGAAAAAGGTGGAAAATGAGAAAATCACACTGCAGGACCCAGAATATGCCCAGAAACCATGAAAAATGTGGAAAATTAAAAATTCACACTGTAGGAACCATAATATGGCGAGAAAAAACTGAAAAACGTGGAAAAATTAAAAATTCACACTGAAGGAAAACCTGAAAAACGAGGAAAATTCAAAACACACACTGTAGGAACCAGAATATGGCGAGAAAACCTGAAAAAGGTGGAAAATGAGAAAATCACACTGTAGGACGCAGAATATGAAGAAAAAACTTGAAAAATGTGGAAAATTGAAAATACACGATATAGGACACAGAATATGTCGAGAAACCCTGAAAAATTAGAAAATTAAATCCTCACACTTAGGGACCCCAAATATGGCGAGAGAACCTGAAAAAAGTAGAAAATTAAAAATTCACACTGAAGGACCCAGAATTGCGAAAAAAACTTGAAAAACGTGGAAAATGAGAAAATCACACTGTAGGACCAAGAATATGGCGAGAAACCCTGAAAAAAGTAGAAAATTACAAATTCACACTGAAGGACCCCAAATATGGCTAGAAAACCTGAAAAAGTTGGAAAATGAGAAAATCACACTGCAGGACCCAGAATATGCCGAGAAACTCTGAAAAACGTAAAAATTAAAAATTCACACTCTTGGACACAGAATATGTCGAGAAATACTGAAAATCGTGGAAATGAGAAAATCACACTGTAGGACCCAGAATATGACGGAAAAACCTGAAAATGGTGGAAAATGAGAATAATCACACTGTAGGACCCAGATTTGGAAAAAAAAATTGAAAAACGTCGAAAATGAGAAAATAACTCTGTAGGACCCAGAATATGTCGAGAAACCCTGAAAAACGTGAAAATTAAAAATTCACACTCTCGGGCACAGAATATGGCGAGAAATACTGAAAAACATGGAAAATTAAAAATTCACACCGAAGGACCTGGAATATGTCAACAAAACCTGAAAACGTGGAAATGAGAAAATCACACTGTAGGACCCAGAATATGTCGAGAAACCCTGAAAACGTGGAAAATTAAAAATACACGCTGTAGGACACAGAATATGGTGAGAAACCCTGAAAAAAGAAGAAAATTAAAACCTCACACTGAAGGACCCCAAATATGGCGATTAAACCTGAAAAAGGTGGAAAATGAGAAAATCACACTGTAGGACCCAGAATTATGAAAAAACTTGAAAAACGTGGAAAATGTGAAAATCACACTGTAGGACAGAGAATATGCGGAGAAACCCTGAAAACGTGGAAAATTAAAAATACACGCTGTAGAACCCAGAATATGGCGAGAAAACCTGAGAAAAGTAGAAAATTACATACTCACACTGAAGGACTCCAAATTTGGTAGAAAACCTGATAAAGGTGGAAAATGAGAAAATCACACTGTAGCACCCAGAATTAAAAAAAAAAAAAAAAAAAAAAAAAAAAACGTGAAAAACGTGGAAAATGAGAAAATCACACTGCAGAACACAGATAATGCTGAGAAACCCTGAAAAACGTGGAAATGAGAAAATCACACTGTAGGACCCAGAATTGGAAAAAAAACTTGAAAAACTTGTAAAATGAGAAAATCACACTGTAGGTCCCAGAATATGGCGAGAAACCCCCGAAAAACATGCAAAATTAAATATAAACGCTGTAGGACCCAGAATAAGGCAAGAAACCCTGTAAAAAGTAGATAATTAAAAACTCACACTGAAAGACCTGGAATATGGCGACAAAACCAGAAAAACATGGAAAATTAATAACTCACACTCAAGGATTTGGAATATAGGGAGAAAACCTTAAAAATGTGGAAAATTATCAACTCACTCAGAAAGACCTGGAATATGGCCAGAAAACCTGAAAAACGTGGAAGGACATAGAATATGGCGAGAAATCTTGAAAAAGGTAGAAAATTAAAAATTCACACTGTAGGACCCAAAATATGTTGAGAAACCCTGAAAAACGTGGAAAATTAAAAACTCACACTGAAGGACTTGGAATATGATGAAAAACCCTGAAAAAAGTGGAAAATTAAAAATTCCCACTTAAGGACATAGAATATGGCAAGAAACCCTGAAAAAGTGGAAAAACAGAAATTCCCACTGTAGGACCCAAAATTGCGAAAATAACTTGAAAAGGGGGGAAAATGAGAAAAACATACTGTAAGACCCAGAATATGCGAGAAAAGCCTGAAAAACGTGAAAAGTAAAAATTCACAAGGTCAGACCTAGAACATGAAGAGAAACCATGAAAAAAGTGGAAAATTAAAAATTCACACTGTGTTACCCAGAATATGGGGAGAAACACTGAAAAAATGTGGAAAATTAAAAATTTACACTGAAGGACCTGGAATATGGCACAAAAACCTGAAAAACTTGGAAATGAGAAAATCACACTGTAGGACCCAGAATATGATGAAAACACCTGAAAAACATGGAAAATTAAAAATTCACACTGAAGGACCCGGAATATGGCTACAAAACCAGAAAAAATAAAAAACTCACACTGAAGGACCCAGAATATGGCGAGATAACCTGAAAAAAGTAGAAAATTAAAAATTCACACTGAAAGACCCCGAATATGGCGAGAAAACCTGAAAGGTGGAAAATGAGAATAATCACACTGTAGGACCCAGAATTGGGAAAAAACATGAAAAATATCGAAAATGAGAAAATCACACTGTAGGACCCAGAATATGCCGAGAAACTATGAAAAACGTGGAAAATTAAAAACACACACTATAGGACCCAGAATATGGCCAGAAACCCTGAAAAAGTACAAAATTAAAAACTCACACTGAAGGACCCCAAATATTGCGATTAAACCTGAAAAAAGTGGAAAATGAGAAAATCACACTGTATTACCCAGAATATGGCAAGAAATACTGAAAAACCTGGAAAATTAAAAATTCACACTGAAGGACGTGGAATATGGCTAGAAAACCTGAAAAACATGGAAATGAGAAAATCACACTGTAAGACCCAGAATATAACGAAAAAACCTGAAAAACGTGGAAAATAAAAAATTCACACTGAAGGACCCAGAATATGTCGAGAAACCCTGAAAAACTTGAAAATTAAAAATTCACACTGAAGGACCCAGAATATGTCGAGAAAACCTGAAAAACGAGGAAAATTAAAACCTCACACTGAAGGATCCCGAATATGGCGAGAAAACCTGAAAAAGTTTAAAAATGATAATAATCACACTGTAGGACCCAGAATTGCGAAAAAAATTGTAAAAAGTCCTAAATGAGAAAATCACACTGTAGGACCCAGAATATGGCGAGAAACCCTGAAAAAAGTAGAAAATTAAAAACTCCCACTGAAGGACGCCGAATATGGAGAGAAAACCTGAAAAAGGTGGAAAATGAGATAATCACAGTGTAGAACCAAGAATATGCCACGAAACCCTGAAAAACGTGGAAAATTAAAAATATACACAATAGGACCCAGAATATGGCAAGAAAACCTGAAAAAATTAGAAAATTAAAAACTCACACTGAAGGACCCAAAATATGGCGAGGAACCCTGAAAGGTGGAAAATGAGAAATCACAGTGATTAACGAAAAAACTTGAAAAACGTCGAAAATGAGAAAATCACAGTGGAGGACCCAGAATATGCCTAGAAACACTGAATACATGAAAATTAAAAATTCACACTGTATTTCCCAGAATATGGCAAGAAATACTAAAAAACGTGGAAAAGTAAAAATTCACACTGAAGGACCTGGAATATGGCAAGAAAACCAGAAAAACAAGGAACATTAAAAATTCACACTGAAGGACCCAGAATATGGCGAAAAACCCTGAAAAATGTAGAAAATTAAAAGCTCACACTGAAGGACCCCAAATATGGCGAAAAAAACCTGAAAAAGGTGGAAAATGAGAAAACCACACTGTAGGTCCTAGAATTACGAAAAAACTTGAAAAACTAGGAAATTAGAAACTCACACTGAAGGACCCCGAATATGGCGAGAAAACCTGAAAAAAGGTGGAAAATGAGAAAATCACACTGTAGGACCCAGAATTGCGAAAAAACTTGAAAACCGTCAAAAATAAAAAAAAAATCACACTGTAGGACCCAGAATATGCGGAGAAATCCTTGAAAAACGTGGAAAAATAAAATACACGCTGTAGGAACCAGAATATATTGAGAAACCCTGAAAAAGTAGAAAATCAAAACCTCACACTGAAGGACCCCAAATACGGGGAGAAATCCTGAAAAACGTGGAAATGAGAAAATCATACTTTAGGACCAAGAATATGACGAAAAAATCTGAAAAAACCAGGAAAATTAAAAATTCACACTGAAGGACCGGGAACATGGCAAGAAAACCTGAAAAACGAGGAAAATTAAAAACACAAACTGAAGGACCCGGAATATGGCGAGAAAACATGAAAAACATGGAAAATTAAATATTCACACTGAAGGAACCAGAATATGCTGAGAAAACCTGAAAAAGTTGGATAATGAGCATTTCACAGTGTAGGACACAGAACATGACGAAAAAAAACTTAAAAACGCTTAAAATTAAAAATTCACACTGTAGGACCAGAATATGGCGAGAAACCCAGAGAAACGTGGAAAATTTAAAAATCACACTGTAGGACACAGAATATGGCGATTAACCCTGTAAAAAGTAGAATATTAAAAACTCACACTGAAGTACCCCGAAAATGGCAAGAAAACCTGAAAATGGTGGAAAATGAGAAAATCACACTGTAGGATCCAGAATTGCGAAACAAAAAACTTGAAAAATGTCAAAAATGAGAAAATCACACTGTAGGACCCAGAATAGGGCGAGTAACCCTGAAAAACGTGGAAAATTAAAAATACACGCTGTAGGACCCAGAATATGGCAAGAAACCCTGAAAGAATTAGAAAATTAAAAACTCACACTGAAGGACCCCTAATATGGCGAGAAAACCTGAAAAAGGTGGAAAATGAGAAAATCACACTGTAGGACCCAGAATTAC
The DNA here is from genome assembly GCF_978045245.1 of Mus caroli. NCBI lineage: Eukaryota > Metazoa > Chordata > Mammalia > Rodentia > Muridae > Mus > Mus caroli. The sequence goes on from NW_028227278.1 coordinate 1,716,062, forward strand.
GAAAAAACTTTAAAAACGTGGAAAATGAGAAAATCACTCTTCAGGACCCAAAATATGCCAAGAAACCGTGAAAAACGTGAAAATTAAAAATTCACACTGTCAGACCCACATTATGGCGAGAAACCTTGAAAAAAATTGGACAATAAAAATTCACACTGTATTACCCAGAATACGGCCAGCAACCCTGAAAAAAGTAGATAACTATAAACTCACACTGATGGACGAGGATATGGCTAGAAAACATGAAAAAGGTGGAAAATGAGAAAATCACACTGCAGGACCCAGAATATGCTGAGAATCCCTGAAAATCGTGGAAAATTAAAAATTCACACTGAAGGACCCGGAATTTGGCGAGAAAACCTGAAAAACGAGGAAAATTAAAAATTCACACTGTATTACCCAAAATATGGGGAGAAATACTGAAAAACGTGGAAAATTAAAAATTCACACTGCAGGACCTGGAATATGGCAAGAAATCCTGAAAAACTTGGAAACGAGAATATCACACTGTAGGACCCAGAATATGATGAAAAAACCTGGAAAACGTGGAAAATTAAAAATTCACACTGAAGGAATCAGAATATGGCGAGAAAACCTGAAAAAACGAGGAAAATTAAAAACTCACACTGTAGAACCTAGATTATGGCGAGATAACCTGAAAAAGGTAGAAAATGAGAAAATCACATGTAGGACCCAGAATTGTGAGAAAACCTGAAAAAGGTTGAAAAAGAGAAAATCACTCTGCAGGACCCAGAATATGCCAAGAAACCCTGAAAATCATGAAAATTAAAAATTCACACTGTCGGACACAGGATATGGCGAGAAACCATGAAAAAATTTGAAAATTAAAAGTTCACACTGTATTACCCAGAATATGGCGAGAAATACTGAAACACGTGGAAAATTAAAAATTCACACTGGAGGTCCCGGAATATGGCAAGGAAACCTGAAAAACGTGGAAATGAGAAAATCACACTGCAGAACACAGATAATGCCAAGAAACCCTGAAAAACGTGGATAATTAAAAATTCACACTGAAGGTCCCAGAATATGGCAGGGAAACCTGAAAAACGTGGAAATGAGAAAATCTCAGTGTAGGACCCAGAATATGACGAAAAAAACCTGAAAAACGTGGAAAATTAAAAATTCACACAGAAGGACCTACAATATGGTGAGAAAACCTGAAAAAACAAGGAAAATTTAAAAATCACAATGAAGGACCCAGAATATGGAGAGAAAACCTGAAAAAACTAGAAAATTGAATATTCACACTGAAGGACCCCGAATATGGCAAGAAAACCTGAAAAAGGTGGAAAATGAGAAAATCACACTGCAGGACCCAGAATATGCCCAGAAACCATGAAAAATGTGGAAAATTAAAAATTCACACTGTAGGAACCATAATATGGCGAGAAAAACTGAAAAACGTGGAAAATTAAAAATTCACACTGAAGGAAAACCTGAAAAACGAGGAAAATTCAAAACACACACTGTAGGAACCAGAATATGGCGAGAAAACCTGAAAAAGGTGGAAAATGAGAAAATCACACTGTAGGACGCAGAATATGAAGAAAAAACTTGAAAAACGTGGAAAATTGAAAATACACGATATAGGACACAGAATATGTCGAGAAACCCTGAAAAATTAGAAAATTAAATCCTCACACTTAGGGACCCCAAATATGGCGAGAGAACCTGAAAAAAGTAGAAAATTAAAAATTCACACTGAAGGACCCAGAATTGCGAAAAAACTTGAAAAACGTGGAAAATGAGAAAATCACACTGTAGGACCAAGAATATGGCGAGAAACCCTGAAAAAAGTAGAAAATTACAAATTCACACTGAAGGACCCCAAATATGGCTAGAAAACCTGAAAAAGTTGGAAAATGAGAAAATCACACTGCAGGACCCAGGAATATGCCGAGAAACTCTGAAAAACGTAAAAATTAAAAATTCACACTCTTGGACACAGAATATGTCGAGAAATACTGAAAATCGTGGAAATGAGAAAATCACACTGTAGGACCCAGAATATGACGGAAAAACCTGAAAATGGTGGAAAATGAGAATAATCACACTGTAGGACCCAGATTTGGAAAAAAAAATTGAAAAACGTCGAAAATGAGAAAATAACTCTGTAGGACCCAGAATATGTCGAGAAACCCTGAAAAACGTGAAAATTAAAAATTCACACTCTCGGGCACAGAATATGGCGAGAAATACTGAAAAACATGGAAAATTAAAAATTCACACCGAAGGACCTGGAATATGTCAACAAAACCTGAAAACGTGGAAATGAGAAAATCACACTGTAGGACCCAGAATATGTCGAGAAACCCTGAAAACGTGGAAAATTAAAAATACACGCTGTAGGACACAGAATATGGTGAGAAACCCTGAAAAAAGAAGAAAATTAAAACCTCACACTGAAGGACCCCAAATATGGCGATTAAACCTGAAAAAGGTGGAAAATGAGAAAATCACACTGTAGGACCCAGAATTATGAAAAAACTTGAAAAACGTGGAAAATGTGAAAATCACACTGTAGGACAGAGAATATGCGGAGAAACCCTGAAAACGTGGAAAATTAAAAATACACGCTGTAGAACCCAGAATATGGCGAGAAAACCTGAGAAAAGTAGAAAATTACATACTCACACTGAAGGACTCCAAATTTGGTAGAAAACCTGATAAAGGTGGAAAATGAGAAAATCACACTGTAGCACCCAGAATTAAAAAAAAAAAAAAAAAAAAAAAACGTGAAAAACGTGGAAAATGAGAAAATCACACTGCAGAACACAGATAATGCTGAGAAACCCTGAAAAACGTGGAAATGAGAAAATCACACTGTAGGACCCAGAATTGGAAAAAAACTTGAAAAACTTGTAAAATGAGAAAAATCACACTGTAGGTCCCAGAATATGGCGAGAAACCCCGAAAAACATGCAAAAATTAAATATAAACGCTGTAGGACCCAGAATAAGGCAAGAAACCCTGTAAAAAGTAGATAATTAAAAACTCACACTGAAAGACCTGGAATATGGCGACAAAACCAGAAAAACATGGAAAATTAATAACTCACACTCAAGGATTTGGAATATAGGGAGAAAACCTTAAAAATGTGGAAAATTATCAACTCACTCAGAAAGACCTGGAATATGGCCAGAAAACCTGAAAAACGTGGAAGGACATAGAATATGGCGAGAAATCTTGAAAAAGGTAGAAAATTAAAAATTCACACTGTAGGACCCAAAATATGTTGAGAAACCCTGAAAAACGTGGAAAATTAAAAACTCACACTGAAGGACTTGGAATATGATGAAAAACCCTGAAAAAAGTGGAAAATTAAAAATTCCCACTTAAGGACATAGAATATGGCAAGA
>NW_028227278.1:1719544-1847622 GCF_978045245.1 Mus caroli
AATCCACACTGTAGGATGTGGAATATGGTGAGAAACCCTGAAAGCTCGAAAAATAAGAAAATCAAACTTGTAGTACCTGCAATATGGTGAGAAACCCTGCAAAAGGCAAAAAATGAGAAAATCACAATATAGGACTTGGAATAAGATGAGAAACCGTGAAAAAGACAAAAAATGACAAAAACACACTGTAGGAGCTGGAATATGGTGAGAAACCCTAAAAAAGTTTAAAAATAAGAAATTCACACTTGTAGAAAAGCTGAAAAAGTTGAAAAATGAGAAAATCAGAATGTAGAAGATGGAATGTGGTGAGAAAACCTGAAAAAGTCGAAGAATAAGATAATCACACAAGTAAGACCTCCTATATGGTGAGAAACCCTGAAAAAGTCGAAAAATGAGAAAATTACAGACTAGGACATGGAATATGGTAAGAAACCCTTTAAAAGTCGGAAAAAAGAAAATCACACTGTAGGATTTGGAATATGATGGGAAAACCTGAAAAAGTCAAAAAATGAGAAAATCACACTGTGGGAACCTGGAATATGGTGAGAAACTCTGAAAAAGGCGAAAAATTGGAAAAATCACACTCTAGGACTTGGAATATGATGAGAAACCCTGAAAAAGTCAAAAATGAGAAAATCAGACTATAGTAGCTGGAATATGGTGAGAAACATTGAAAAAGTCTCAAAATGAGAAAATCACACAGTTGGACCTGCAATATGGTGAGAAACACTGAAACAGTCGAAAAATAAGAAAATCAAACTTGTAGTCCCTGCAATATGGTGAGAAACCCTGAAAAATTCCAAAAATGAGAAAATCACACTGTAGGATTTAGAATATGATGAGAAACCGTGAAAAAATAAAAAAATGAGAAAAATACACTGTAGGAGCTGGAATATGGAGAGATACCCTGAAAAGGTTAAAAAATTAGAAAATCACAATTGTAGGACCTCCAATATGGTGAGAAACCCTGAAAAAGTCGAAAAATGAGAAAAACACACAGTAGGACCTGAAATATGGTGAGAAACCGTGAAACAGTCGAAATATAAGAAAATCAAACTTGAAGTACCTGCAATATGGTGAGAAACCCTGAAAAAGTCGAAAAATGAAAAAATCACACTGTAGGATTTGGAATATGATGAGAAACCATGAAAAAGTCAAAATGAGAAAAATATACTGTAGGAGTTGGAATGTGGTGAGAAAACCAGAAAAAGTCGAAGAATAAGATAATCACAACAAGTAAGACCTCCTATATGGTGAGAAACCCTGAAAAAGTCAAAAAATGAGAAAATTACAGACTAGGACATGGAATATGGTAAGAAACCCTTTAAAAGTCGGAAAAAGAGAAAATCACACTGTAGGATTTGGAATATATGGGAAAACCTGAAAAAGTCAAAAAATGAGAAAATCACACTGTGGAACCTGGAATATGGTGAGAAACTCTGAAAAAGTCGAAAAATGGAAAAATCACACTCTAGGACTTGAATATGATGAGAAACCCTGAAAAAGTCAAAAATGAGAAAATCAGACTGTAGTAGCTGGAATATGTGAGAAACATTGAAAAAGTCTCAAAATGAGAAAATCACACAGTTGGACCTGCAATATGGTGAGTAAACACTGAAACAGTCGAAAAATAAGAAAATCAAACTTGTAGTACCTGCAATATGGTGAGAAACCCTGAAAAATTCCAAAAATGAGAAAATCACACTGTAGGATTTAGAATATGATGAGAAACCGTGGAAAAAGTCAAAAAATGAGAAAAATACACTGTAGAAGCTAGAATATGGTGAGTAAACCCTGAAAAAGTCGAAAAATAAGAAAAATCACACGTGTAGGACCTGCAATATGGTGAGAAAACCCTGAAAAAGTCAAAAAATGAGAAAATCACACTGTAGGATGTGGAATATGGTGAGAAACCCTGAAAGCTCGAAAAATAAGAAAATCAAACTTGTAGTACCTGCAATATGGTGAGAAACCCTGCAAAAGGCAAAAAATGAGAAAATCACAATATAGGACTTGGAATAAGATGAGAAACCGTGAAAAAAGACAAAAAATGACAAAAACACCACTGTAGGAGCTGGAATATGGTGAGAAACCCTAAAAAAGTTTTAAAATAAGAAATTCACACTTGTAGGACTTGCAATATGGTGAGAAACCCTGAAAAAGTCGAAAAATGAGAAAATCACACTGTAGGACTTGGAATAAGATGAGACACCATGAAAAGTCAAAAAATGAGAAAATTTCACTGTAGGACTTGGAATAAGATGAGAAACCCTGAAAAAGTTGAAAAATGAGAAAATCACACTCTAGGACTTGGAATATGATGAGAAACCCTGAAAAAGTCAAAAAAATGAGAAAATCACACTGTAGTACCAGAATATGGTGAGCAACCCTGAAAAAGTCTAAAAATGACAAAAACACACTGTAGGAGCTGGAATATGGTGAGAAACCTAAAAAAAGTTTAAAAATAAGAAATTCACACTTGTAGGACTTGCAATATGGTGAGAAACCCTGAAAAAGTCGAAAAAATGAGAAAATCACGCAGTAGTACCTGGAATATGGTGAGAAACACTGAAAAAGTCTTAAAATGAGAAAATCACACTGTAGGACCTGGAATATGGTGAGAAACTCTGAAAATGTCGAAAAATAAGAAATTCACACTTGTAGGACCTGCAATATGGTGAGAAACCCTGAAAAAGTCAAAAAATGAGAAAATCACACTGTAGGACTTGGAATAAAATGAGAAACCGTGGAAAAAGACAAAAAATGACAAAAGTACAACGGTAGGAGATGGAATATGGAAAGAAACCGTTAAAAAGTAGAAAAATAAGATATACACACTTGTAGGACATGCAATATGGTGAGAGACCCTGAAAAAGTCTTAAAATGAGATAATCACACTTTAGTACCTGGAATATGGTTAGAAACCCTGAAAAAGTCCAAAAATAAGAAATTCACACGTGTAGGACCTGCAAAATGGTGAGAAACCCTGAAAAAGTCGAAAAATGAGAAAATCACACTGTAGGACTTGAAATAAGATGAGACACCCTGAAAAAAGTCAAAAATGAGAAAATTTCACTGTAGGACTTGGAATAGGATGAGAAAAGCTGAAAAAGTTGAAAAATGAGAAAATCACAATGTAGAAGATGGAATATGGTGAGCAATCCGAAAAAGTCAAAAAATGAGAAAATCACGCTGTTGGACCTGGAATATGGTGAGAAACTCTGAAAAAGTCGAAAAAAGAGAAAATCACACTTAGGACTTGGAATATGATGAGAAACCCTGAAAAAGTCAAAAAATGAGAAAATCAAACAGTAGGACCGGGAATATGGTGAGAAACCCTGAAAGATTGAAAAATAAGAAAATCAAACTTGTAGTACCTGCAATATGGTGAGAAACCCTGAAAAAAGTCAAAAAATGAGAAAATCACAATATAGGACTTGGAATAAGATGAGAAAACCGTGAAAAAGACAAAAAATGACAAAAACACACTGTAGGAGCTGGAATATGGTGAGAAACCCTGAAAAAGTCCAAAAATAAGAAATTCATACTTGTAGGACCTGCAATATGGTGAGAAACCCTGAAAAAGTCGAAAAATGAGAAATCACACTGTAGGACTTGGAATATGGTAAGAAACCCTGAAAAAGTCGAAAAATGAGAAAATCATGCACTAGGACCCAGAATATGATGAGAAACACAGAAAAAAGTCTTAAAATGAGAAAATCACCCTGTAGGACCTGGAATATGGTAAGAAACACTGAAAATGTCGAAAAATGAGAAAATGACACTGTAGGAGCTGGAATATGGTGAGAAATCCTGAAAAAGTCCAAAAAAAAAAAAAAGAAAGAAATATACACTTGTAAGACTTGCAATATGGTTAGAGACCCTGAAAAAGTCGAAAAATGAGAAAATCACACTGTAGGACCTGGAATATGGTGAGAAACTCTGAAAATGTCGATAAATAAGAAATTCACACTTGTAGGACCTGCAATATGGTGAGAAACCCTGAAAAGTCAAAAAATGAGAAAATCACACTGTAGGACTTGGAATAAAATGAGAAACCGTGAAAAAGACAAAAAATGACAAAAGTACACGGTAGAAGATGGAATATGGAGAGAAACCGTTAAAAAGAGTAGAAAAATAAGATATACACACTTGTAGGACATGCAATATGGTGAGAGACGCTGAAAAAGTCTTAAAATGAGAAAATCACACTGTAGTACCTGGAATATGGTTAGAAACCCTGAAAAAGTCCAAAAATAAGAAAATTCACACGTGTAGGAACCCTGCAATATGGTGAGAAACCCTGAAAAAGTCGAAAAAATGAGAAAATCACACTGTAGGACTTGGAATAAGATGAGACACCCTGAAAAAGTCAAAAAATGAGAAAATTTCACTGTAGGACTTGGAATAGGATGAGAAAGCTGAAAAAGTTGAAAAATGAGAAAATCACAATGTAGAAGATGGAATGTGGTGAGAAACCTGAAAAAGTCGAAGAATAAGATAATCACACAAGTAAGACCTCCTATAAGGTGAGAAACCCTGAAAAGTCGAAAAATGAGAAAATTACAGACTAGGACATGGAATATGGTAAGAAACCCTTTAAAAGTCGGAAAAAAAGAAGAATCACACTGTAGGATTTGGAATATGATGGGAAAACCTGAAAAAGTCAAAAAATGAGAAAATCACACTGTGGAACCTGGGAATATGGTGAGAAACTCTGAAAAAGGCGAAAAATTGGATAAATCACACTCTAGGACTTGGAATATGATGAGAAAACCCTGAAAAAGTCAAAATTGAGAAAATCAGACTATAGTAGCTGGAATATGGTGAGAAACATTGAAAAAGTCTCAAAATGAGAAAATCACACAGTTGGACCTGCAATATGGTGAGAAACACTGAAACAGTCGAAAAATAAGAAAATCAAACTTGTAGTACCTGCAATATGGTGAGAAACCCTGAAAAATTCCAAAAATGAGAAAATCACACTGTAGGATTTAGAATATGATGAGAAACCGTGAAAAAGTCAAAAAATGAGAAAAATACACTGTAGAAGCTGGAATATGGTGAGTAAACCCTGAAAGGTCGAAAAATAAGAAAATCACACTTGTAGAACCTCCAAAATGGTGAGAAACCCTGAAAAGTCAAAAAATGAGAAAATCACACTGTAGGATTAAGAATATGATGAGAAACCGTGAAAAAAGTCAAAAAATGAGAAAAATACACTGTAGAAGCTAGAATATGGTGAGTAAACCCTGAAAAAGTCGAAAAATGAGAAAATCAACACTTGTAGAACCTCCAATATGGTGAGAAACCCTGAAAAGTCGAAAAATGAGAAAATCACACTGTAGGACCTGGAATATGTTGAGAAACCCTGAAAAAGTCTTAAAATGAGAAAATCACACTGTAGGACTTGGAATAAGATGAGAAACCTAAAAAAGTCGAAAAATGAGAAAAAATACACTGAAGGAGTTGGAATATGTTGAGAAACCCTGAAAAAGTCTTAAAATGAGAAAATCACACTGTAGTACCTGGAATATGGTGAGCAACCCTGAAAAAGTCTAAAAATGACAAAAACACACTGTAGGAGCTGGAATATGGTGAGAAACCCTAAAAAAGTCCAAAAATAAGAAATTCACACTTGTAGGACTTGCAATATGGTGAGAAACCCTGAAAAAGTCGAAAAAATGGAGAAAATCACACTGTAGGACTTGGAATAAGATGAGACACCATGAAAAAGTCAGAAAATGAGAAAATTTCACTGTAGGACTTGGAATAAGATGAGAAACCCTGAAAAAGTTGAAAATGAGAAAATCACAATGTAGAAGATGGAATATGGTGAGCAATCCTGAAAAAGTCAAAAATGAGAAAATCACACTGTAGGACCTCGAATATGGTGAGAAACTCTGAAAAAAGTCGAAAAAAGAGAAAATCACACTCTAGGACTTGGAATATGATGAGAAACCCTGAAAAAGTCAAAAAAATGAGAAAATCACACTGTAGTACCTGGAATATGGTGAGCAACCCTGAAAAAGGTCTAAAAATGACAAAAACACACTGTAGGAGCTGGAATATGGTGAGAAACCCTAAAAAAGTCCAAAAATAAGAAATTCACACTTGTAGGACTTGCAATATGGTGAGAAACCCTGAAAAAGTCGAAAAATGAGAAAATCACGCAGTAGTACCTGGAATATGGTGAGAAACACTGAAAAAGTCTAAAATGAGAAAATCACACTGTAGGACCTGGAATATGGTGAGAAACTCTGAAAATGTCGAAAAATAAGAAATTCACACTTGTAGGACCTGCAATATGGTAAGAAACCCTGAAAAAGTCAAAAAATGAGAAAATCACACTGTAGGACTTGGAATAAAATGAGAAACCGTGAAAAAGACAAAAAAATGACAAAAGTACACGGTAGGAGATGGAATATGGATAGAAACCGTTAAAAAGTAGAAAAATAAGATATACACACTTGTAGGACATGCAATATGGTGAGAGACCCTGAAAAACTCTTAAAATGAGAAAATCACACTGTAGTACCTGGGAATATGGTGAGAAACCCTGAAAAAGTCCAAAAATAAGAAATTCACACGTGTAGGACCTGCAATATGGTGAGAAACCCTGAAAAAGTCGAAAAATGAGAAAATCACACTGTAGGACTTGGAATAAGATGAGAAACCCTGAAAAAGTTGAAAAATGAGAAAATCACAATGTAGAAGATGGAATATGGTGAACAATCCTGAAAAAGTCAAAAAATGAGAAAATCACACTGTGGAACCTGGAATATGGTGAGAAACTCTGAAAAAGGCGAAAAATTGGAAAAATCACACTCTAGGACTTGGAATATGATGAGAAACCCTGAAAAAGTCAAAAATGAGAAAATCAGACTGTAGTAGCTGGAATATGGTGAGAAACATTGAAAAAGTCTCAAAATGAGAAAATCACACAGTTGGACCTGCAATATGGTGAGAAAACACTGAAACAGTCGAAAAAATAAGAAAATCAAACTTGTAGTACCTGCAATATGGTGAGAAACCCTAAAAAATTCCAAAAATGAGAAAATCACACTGTAGGATTTAGAATATGATGAGAAACCGTGAAAAAAAGTCAAAAAATGAGAAAAATACACTGTAGAAGCTGGAATATGGTGAGTAAACCTGAAAAAGTCGAAAAATGAGAAAATCACACTTGTAGAACCTCCAATATGGTGAGAAACCCTGAAAAAGTCGAAAAATGAGAAAATCACACTGTAGGACCTGGAATATGTTGAGAAACCCCGAAAAAGTCTTAAAATGAGAAAATCACACTGTAGGACTTGGAATAAGATGAGAAACCTAAAAAAGTCGAAAAATGAGAAAAAATACACTGAAGGAGTTGGAATATGTTGAGAAACCCTGAAAAAGTCTTAAAATGAGAAAATCACACGGTAGGACCTGGAATATGGTGAGAAACTCTGAAAAAGTCGAAAAAAGAGAAAATCACACTCTAGGACTTGGAATATGATGAGAAACCCTGAAAAAGTCAAAAAATGAGAAAATCACACTGTAGTACCTGGAATATGGTGAGACACCCTGAAAAAGTTTAAAAATGAGAAAATCAAACAGTAGGACCTGGAATATGGTGAGAAACCCTGAAAGATCGAAAAATAAGAAAATCAAACTTGTAGTACCTGCAATATGGTGAGAAAACCTGAAAAGTCAAAAAATGAGAAATCACAATATAGGACTTGGAATAAGATGAGAAAACCGTGAAAAAGACAAAAAATGACAAAAAACACACTGTAGGAGCTGGAATATGGTGAGAAACCCTAAAAAAGTCCAAAAATAAGAAATTCACACTTGTAGGACTTGCAATATGGTGAGAAACCCTGAAAAAGTCGAAAAATGAGAAAATCACACTGTAGGACTTGGAATAAGATGAGACACCATGAAAAAGTCAAAAAATGAGAAAATTTCACTGTAGGACTTGGAATAAGATGAGAAACCCTGAAAAAGTTGAAAAAATGAGAAAATCACAATGTAGAAGATGGAATATGGTGAGCAATCCTGAAAAAGTCAAAAAAATGAAGAAATCACACTGTAGGACCTGGAATATGGTGAGAAACTCTGAAAAAGTCGAAAAAAGAGAAAATCAACACTCTAGGACTTGGAATATGATGAGAAACCCTGAAAAAGTCAAAAAAATGAGAAAACCACACTGTAGTACCTGGAATATGGTGAGCAACCCTGAAAAAGTCTAAAAAATGACCAAAAACACACTGTAGGAGCTGGAATATGGTGAGAAACCCTAAAAAAGTCCAAAAATAAGAAATTCACACTTGTAGGACTTGCAATATGGTGAGAAACCCTGAAAAAGTCGAAAAAATGAGAAAATCACGCAGTAGTACCTGGAATATGGTGAGAAACACTGAAAAAAGTCTTAAAATGAGAAAAATCACCACTGTAGGACCTGGAATATGGTGAGAAACTCTGAAAATGTCGAAAAATAAGAAATTCACACTTGTAGGACCTGCAATATGGTGAGAAACCCTGAAAAAGTCAAAAAATGAGAAAATCACACTGTACGACTTGGAATAAAATGAGAAACCGTGAAAAAGACAAAAAATGACAAAAGTACACGGTAGGAGATGGAATATGGAGAGAAACCGTTAAAAAGTAGAAAAATAAGATATACACACTTGTAGGACATGCAATATGGTGAGAGACCCTGAAAAACTCTTAAAATGAGAAAATCACACTGTAGTACCTGGAATATGGTGAGAAACCCTGAAAAAGTCCAAAAATAAGAAATTCACACGTGTAGGACCTGCAATATGGTGAGAAACCCTGAAAAAGTCGAAAAAATGAGAAAATCACACTGTAGGACTTGTTATAAGATGAGAAACCCTGAAAAAGTTAAAAAATGAGAAAATCACAATGTAGAAGATGGAATATGGTGAGCAATCCTGAAAAAGTCAAAAAATGAAAAAATCACACTGTGGAACCTGGAATATGGTGAGAAACTCTGAAAAAGGCGAAAAATTGGAAAAATCACACTCTAGGACTTGGAATATGATGAGAAACCCTGAAAAAGTCAAAAATGAGAAAATCAGACTGTAGTAGCTGGAATATGGTGAGAAACATTGAAAAAGTCTCAAAATGAGAAAATCACACAGTTGGACCTGCAATATGGTGAGAAACACTGAAACAGTCGAAAAATAAGAAAATCAAACTTGTAGTACCTGCAATATGGTGAGAAACCCTAAAAAATTCCAAAAATGAGAAAATCAAACTGTAGGATTTAGAATATGATGAGAAACCGTGAAAAAGTCAAAAAATGATTAAAATACACTGTAGAAGCTGGAATATGGTGAGTAAACCCTGAAAAAGTCGAAAAATAAGAAAATCACACTTGTAGAACCTCCAATATGGTGAGAAACCCTGAAAAAGTCGAAAAATGAGAAAATCACACTGTAGGACCTGGAATATGTTGAGAAACCCTGAAAAAGTCTTAAAATGAGAAAATCACACTGTAGGACTTGGAATAAGATGAGAAACCCTAAAAAAGTCGAAAAATGAGAAAAATACACTGAAGGAGTTGGAATATGTTGAGAAACCCTGAAAAAGTCTTAAAATGAGAAAATCACACGGTAGGACCTGGAATATGGTGAGAAACTCTGAAAAAGTCGAAAAAAGAGAAAATCACACTCTAGGACTTGGAATATGATGAGAAACCCTGAAAAAGTCAAAAAATGAGAAAATCACACTGTAGTACCTGGAATATGGTGAGACACCCTGAAAAAGTTTAAAAATGAGAAAATCAAACAGTAGGACCTGGAATATGGTGAGAAACCCTGAAAGATCGAAAAATAAGAAAATCAAACTTGTAGTACCTGCAATATGGTGAGAAAACCTGAAAAAGTCGAAAAATGAGAAAATCACAATATAGGACTTGGAATAAGATGAGAAACCGTGAAAAAGACAAAAAATGACAAAAACACACTGTAGGAGCTGGAATATGGTGAGAAACCCTAAAAAAGTCCAAAAATAAGAAATTCACACTTGTAGGACTTGCAATATGGTGAGAAACCCTGAAAAAGTCGAAAAATGAGAAAATCACACTGTAGGACTTGGAATAAGATGAGACACCATGAAAAAGTCAAAAAATGAGAAAATTTCACTGTAGGACTTGGAATAAGATGAGAAACCCTGAAAAAGTTGAAAAATGAGAAAATCACAATGTAGAAGATGGAATATGGTGAGCAATCCTGAAAAAGTCAAAAAATGAGAAAATCACACTGTAGGACCTGGAATATGGTGAGAAACTCTGAAAAAGTCGAAAAAAGAGAAAATCACACTCTAGGACTTGGAATATGATGAGAAACCCTGAAAAAGTCAAAAAAATGAGAAAATCACACTGTAGTACCTGGAATATGGTGAGCAACCCTGAAAAAGTCTAAAAATGACAAAAACACACTGTAGGAGCTGGAATATGGTGAGAAACCCTAAAAAAGTCCAAAAATAAGAAATTCACACTTGTAGGACTTGCAATATGGTGAGAAACCCTGAAAAAGTCGAAAAATGAGAAAATCACGCAGTAGTACCTGGAATATGGTGAGAAACACTGAAAAAGTCTTAAAATGAGAAAATCACACTGTAGGACCTGGAATATGGTGAGAAACTCTGAAAATGTCGAAAAATAAGAAATTCACACTTGTAGGACCTGCAATATGGTGAGAAACCCTGAAAAAGTCAAAAAATGAGAAAATCACACTGTAGGACTTGGAATAAAATGAGAAACCGTGAAAAAGACAAAAAATGACAAAAATACACGGTAGGAGATGGAATATGGAGAGAAACCGTTAAAAAGTAGAAAAATAAGATATACACACTTGTAGGACATGCAATATGGTGAGAGACCCTGAAAAACTCTTAAAATGAGAAAATCACACTGTAGTACCTGGAATATGGTGAGAAACCCTGAAAAAGTCCAAAAATAAGAAATTCACACGTGTAGGACCTGCAATATGGCGAGAAACCCTGAAAAAGTCGAAAAATGAGAAAATCACACTGTAGGACTTGGAATAAGATGAGAAACCCTGAAAAAGTTAAAAAATGAGAAAATCACAATGTAGAAGATGGAATATGGTGAGCAATCCTGAAAAAGTCAAAAAATGAGAAAATCACACTGTGGAACCTGGAATATGGTGAGAAACTCTGAAAAAGGCGAAAAATTGGAAAAATCACACTCTAGGACTTGGAATATGATGAGAAACCCTGAAAAAGTCAAAAATGAGAAAATCAGACTATAGTAGCTGGAATATGGTGAGAAACATTGAAAAAGTCTCAAAATGAGAAAATCACACAGTTGGACCTGCAATATGGTGAGAAACCCTAAAAAATTCCAAAAATGAGAAAATCAAACTGTAGGATTTAGAATATGATGAGAAACCGTGAAAAAGTCAAAAAATGATTAAAATACACTGTAGAAGCTGGAATATGGTGAGTAAACCCTGAAAAAGTCGAAAAATAAGAAAATCACACTTGTAGAACCTCCAATATGGTGAGAAACCCTGAAAAAGTCGAAAAATGAGAAAATCACACTGTAGGACCTGGAATATGTTGAGAAACCCTGAAAAAGTCTTAAAATGAGAAAATCACACTGTAGGACTTGGAATAAGATGAGAAACCCTAAAAAAGTCGAAAAATGAGAAAAATACACTGAAGGAGTTGGAATATGTTGAGAAACCCTGAAAAAGTCTTAAAATGAGAAAATCACACGGTAGGACCTGGAATATGGTGAGAAACTCTGAAAAAGTCGAAAAAAGAGAAAATCACACTCTAGGACTTGGAATATGATGAGAAACCCTGAAAAAGTCAAAAAATGAGAAAATCACACTTAGTACCTGGAATAAGGTGAGAAACCCTGAAAAAGTCTAAAAATGAGAAAATCAAACAGTAGGACCTGGAATATGGTGAGAAACCCTGAAAGATCGAAAAATAAGAAAATAAAACTTGAAGTACCTGCAATATGGTGAGAAACCCTTGAAAAAGTCAAAAAATGAGAAAATCACAATATAGGACTTGGAATAAGATGAGAAACCGTGAAAAAGACAAAAAATGACAAAAACACACTGTAGGAGCTGGAATATGGTGAGAAACCCTGAAAAAGTCCAAAAATAAGAAATTCACACTTGTAGGACCTGCAATAATGTGAGAAACCCTGACAAAGTCGAAAAATGAGAAAATCACACTGTAGTACTTGGAATAAGATGAGACACACTGAAAAAATCAAAAAATGAGAAAATTTCACTGTAGGACTTGGAATAAGATGAGAAACCCTGAAAAAGAAAAAAAAATGACAAAAACACACTGTAGGAGCTGGAATATTGTGAGAAACCCTGAAAAAGTTCAAAAATAAGAAATACACACTTATAGGATATGCAATATGGTGAGAGACCCTGAAAAAGTCTTAATATTAGAAAATCACACTGTAGGACTTGGGATATGGTGAGAAACCCTGAAAAACATGAAAAATTAGAAAATCAAACTGTAGGACCCGGAATATGCTGAGAAACCCTGAAAAATTCGAAAAATGCAAAAATCACAGTATAGGACTTGGAATATGATGAGAAACCCTGAAAAAGTCCAAAAATAAGAAATTCACACTTGTAGGACCTGCAATATAGTGAGAAACCCTGAAACAGTCGAAAAATGAGAAAATCACACTGTAGAAGATCGAGTATGGTGAGCAACCCTGAAAAATTCAAAAAATTAGAAAAATCACACTGTAGAACCTGGAATATGTTGAGAAACTCTGAAAAAGTCAAAAAATTAGAAAAATCAGACTGTAGGGCTTGGAATATGATGAGAAACCCTGAAAAAGACGAAAAATGACAAAAATCACACAATAGGATCTGCAGTATGGTGAGAAACACTGAAACAGTCGAAAAATAAGAAAATCAAACTTGTAGTACCTGCAATATGGTGAGAAACCCTGAAAAATTCCAAAAATGAGAAAATCACACTGTAGGATTTGGAATATGATGAGAAACCGTGAAAAAGTCAAAAAATGAGAATAATACACTGTAGGAGCTGGAATATGATGAGAAACCCTGAAAGAGTCGAAAAATAAGAAAACCACACTTGTAGGACCTCCAATATGGTGAAAAACCCTGAAAAAGTCGAAAAATGAGAAAATCACAGTGTAGGACCTGAAATATGGTGAGAAACCCTGAAAAAGTCGAAAAATGAGAAAATCACGCAGTAGGTCCTGAAATTTGGTCAGAAACACTGAAAAAGTGTAAAATAAGAAAATGACACTGTAGTACATGGAATATGGTGAGAAACCCTGAAAAAGTCTTAAAATGAGAAAATCACACTTTAGGACATGGAATATGGAGAGAAACCCTGAAAAAGTCAAAAATGAGAAAAAACAAACTGTAGTAAAAGGAATATGGTGATAAAATCTGAAAAAGTTGAAAAATTAGAAAAATCACACTCTAGGACTTGGAATAAGATGAGAAACCCTGAAAAAGTCAAAAAATGAGAAAATCACACTGTAGGACTTGGAATATGATGAGAAACCCTGAAAAAGTCAAAAAATGAGAAAATCACACTGTAGGACTTGGAATTAAATAAGAAACCGTGAAAAAGACAAGAAATGACAAAAGTACACGGTAGGAGATGGAATATGGAGAGAAACCGTTAAAAAGTAGAAAAATAAGATATACACACTTGTAGGACATGCAATATTGTGAGAGACCATGAAAAAGTCTTAAAATGAGAAAATCACACTGTAGTACCTGGAATATGGTGAGAAACTCTGAAAAAGTCCAAAAATAAGAAATTCACACGTGTAGGACCTGCAATATGGTGAGAAACCCTGAAAAAGTCAAAAAATGAGAAAATCACACTGTAGGACTTGGAATAAGATGAGACAACCTGAAAAAGTCAGAAAATGAGAAAATTTCACTGTAGGACTTGGAATAAGATGAGAAACCCTGAAAAAGTTGAAAAATGAGAAAATCACAATGTAGAAGATGGAATATTTTGAGCAATCCTGAAAAAGTAAAAAATGAGAAAATCACACTGTGGAACCTGGAATATGGTGAGAAACTCTGAAAAAGTCGAAAAATTGGAAAAATCACACTCTAGGACTTGGAATATGATGAGAAACCCTGAAAAAGTCAAAAATGTGAAAATCAGACTGTAGTAGCTGGAATATGGTGAGAAACATTGAAAAAGTCTCAAAATGAGAAAATCACACAGTTGGACCTGCAATATGGTGAGAAACACTGAAACAGTCGAAAAATAAGAAAATCAAACTTGTAGTACCTGCAATATGGTGAGAAACCCCTGAAAAATTCCAAAAATGAGAAATTCACACTGTAGGATTTAGAATATGATGAGAAACCGTGAAAAAGTCAAAAAATGATTAAAATACACTGTAGAAGCTGGAATATGGTGAGTAAACCCTGAAAAAGTCGAAAAATAAGAAAATCACACTTGTAGAACCTCAAATATGGTGAGAAACCCTGAAAAAGTTGAAAAATAAGAAAATCACACTTGTAGAACCTCCAATATGGTGAGAAACCCTGAAAAAGTCTAAAAATGAGAAAATCACACTGTAGGACTTGGAATATGGTGAGAAACCCTGAAAGATCGAAAAATAAGAAAATCAAACTTGTAGTACCTGCAATATGTTGAGAAACCCTGCAAAAGGCAAAAAATGAGAAAATCACAATATAGGACTTGGAATAAGATGAGAAACCGTGAAAAAGACAAAAAATGACAAAAACACACTGTAGGAGCTGGAATATGGTGAGAAACCCTAAAAAAGTCCAAAAATAAGAAATTCACACTTGTAGGACTTGCAATATGGTGAGAAACCCTGAAAAAGTCGAAAAATGAGAAAATCACGCAGTAGTACCTGGAATATGGTGAGAAACACTGAAAAATTCATACTTGTAAGACCTGCAATATGGTGAGGGCTCAACAATTAACAGCATTGTCTCCTCTTCCAGAGAACCTGGGATCAACTATCAGCCACTATATGGTGGCCCATCTCCAGTTCCCCGGGATCAGACAGACAGACAGACAGAGTTAAGGAACGCAGGCCTGCCTGGACTTTCTTTTTTTCTTATCATTTTTAAAAAATGATTATTTATTTATTTATTTATTTATTTATTTATTTATTTATTTATTAGATATAAGTACATGGTAGCAGTCTTCAGACACTCCAGAAGACGGTGTCAGATTCTGGACAATCTAAATCCCTCTTATGGTCTGCATACAGGTACATAAACACAGCCTCACATATACTTCTAAAAATTTAAGATGGGTGGGGCCACTTTACTGCTCAAAAATTAACAGCATTGTCTCCTCTTCCAGAGAACCTGGGTTCAACTACCAGCAACTATATGGTGGCCCATCTCCAGTTCCAGGGGATCAGACAGACAGACAGACATACAGACAGATAGAGATAAGGATGGCAGGCCTGCCTGGTCTTTCTTTCTTTCTTATCCTTTTTAAGAAATGTTTATTTATTTATTAATGTATATTAGATATAAGTACACTGTAGCTGTCTTCAGACACTGAGGAAGAGGGTGTCAGATTCTGGAGAATCTAAATTCCTCTTATGGACTGCAAATGATGTACATAAGCACAGACTCACAATTACTTCCAAAAATTTAAAGATGTGTGGGGCCACTGAAAGGGCTCAACAATTAACAGCATTGTCTCCTCTTCCAGAGAACCTGGGATCAACTACCAGCAACTATATAATGGCCCATCTCCAGTTCCAGGGGATCAGACAGACAGACAGATAGACAGACTAGAATGGCAGGCCTGTCTGGTTTTTCATTCTTTCTTATCCTTTTTAAAACATCTTTCTTTCTTTCTTTCTTTCTTTCTTTCTTTCTTTCTTTCTTTCTTTCTTTCTTTATTTATTTATTTATTTATTTATTAGATATAAGTACACTGTAGATGTCTTCAGACACTCCAGAAGAGGGTATCAGTTTCTGGAGAATCTAAATCCCTCTTATGGTCTGCATACAATGTACATAAACACAGCCTCACATATACTTCTAAAAATTTAAAGATGGGTGGGGCCACTGAAAGGGCTCAACAATTAACAGCATTGTCTCCTCTTCCAGAGAACCTGGGATCAACTACCAGCAACTATATGGTGGCCCATCTCTAGTTCCAGGGGATCAGACAGACAGACTGACAGACAGAGATAAGGATGGCAGGCCTACCTCGTCTTTCTTTCTTTCTTATCCTTTTAAAAAAACGTTTATTTATTTATTTATTTATGTATTTATTAGATATAAGTACACAGTAGCTGTCTTCAGACACTCCAGAAGAGGGTGTCAGATTACGGAGAATCTAAATCCCTCTTATGGTCTGCATATGATGTATATAAACACAGCCTCACATATACTTCTAAAAATTTAAAGATGGGTGGGGCCACTTAAAGGGCTCAACAAATACCAGCATTGTCTCCTCTTCCAGAGAACCTGGGATCAACTACCAGCAAAAATATGGTGGCACATCTCCAGTTTCAGGGGATCAGATAGACAGATAGACAAACAGACAAGGAAGGCAGGCCTGCTTGGTTTTTATTTCTTTCTTATCCTTTTTAAAACATGTTTATTTATTTATTTATGTATTTATTAGATATAAGTACACTCTAGCTGTCTTCAGACACTCCAGAAGAGGGTGTCAGATTCTGAAAAATCTAAATCCCTCTTATGATCTTCATATGATGTACATAAACACAGCCTCACATATACCTCTAAAAACTTAAAGATGGGTGGGGCCACTGAAAGGGCTCAACAATTAACAGCATTGTCTCCTCTTCCAGAGAACCTGGGATCAACTACCAGCAATTATATGGTGGCCCATCTCCAGGTCCGGGGATCAGACAGACAGACAGACAGACAAGGATGGCAGGCCTGCCTGGTCTCTCTTTCTTTATTATCCTTTTTAAAAAATGTTTATTTGTTTATTTATGAATTTATTAGATATAATTACACTGTAGCTGTCTTCAGACACTCCAGTAGAGGGTGTCAGATTCTGGAGAATCTAAATCCTTGTTATGGTCTGCATATGATATACATAAACAGAGACTCACATATACTTCTAAAAATTTAAAGATGGGTGGGACCACTGAAAGGGCTCAACAATTAACAGCATTATCTCCTCTCCAGAGAACCTGGGATCAACTACCAGCAACTATATGGTGGCCCATCTCCAGTTCCATGAGATCAGAAAGACAGACAGACAGACAGAGAAAAGGATGGCAGGCCCTGCCTGGTCTTTCTTTTTTTCTTATCATTTTTTTTAAATATTTATTTATTTATTTATTTATTTATTTATTTATTTATTTATTTATTAGACATAAGTACACTGTAGCTGTCTTCAGACACTCCAGAAGAGGGTGTCAGATTCTGGAGAATCTAAATCCCTCTTATAGTCTGCCTATGTTGTACATAAACACAGCCTCACATACACTTCTAAAAATTTAAAGATGAGTGGGGCCACTGAAAGGGCTCAACAATTAATAGCATTGTCTCCTCTTCCAGAGAACCTGGGATCAACTACCAGCAACTATATTGTGGCCCATCTCCAGTTCCAGGAGATCAGACAGACAGACAGACAGACAGAGATAAGGATGGCAGGCCTGCCTGGTCTTTCATTTTTTCTTATCCTTTTAAAAAATATTTATTTATTTATTTATTTATTCATTTATTTATTAGATATAAGTACCCTGTAGCTGCCTTCAGATACTCCAGAAGAGGGTGTCAGATTCTGGAGAATATAAATCCCTCTTATGGTCTGCATATGATGTACATAAACAAAGCCTCACATATACTTCTAAAAATTTAAAGATGGGTGGGGCCACTGAAGGGCTCAACAATTAACAGCATTGTCTCCTCTTACAGAGAACCTGGGATCAACTACCATCAAAAATATGGTGGCCCATCTCCAGTTTCAGGGGATCAGACAGACAGACAGACAAACAGACAAGGATGGCAGGCTTGCCTGGTTGTTCTTTCTTTCTTATCCTTTTTGAAAAAATGTTTATTTATTTATTTATGTATTTATTAGATATAAGTACACTGTAGAGGTCTTCAGACACTCCAGAAAAGGTTGTCAGATTCTGGAGAATCTAAATCCCTCTTATGGTCTGCATATGATGTACATAAACACAGACTCACATTTACTTCCAAAAATTTAAAGATGGGTGGGGCCACTGAAAGGGCTCAACAATTAACAGCATTGTCTCCTCTTCCAGAGAACCTGAGATCAACTACCAGCAACTATATGGTGGCCCATTTCCAGGTCCAGGGAATCAGAAAGACAGATAGACAGACAGACAGAGATAAGGATGGCAGGCCTGCCTGGTATTTCTTTTTTTCTTATCAATTTTAAAAAAAGTTTATTTATTTATTTATTTATTTATTTATTTATTTATTTATTTATTTATTAGAATAAGTACACTGTAGCTGTCTTCAGACACTCCAGAAGAGGGTGTCAGATTCTGGAGAATCTAAATCCCTCTTATAGTCTGCCTATGATGTACATAAACACAGCCTCACATACACTTCTAAAAATTTAAAGATGAGTGGGGCCACTGAAAGGGCTCAACAATTAACATCATTGTCTCCTCTTCCAGAGAACCTGGGATCAACTATCAGCCACTATATGGTGGCCCATCTCCAGTTCCCCGGGATCAGATAGACAGACAGACAGACAGAGTTAAGGAACGCAGGCCTGCCTGGACTTTCTTTTTTTCTTATCATTTTTAAAAAATGATTATTTATTTATTTATTTATTTATTTATTAGATATAAGTACATGGTAGCAGTCTTCAGACACTCCAGAAGACGGTGTCAGATTCTGGACAATCTAAATCCCTCTTATGGTCTGCATATGAAGTACATAAACACAGCCTCACATATACTTCTAAAAATTTAAAGATGGGTGGGGCCACTTTACTGCTCAAAAATTAACAGCATTGTCTCCTCTTCCAGAGAACCTGGGTTCAACTACCAGCAACTATATGGTGGCCCATCTCCAGTTCCAGGGGATCAGACAGACAGACAGACATACAGACAGATAGAGATAAGGATGGCAGGCCTGCCTGGTCTTTCTTTCTTTCTTATCCTTTTTAAGAAATGTTTATTTACTTATTAATGTATATTAGATATAAGTACACTGTAGCTGTCTTTCTTTCACCCAGGAAAAAGGTTTTATAAAAAGTGTTAAAGTTTTTAAAAATTAAAAAAAAAAATACCAGATCACCATCACACAGCATTGGCTGTCTTCAGGTGTATCCTTTCAGCCTCCAAAACAAAAAGCAATGGCTGGCTGTCTTCAGGTGTATCCTATTCTCCAGTCTTATTTCCAACCTAAGAGCTGGGCTGAGCTGCCTCATTATGTAATTGCAAACCTTCCTTGGTTTGTCTTTTCCATTTCTAAGACTAACAGGCCTTTTTCTATTTAGAGAATATGCTCATGACTGTTCTTTAGATATAGTAAATATAACTGTTGCTTATAAAACTTGTTTTCTAGGAATTTTTAAAGGGCAATGGCAGAGTTTATTTTTTAAAAATATTTTGCATTTATTTATTTGTGTGAGTGATGAAGCTCAGGTCTTCAAACTCGTCAGGAGGTATGATTACCTCCCCTCTCTCTCAACCCCTCTCTCTCCTCTCTCAATGATTGTGTAAGAATGTTTTGCATGTGTATGCTGTGCCCACAGACTCCAGAACAGAGTATTAGATCCCCTGGAACTGGAGATGGGCCACCATATATAATACTGGTAATTGAGCCCAGGTTCTCTGGAAGAGGAGACAATGCTCTTAATTGTTGAGCCCTCTCTGTAGCCACATCTTTCTTTCTTTTTTTTTTTTTGAGTATATGTGAGGCTGTGTTTATATACATCATATGCAGACAATAAGAATGATTTAGATTCTTCAGAATCTGACACCCTCTTCTGGACTGTCTGAAGATATCTACAGCATACTTAAATATAATAAATAAATAAATCTTTAAAAAGAAAAGGAAAAGTAAAAAAGAAAGAACAGGCCTGCCATATGCATGTTCATAGAGGAAAATGGAAGAGACCCCAATCTAACCTCAGCAGGGTGCTTCCTTCTGGATGGTAGCTCACAGTTTCATCCCAGCAAGACAGGCAAATCACTGAGTTCAAGGACAGTAAGGTTCAGGACAGCCAAGGTTAGGAAGGAAAAGGGTCTATGTTGAGAATACAAACCTACAAAACAACAACTAGGAAAAAGAAGTGACAGTGTAACTTGGGGTAGGGTACCAACAAGAGAAAGCTTTCTGTTACCACTTACAAACACCAGTAGCCTTGCACCCTTCTGCCCAGGTCCCTGCCTTCCTTTCTAGGAATTCTAAGGATGCCAGGGGGTGGGGGAATCCAGATTAACTTTTTAATAACAAAGACTTGGTCTTTGATGTCTATAGGAAGCCCTTCTCAGTGCCTTTAACTACCACTGAACTTTCAGGGCTGTGACTCAACTGTAACAAGGAACAGAGCTAAGAACCTGCAGCCTTTGAAAACAACTATTTTTTTAAAGTGGGGGACACAAATCAGCAGTAGAACCCCTCAGGTTCAGCCATAATACTTGTTAGGGAAACAGCCTCAATGTCCGGAGCTGAGGTCTCATGGGTGAACTGCTTCAAACTCTGAGTATCATTGAAAGAAAGAAAAGCTATCATGTGGTTTCTTAATTTATTTATTTTATTATTTCTATTTTTTTGTTTTCTTTTGTTTTGTTTTAGAAAAGGCCTCAGTCTGTAGCTATGGCTGACCTAGGACAGACTACATGTGTTAATTAGGGTTTCACAGTTGAGAAACAGACCATACCTATGTAAGAATTTGAAAACCCAACAGTCAGTGGTGGCTCGAGCTCTTAATGAGAGCACTCTGGAGGCAGAGGCAGTCAGTTTCTGAGTTCGAGGCCAGCCTGGTTAAAGACAGGGATAGGCAGGGCTAGGCAAGGCAGGGCTGGGCTAGGCTAGGCTAGGCAAGGGGCTGGGCTAGGCAAGGCAAGGGGCTAGGCTAGGCAACGCAAGGGGCTAGGCAAGACAGACAGACAGAGAGAAAGACAGACAAGGATGGAAGCCTGCCTGGTTTTTCTTTCTTTCTTATCCCTTTTAAAAAATATATATTTATTTATTTATTTATTTATTTATTTATGTATTTATTAGATATAAGTACACTGTAGCTGTCTTCAGACACTCCAGAAGAGGGTTTCAGATTCTGGAGAATCTATATCCCTCTTATGGTCTGCATATGATGTACATAAACACAGCCTCACATATACTTCTAAAAATTTAAAGATGGGTAGGACCACTGAAAGGGCTCAACAATTAACAGCATTGTCTCCTCTTCCAGAGAACCTGGGATCAACTACCAGCAACTATATGGTGGCCCATCTCCAGTTCCAGGGGATCAGACAGACAGACAGAGATACAGACAGATAGAGTTAAGGATGGCAGGCCTACCTGGTCTTTCATTCTTTCTTATCCTTTTAAAAAATGTTTATTTATTTATTTATTTATTTATTTATTTATTTATTTATTTATTTATTCGATATAAGTACACTGTAGCTGTCTTCAGACACTCCAGAAGAGGGTGTCAGATTCTGGAGAATCTAAATCCCTCTTATGGTCTGCATATGATGTACATGAACACAGCCTTACATATACTTATAAAAATTTAAAGATGGGTGGGGCCACTGAAAGGGCTCAAAAATTAACAGCATTGTCTCCTCTTCCAGAGAACCTGGGATCAACTACCAGCAACTATATGGTGGCCCATCTCCAGTTCCAGGCGATCAGACAGACAGACAGACATACAGACAAGGATGGCAGGCCTTCTGGTTTTTATTTCTTTCTTATCCGTTTAAAAAGGTTTATTTATTTATTTATGAATTTATTATATATAAGTACACTGTAGCTGTCTTCAGACACTCAGGAAGAGGGTGTCAGATTCTGGAGAATCTAAGTCCCTCTTATGATATGCATATGATGTACATAAAAACAGCTTCACATTTATTTCTAAAAATTTAAAGATGGGTGGGGCCACTGTGAGGGCTCAACAATTAACAGCATTGTCTCCTCTTCCAGAGAACCTGGGATCAACTACCAGCAACTATATGGTGGCCCATCTCCAGATCCAGGGGATCAGAGAGACAGACAGACAAGGATGGCAGGCCTGCCTGGTTTTTCTTTCTTTCTTATCCTTTTTAAAACATGTTTATTTATTTATTTATGTATTTATTAGATATAAGTACACTGTAGCTGTCTTCAGACACTCCAGAAGAGGGTATCAGATTCTGGAGAATATAAATCCCTCTTATGGTCTACATACAATGTACATAAACACAGCCTCACATATACTTCTAAAAATTTAAAGATGTGTGGGGCCACTGAAAGGGCTCAACAATTAACAGCATTGTCTCCTCTTCCAGAGAACCTGGGATTAAACTACCAGCAACTATGTGGTGGCCCATCTCCAGTTCCAGGGGATCAGACAGACAGACAGACAGACAGAGATAAGGATGGCAGGCCTGCTAGTCTTTCTTTTTTTCTTATCCTTTTTAAAAAATGTTTATTTATTTATTTATTTATTTATTTATTTATTTATTTATTTATTTATTTATTAGATATAAGTACACTGTAGCTGTCTTCAGACACTCCAGAAGAGGGTATCAGATTCTGGAGAATCTAAATATGTCTTATGGTCTGCATATGATGTACATAACACAGCCTCACATATATTTCTAAATATTTAAAGATGTGTGGGGCCACTGAAAGGGCTCAACAATTAACAGCATTGTCTCCTCTTCCAGAGAACCTGGTTCAACTACCAGCAACTATATGGTGGCCCATCTCCAGTTCCAGGGAATCAGACAGACAGACAGACAGACAGATATAAGGATGGAAGGCCTGCCTGGATTTTCTTTCTTTATTATCCTTATTTAAAAATGTTTATTTGTTTATTTATGTATTTATTAGACATAAGTACACTGTAGCTGTCTTCAGACACTCCAGAAGAGGGTGTCATATGCTGGAGAATCTAAATCCCTCTTATGGTCTGCATTTGATGTACATAAACATAGCCTCACATATACTTCTAAAAATTTAAAGATGGGTGGGGCCACTGAAAGGGCTCAACAATTAACAGCATTGTCTCCTTTTCCAGAGAACCTGGGATCAACTACCAGCAACTATATGGTGTCCCATCTCCAGTTACAGGGGATCAGACAGACAGACAGACAGACAGACAGAAAGTGATAAGAATGGCAGGCCTGCATGGTCTTTCTTTCTTTCTTCTCCGATTAAAAAAAATGTTTATTTATTTATTTATATTTATTTATTTATTTATTTATTTATTTATTTTTAATGTATTTATTAGATATAAGTACACAATACTTGTCTTCAGACACTCCAGAAGAGGTTGTCAGATTCTGGAAAATCTAAATCCCTCTTATGGTCTGCATATGATGTACATAAACACAGCCTCACATATACTTCTAAAAATTTAAAGATGGGTGGGGCCACTAAAAGGGATCAACAATTAACAGCATTGTCTCCTCGTCCAGAGAACCTGGGATCAATAACCAGTAATTATATGGTGGCCCATCTCCAGTTCCAGGGGATCAGACAGACACACAGACAGACAGACAGAGATAAGGATGGCAGGCCTGCCTGGTCTTTCTTTCTTTCTTATCATTTTAAAAAAGGTTTATTAATTTATTTATGTATTTATTAGATATAAGTACACTATAGCTATCTTCAGACACTCCAGAAGAGGGTGTTTGATTCTGCAGAACGTAAATCCCATTTATGTTCTGCATATGATGTACATAAACACAGCCTCACATATTCTTCTAAAAATTTAAAGATGGTTGGGGCCACTGAAAGGAACCAACAATTAACAGCATTGTCTCCTCTTCCAGAGAACCTGGGATCAACTACCAGCAACTATATGTTGGCCCATCTCCAGTTTCAGGGGATCAGACAGACAAACAGACGGACAGAAAGACAGAGATAAGGATGGCAGGCCTGCCTGGTCTTTCTTTCTTTCTTATCCTTTTTAAAAAATGTTTATTTATTTATTTATGTATTTTTTAGATATAAGTACACTGTAGCTGCCTTCAGACACTCCAGAAGAGGGTGTCAGATTCTGGAGAATCTAAATCCCTCTTCTGGTCTGCATATGATGTACATAAACACAGCCTCACATATACTTCTAAAAATTTAAAGATGGGTGGGGTCACTAAAGAAAGGGCTCAACAATTAACAGCATTGTCTCCTCTTCCAGAGAACCTGGGATGAACTACCAGCAACTATATGGTGGCCCATCTCCAGTTCCAGGGTATCAGATAGACAGACAGACAGACAGACAGAGATAAGGATGGCAGGCGTGCCTGGTCTTTCTTTCTTTATTATACTGTTGAAAAAATGTTTATTTATTTATTTATTTATTTTTATTTATGTATTTATTAGATATAAGTACACTGTAGCTGTCTTCAGACACTCTAGAAGAGGGTCTCATCTTCTGGAGAATCTAAATCCCTCTTATGGTCTTCATATGATGTACATAAACACAGCCTCACATATACTTCTAAAAATTTAAAGATGGGTGGGCCCACTGAAAGGGCTCAACCATTAACAGCATTGTCTCTTCTTCCAGAGAACGTGGGATCAACTACCAGCAACTATATGGTGGCCCATCTCAAGTTCCAGGGGATAAGACAGACAGACAGACAGACAGAGATAAGGATGGCAGGCCTGCCTGATTTTTCTTTCTTTCTTATCCTTATAAAAAATGTTTATTTATTTGTTTATTTGTTTATTTATTTATTTATTTATTTATTTATCAGATATAAGTACACTGTAGCTGTCTTCAGACTCTCCAGAAGAGGGTGTCAGATTCTGGAGAATCTATATCCGTCTTATGGTCTGCATATGATGTACATGAACACAGCCTCACATATACTTCTAAAAATTTAAAGATGGGTGGGGCCACTGAAAGGGCTCAAAAATTAACAGCATTGTCTCCTCTTCCAGAGAACCTGGGATCAACTACCAGCAACTATATGGTGGCCCATCTCGAGTCCAAGGGGATCAGACAGACTGTAGACAGACAGAAAGACAGACAGAGATAAGGATGGCAGGCCTGCCTGGTCTTTCTTTCTTTCTTATCCTGTTTAAAAAATGTTTATTTATTTATTTATTTATTTATTTATTTATTTATTTATTTATTTAATATAAGTACACTGTAGCTGTCTTCAGACACTCCAGAAGAGGGTGTCAGATTCTGGAGAATCTAAATCACATTTATGGTCTGCATAAGATGTACATAAACACAGCCTCACATATACTTCTAAATATTTAAAGATGGGTGGCGCCACTGAAAGGGCTCAACAATTAACAGCATTGTATCCTCTTCCAGAGAACCTGAGATCAACTACCAGCAACTATATGGTGGCCCATCTACAGTTCCAGGGTATCAGACAGACAGACAGACAGACAGACAGAGATAAGGGTGGCAGGCCTGCCCGGTCTTTCTTACTTTCTTATCCTTTTAAAAAAATGTTTATTTATTTATTTATTTATTTATTCATTTATTTATTTATTTATTTATGTATTTATTAGATATAAGTAAACTGTAGCTGTCTTCAGACACTCCAGAAGAGGGTGTCAGATTCTGGAGAATCTAAATCCCTCTTATGGTCTGCATATGATGTACATAAACACAGCCTCACATATACTTCTAAAATTTTAAAGATGGGTGGAGCCACAGAAAGGGCTCAACAATTAACAGCATTGTCTCCTCTTCCAGAGAACCTTGGATAAACTACCAGCAACTATATGGTGGCCCATCTCCAGTTCTAGGGTATCACACAGACAGACAGACAGACAGAGATAAGGGTGGCAGGCTTGCCTGGTCTTTCTTTCTGTCTTATCCTTTTTAAAAAATGTTTATTTATTTATTTATTTATTTATTTATTTATTTATGTATTTATTAGATATAAGTACACTGTAGCTGTCTTCAGAAAATACAGAAGAAGGTGTCAGATTCTGGAGAATCTAAATCGCTCTTATGGTCTGCATATGATGTACATAAACACAGCCTCACATACCCTTCTAAAAATTTAAAGATGGGTGGGGCCACTGAAAGGGCTCAACAATTAACAGCATTGTCTCCTCTTCCAGAGAACCTGGGATCAACTACCAGCAACTATATGGTGGCCTATCTCCAGTTCCAAAGGATCATATAGATAGACAGACAGACAGACAGAGATAAGGATGGCAGGACTTCCTGGTGTTTCTTTCTTTCTTATCCTTTTTAAAAAATGTTTATTTATTTATTTATTCATGTATTTATTATATTTACGTACACTGTAGCTGTCTTCAGACACTCCAGAAGAGGGTGTCAGTTTCTGGAGAATCTAAATCACTCTTATGGTCTGAATATGATGTACATAAACACAGCCTCAGATATACTTATAAAAATTTAATGAAGGGTGGGGCCACTGAAAGGGCTCAATAATTTACAGCATTGTCTCCTCTTCCAGAGAACCTTGGATAAACTACCAGCAACTATATGGTGGCCCATATCCAGTACCAGAGGATCAGACAGACAGACAGGCAGACAGACAGAGATAAGGATGGCAGGCCTGCCAGGTCTTTCTTTCTTTCTTGTCCTTTTTAAAAAATGTTTATTTATTTATGTATTTATTATATATAAGTACTCTGTAGCTATCTACAGACACTCCAGAAGAGGGTGTCAGATTCTGAAGAATCTAAAACCATCTTATGGTCTGCATATGATGTACATAAACACAGCCTCAGATATACTTCTAAAAATTTAAAGATGGGTGGGGCCACTGAAAGGGCTCAACAATTAACAGCATTGTCTCCTCTTCCAGAGAACCTGGGATCAACTACCAGCAACTATATGGTGACCTATCTTCAGTTCCAAAGGATCATATAGAGAGACAGACAGACAGACAGAAATGAGGATGGCAGGCCTGCCTGGTCTTTCTTTCTTTCTTTCTTATCCATTTGAAAAAATGTTTACTTATTAATTAATTAATTAATTAATTAATTAATTTATTTATTTATTAGATATAAGTACACTGTAGCTTTCTTCAGACACTCCAGAAGAGGGTGTGAGATTCAGGAGAATCTAAATACCTCTTATGGTCTGCATATGATGTACATAAACACAGACTCAAGTATACTTCTAAAAATTTAAAGATGGGTGGGTCCAAAGAATGGGCTCAACAATTAACAGCTTTGTCTCCTCTTCCAGAGAACCTGGGATGAACTACCAGCAACTATATGGTGGCCCATCTGCAGTTCCAGGGATCAGACAGACAGACAGACAGAGATAAGGATGGCAGGCCTGCCTGGTCTTTCTTTCTTACTTATCCTGTTTAAAAAATGTTTATTTATTTATTTATTTATTTATATATTTATGTATTTATTAGATATAAGTGCACTGTAGCTGTCTTCAGACACTCCCGAAGAGGGTGTCTAATTTTGGAGAATTTAAATCACTCTTATGGTCTGCATATGATGTACATAAATACAGCCTCACATTTACCTCTAAATATTTAAAGATGGGTGGGGCCACTGAGAGGGCTCAACAATTAACAGCATTGTCTCCTCTTCCAGATAACATTGGATAAACTACCAGCAACTATATGGTGGCCCATCACCCGTTCCAGGGTATCAGACAGACAGACAGAGAGACAGAGATAAGGATGGAGGCCTGCCTGGTCTTTCTTTCTTTCTTATACTTTAAAAAAATGTTTATTTATTTATTTATTTATTTATTTATTTATTTATTTATGTATTTATTAGAAATAAGTACACTGTAGCTGTCTTCAGACACTCTAGAAGAGGGTCTCATTTTCTGGAGAATCTAAATCCCTCTTATGGTCTTCATATGATGTACATAAACACAGCCTCACATATACTTCTAAAAATTTAAAGATGGGTGGGCCCACTGAAAGGGCTCAACAATTAACAGCATTGTCTCTTCTTCCAGAGAACGTGGGATCAACTACCAGCAACTATATGGTGGCCCATCTCAAGTTCCAGGGGATAAGACAGACAGACAGACAGACAGAGATAAGGATGGCAGGCCTGCCTGATTTTTCTTTCTTTCTTATCCTTTTAAAAAATGTTTATTTATTTGTTTATTTGTTTATTTATTTATTTATTTATTTATCAGATATAAGTAAACTGTAGCTGTCTTCAGACTCTCCAGAAGAGGGTGTCAGATTCTGGAGAATCTATAACCCTCTTATGGTCTGCATATGATGTACATGAACAGAGCCTCACATATACTTCTAAAAATTTAAAGATGGGTGGGGCCACTGAAAGGGCTCAAAAATTAACAGCATTGTCTCCTCTTCCAGAGAACCTGGGATCAACTACCAGCAACTATATGGTGGCCCATCTCGAGTCCAAGGGGATCAGACAGACTGTAGACAGACAGAAAGACAGACAGAGATAAGGATGGCAGGCCTGCCTGGTTTTTCTTTCTTTCTTATCCTGTTTAAAAAATGTTTATTTATTTATTTATTTATTTATTTATTTATTTATTTATTTATTTATTTGATATAAGTACACTGTAGCTGTCTTCAGACACTCCAGAAGAGGGTGTCAGATTCTGGAGAATCTAAATCACATTTATGGTCTGCATAAGATGTACATAAACACAGCCTCACATATACTTCTAAATATTTAAAGATGGGTGGCGCCACTGAAAGGGCTCAACAATTAACAGCATTGTATCCTCTTCCAGAGAACCTGGGATCAACTACCAGCAACACTATGGTGGCCCATCTCCAGTTCTAGGGTATCACACAGACAGACAGACAGACAGAGATAAGGGTGGCAGGCTTGCCTGGTCTTTCTTTCTGTCTAATCCTTTTTAAAAAATGTTTATTTATTTATTTATTTATTTATTTATTTATTTATTTATTTATTAGATATAAGTACACTGTAACTGTCTTCAGAAAATACAGAAGAGGGTGTCAGATTCTGGAGAATCTAAATCCCTCTTATGGTCTGCATATGATGTACATAAACACAGCCTCACATACCCTTCTAAAAATTTAAAGATGGGTGGGGCCACTGAAAGGGCTCAACAATTAACAGCATTGTCTCCTCTTCCAGAGAACCTGGGATCAACTACCAGCAACTATATGGTGGCCTATCTCCAGTTCCAAAGGATCATATAGATAGACAGACAGACAGACAGAGATAAGGATGGCAGGACTTCCTGGTGTTTCTTTCTTTCTTATCCTTTTTAAAAAATGTTTATTTATTTATTTATTCATGTATTTATTATATTTACGTACACTGTAGCTGTCTTCAGACACTCCAGAAGAGGGTGTCAGTTTCTGGAGAATCTAAATCACTCTTATGGTCTGAATATGATGTACATAAACACAGCCTCAGATATACTTATAAAAATTTAATGAAGGGTGGGGCCACTGAAAGGGCTCAATAATTTACAGCATTGTCTCCTCTTCCAGAGAACCTTGGATAAACTACCAGCAACTATATGGTGGCCCATATCCAGTACCAGAGGAACAGACAGACAGACAGGCAGACAGACAGAGATAAGGATGGCAGGCCTGCCAGGTCTTTCTTTCTTTCTTGTCCTTTTTAAAAAATGTTTATTTATTTATGTATTTATTATATATAAGTACTCTGTAGCTATCTACAGACACTCCAGAAGAGGGTGTCAGATTCTGAAGAATCTAAAACCATCTTATGGTCTGCATATGATGTACATAAACACAGCCTCAGATATACTTCTAAAAATTTAAAGATGGGTGGGGCCACTGAAAGGGCTCAACAATTAACAGCATTGTCTCCTCTTCCAGAGAACCTGGGATCAACTACCAGCAACTATATAGTGGCCTATCTTCAGTTCCAAAGGATCATATAGTGAGACAGACAGACAGACAGAAATGAGGATGGCAGGCCTGCCTGGTCTTTCTTTCTTTCTTATCCATTTGAAAAAATGTTTACTTATTAATTAATTTATTTATTTATTTATTTATTTATTTATTTATTTATTTATTTATTAGATATAAGTACACTGTAGCTGTCTTCAGACACTCCAGAAGAGGGTGTGAGATTCTGGAGAATCTAAATACCTCTTATGGTCGGCATATGATGTACATAAACACAGACTCAAGTATACTTCTAAAAATTTAAAGATGGGTGGAGCCAAAGAATGGGCTCAACAATTAACAGCTTGTCTCCTCTTCCAGAGAACCTGGGATCAACTACCAGCAACTATATGGTGGCCCATCTGCAGTTCCAGGGATCAGACAGATAGACAGACAGACAGAGATAAGGATGGCAGGCCTGCCTGGTCTTTCTTTCTTACTTATGCTGTTTAAAAAATGTTTATTTATTTATTTATTTATTTATTTATTTATTTATTTATTTATGTATTTATTAGATATAAGTACACTGTAGCTGTCTTCAGACACTCCAGAAGAGGGTGTCAGATTCTGGAGAATTTATATCACTCTTATGGTCTGCATATGATGTACATAAATACAGCCTCACATTTACCAATAAAAATTTAAAGATGGTTGGGGCCACTGAAAGGGCTCAACAATTCACAACATTGTCTCCTCTTCCAGAGAACCTGGGAAAAACTACCAGCAAATATATGGTGGCCCATATCCAGTTCCAGAGGATCAGACAGACAGACAGACAGACAGACAGTGATAAGGATGGCAGGCCTGCCTGATTTTTCTTTCTTTCTTATCCTTTTTAAAAAATGTTTATTTAATTATTAATTTATTTATGTATGTATTTATTAGATATAAGTACACTGTAGCTGTCTTCAGAAACTCCAGTAGAGGGTGTCAGATTCTGAAGAATCTAAAACCATCTTATGGTCTGCATATGATGTACATAAACACAGCCTCAGATATACTTCTAAAATTTAATGAAGGGAGGGGCCACTGAAAGGGCTCAACAATTAACAGCATTATCTCCTCTTCCAGAGAACCTGGGATCAACTACCAGCAACTTTATGGTGGCCCATCTACAGTTCCAGGGGATCAGACAGACAGACAGACAGACAGAGATAAGGATGGCAGGCCTGCCATGTCTTTCTTTCTTACTTATCCTGTTTAAAAAATGTTTATTTATTTATTTATTTATTTATTTACGTATTTATTAGATATAAGTACACTGTAGCTGTCTTCAGACAGTCCAGAAAAGGGTGTCAATTCTGGAGAATCTAAATCCCTCTTATGGTCTGCATATGATGTACATAAACACAGCCTCACATATACTTCTAAACATTTAAAGATGGGTGGGGCCACTGAAAGGGCTCAACAATGAACAGCATTGTCTCCTCTTCCAGAGAACCTGGGAAAAACTAACAGCAAATATATGGTGGCCCTTATCCAGTTCCAAAGGTTCAGACAGAGAGACAGACAGACAGAGATAAGGATGGCAGGCCTGCCTGATTTTTCTCTCTTTCTTATCCTTTATAAAAAATGATTATTTATTTATTAATTTATTTATTTATGTATTTATTAGATATAAGTACACTGTAGCTGTCTTCAGACACTCCAGTAGACGGTGTCAGATTCTGAAAAATCTAAAACCATCTTCTGGTCTGCATATGATGTACATAAACACAGCCTCAGATATACTTCAAAAAATTTAATGAAGGATGGGTCCACTGAAAGGGCTCAACAATTAACAGCATTATCTCCTCTTCCAGAGAACCTGGGATCAACTCCCAGCAACTATATGGTGGCTCATCTCCAGTTCCCAGGGATCAGACAGACAGACAGACACACAGACAGAGATATCGATGGCAGGCCTGCCTGGTCTTTCTTTCTTTCTTATACTTTTTAAAAAATGTTTATTTATTTATTTATTCATGTATTTATTAGATATAAGTACACTGTAGCTGTCTTAGACACTCCAGAAGTGGGTGTCTGGTTCTGTAGAATCTAAATCCCTCTTATGGTCTGCATATGATGTACATAAACACAGCCTAACATACAGTTCTAAATATTTAAAAATGGGTGGGGCCATTGAAAGGGCTCAACAATGAACAGCATTGTCTCCTCTTCCAGAGAACCTCGGCTCAACTACCAGCAACTATATGGTGGCCCATCTCCAGTTCCAGGGGATCAGACAGACAGACAGTCAGACATACAGAGATAAGGATGGCAGGACTGCCTGGTCTTTCTTTCTTTCTTATCCTTTTGAAAAAATGTTTACTTATTTATTTATTTATGTATTTATTAGATATAAGTAAACTGTAGCTGTCTTCAGACACTCCAGAAGAGGGTGTCAGATTCTGGAGAATCTAAATCCCTCTTATGGCCTGCATATGATGTACATAAACACAGACTCATGTATACTTCTAAAAATTTAAAGATGTGTGGGGCCACTGAGAGGGCTCAAAAATTAACAGCATTGTCTCATCTTCCAGAGAACCTGGGATCAACTACCAGCAACTATATGGTGGCTCATCTCCAGTTCCAGTGGATCAGAAAGACAGAGAGACAGACAGACAGAGATAAGGATGGCAGGCTTGCCTGGTCTTTCTTTATATCTTATCCCTTATAAAAAATGTTTATTTATTTATTTATTTATTTATTTATTTATTTATTTATGTATTTATTAGATATAAGTACACTGTAGCCGTCTTCAGACACTCCAGAAGAGGGTGTCAGATTCTAGAGAATCTAAATCCCTCTTATGGTCTGCATATGATGTACATAAACACAGCCTCACATATACTTCTAAAAATTTAAAGAAAGGTGGGACCACTGAAAGGGCTCAACAATTACCATCACTGTCTCCACTTCCAGAGAACCTGGGATCAACTACCAGCAACTATATGGTGGCCCATCTGCAGTTCCAGGGGATCAGACAGACAGACAGACAGACAGAGATAAGGATGGCAGGCCTGCCAGGTCTTTCTTTCTTACTTATCCTGTTTAAAAAATGTTTATTTATTTATTTTTTTATGTATTTATGTATTTATTAGATATAAGTACACTGTAGCTGTTCAGACACTCCAGAAGAGTGTGTCAGATTCTGGAGAATCTAAATCCCTCTTATGGTCTGCATATGATGTACATAAACACAGCCTCACGTATAATTCTAAAAATTTAAAGATGGGTGGGACCACTGAAAGGGCTTAACAATTAATATCATTGTCTCCTCTTCCAGAGAACCTGGGATCAACTACCAGCAACTATATGGTGGCCCATATCCAGTTCCAAAGGTTCAGACAGACAGACAGACAGACAGACAGACAGACAGAGATACGGATGGCAGGCCTGCCTGATTTTTCTTTCTTTCTTATCCTTTATAAAAAATGTTTATTTATTTATTAATTTATTTATTTATGTATTTATTAGATATAAGGACACTGTAGCTGTCTTCAGACACTCCAGTAGACGGTGTCAGATTCTGAAAAATCTAAAACCATCTTCTGGTCTGCATATGATGTACATAAACACAGCCTCAGATATACTTTAAAAAATTTAATGAAGGGTGTGGCCACTAAAAGGGATCAACAATTAACAGCATTGTCTCCTCTTCCAGACAACCTGGGATCAATAACCAGTAATTATATGGTGGCCCATCTCCAGTTCCAGGGGATCAGACAGACACACAGACAGACAGACAGAGATAAGGATGGCAGGCCTGCCTGGTCTTTCTTTCTTTCTTATAATTTTAAAAAAGGTTTATTTATTTATTTATGTATTTATTAGATATAAGTACACTATAGCTATCTTCAGACACTCCAGAAGAGGGTGTTTGATTCTGCAGAACGTAAATCCCATTTATGATCTGCATATGATGTACATAAACACAGACTCAAGTATACTTCTAAAAATTTAAAGATGTGTGGGGCCACTGAGAGGGCTCAAAAATTAACAGCATTGTCTCATCTTCCAGAGAACCTGGGATCAACTACCAGCAACTATATGGTGGCTCATCTCCAGTTCCAGTGGATCAGAAAGACAGAGAGACAGACAGACAGAGATAAGGATGGCAGGCCTGCCTGGTCTTTCTTTATTTCTTATCCTTTATAAAAAATGTTTATTTATTTATTTATTTATTTATTTATTTATTTATTTATTTATTTATTTATTTATGTATTTATTAGATATAAGTACACTGTAGCCGTCTTCAGACACTCCAGAAGAGGGTGTCAGATTCTAGAGAATCTAAATCCCTCTTATGGTCTGCATATGATGTACATAAACACAGCCTCACATATACTTCTAAAAATTTAAAGAAAGGTGGGACCACTGAAAGGGCTCAACAATTACCATCACTGTCTCCACTTCCAGAGAACCTGGGATCAACTACCAGCAACTATATGGTGGCCCATCTGCAGTTCCAGGGGATCAGACAGACAGACAGACAGACAGAGATAAGGATGGCAGGCCTGCCAGGTCTTTCTTTCTTACTTATCCTGTTTAAAAAATGTTTATTTATTTATTTTTTTATGTATTTATGTATTTATTAGATATAAGTACACTGTAGCTGTTCAGACACTCCAGAAGAGTGTGTCAGATTCTGGAGAATCTAAATCCCTCTTATGGTCTGCATATGATGTACATAAACACAGCCTCACGTATAATTCTAAAAATTTAAAGATGGGTGGGACCACTGAAAGGGCTTAACAATTAACATCATTGTCTCCTCTTCCAGAGAACCTGGGATCAACTACCAGCAACTATATGGTGGCCCATATCCAGTTCCAAAGGTTCAGACAGACAGACAGACAGACAGACAGACAGACAGAGATACGGATGGCAGGCCTGCCTGATTTTTCTTTCTTTCTTATCCTTTATAAAAAATGTTTATTTATTTATTAATTTATTTATTTATGTATTTATTAGATATAAGGACACTGTAGCTGTCTTCAGACACTCCAGTAGACGGTGTCAGATTCTGAAAAATCTAAAACCATCTTCTGGTCTGCATATGATGTACATAAACACAGCCTCACATATACTTTAAAAAATTTAATGAAGGGTGTGGCCACTAAAAGGGATCAACAATTAACAGCATTGTCTCCTCTTCCAGAGAACCTGGGATCAATAACCAGTAATTATATGGTGGCCCATCTCCAGTTCCAGGGGATCAGACAGACACACAGACAGACAGACAGAGATAAGGATGGCAGGCCTGCCTGGTCTTTCTTTCTTTCTTATCATTTTATAAAAGGTTTATTCATTTATTTATGTATTTATTAGATATAAGTACACTATAGCTATCTTCAGACACTCCAGAAGAGGGTGTTTGATTCTGCAGAACGTAAATCCCATTTATGTTCTGCATATGATGTACATAAACACAGACTCAAGTATACTTCTAAAAATTTAAAGATGGGTGGGGCCAAAGAATGGGCTCAACAATTAACAGCGTTGTCTCCTCTTCCAGAGAACCTGGGATCAACTACCAGCAACTATATGGTGGCCCATCTGCAGTTCCAGGGATCAGACAGACAGACAGACAGACAGAGATAAGGATGGCAGGCCTGCCTGGTCTTTCTTTCTTACTTATCCTGTTTAAAAAATGTTTATTTATTTATTTATTTATTTATTTATTTATTTATTTATGTATTTATTAGACATAAGTACACTGTAGCTGTCTTCAGACACTCCAGAAGAGGGTGTCAGATTCTGGAGAATTTAAATCACTCTTATGGTCTGCATATGATGTACATAAATACAGCCTCACATTTACCAATAAAAATTTAAAGATGGTTGGGGCCACTGAAAGGGCTCAACAATTCACAACATTGTCTCCTCTTCCAGAGAACCTGGGAAAAACTACCAGCAAATATATGGTGGCCCATATCCAGTTCCAGAGGATCAGACAGACAAACAGACAGACAGACAGTGATAAGGATGGCAGGCCTGCCTGATTTTTCTTTCTTTCTTATCCTTTTTAAAAAATGTTTATTTAATTATTAATTTATTTATGTATGTATTTATTAGATATAAGTACACTGTAGCTGTCTTCAGACACTCCAGTAGAGGGTGTCAGATTCTGAAGAATCTAAAACCATCTTATGGTCTGCATATGATGTACATAAACACAGCCTCAGATATACTTCTAAAATTTAATGAAGGGAGGGGCCACTGAAAGGGCTCAACAATTAACAGCATTATCTCCTCTTCCAGAGAACCTGGGATCAACTACCAGCAACTTTATGGTGGCCCATCTACAGGTCCAGGGGATCAGACAGACAGACAGACAGACAGAGATAAGGATGGCAGGCCTGCCATGTCTTTCTTTCTTACTTATCCTGTTTAAAAAATGTTTATTTATTTATTTATTTATTTATTTACGTATTTATTAGATATAAGTACACTGTAGCTGTCTTCAGACAGTCCAGAAATGGGTGTCAATTCTGGAGAATCTAAATCCCTCTTATGGTCTGCATATGATGTACATAAAAACAGCCTCACATATACTTCTAAACATTTAAAGATGGGTGGGGCCACTGAAAGGGCTCAACAATGAACAGCATTGTCTCCTCTTCCAGAGAACCTGGGAAAAACTAACAGCAAATATATGGTGGCCCTTATCCAGTTCCAAAGGTTCAGACAGAGAGACAGACAGACAGAGATAAGGATGGCAGGCCTGCCTGATTTTTCTTTCTTTCTTATCCTTTATAAAAAATGTTTATTTATTTATTAATTTATTTATTTATGTATTTATTAGATATAAGTACACTGTAGCTGTCTTCAGACAATCCAGTAGACGGTGTCAGATTCTGAAAAATCTAAAACCATCTTCTGGTCTGCATATGATGTACATAAACACAGCCTCAGATATACTTCAAAAAATTTAATGAAGGATGGGTCCACTGAAAGGGCTCAACAATTAACAGCATTATCTCCTCTTCCAGAGAACCTGGGATCAACTCCCAGCAACTATATGGTGGCTCATCTCCAGTTCCCAGGGATCAGACAGACAGACAGACACACAGACAGAGATATCGATGGCAGGCCTGCCTGGTCTTTCTTTCTTTCTTATACTTTTTAAAAAATGTTTATTTATTTATTTATTCATGTATTTATTAGATATAAGTACACTGTAGCTGTCTTAGACACTCCAGAAGTGGGTGTCTGGTTCTGTAGAATCTAAATCCCTCTTATGGTCTGCATATGATGTACATAAACACAGCCTAACATACAGTTCTAAATATTTAAAAATGGGTGGGGCCATTGAAAGGGCTCAACAATGAACAGCATTGTCTCCTCTTCCAGAGAACCTCGGCTCAACTACCAGCAACTATATGGTGGCCCATCTCCAGTTCCAGGGGATCAGACAGACAGACAGTCAGACATACAGAGATAAGGATGGCAGGACTGCCTGGTCTTTCTTTCTTTCTTATCCTTTTGAAAAAATGTTTACTTATTTATTTATTTATGTATTTATTAGATATAAGTAAACTGTAGCTGTCTTCAGACACTCCAGAAGAGGGTGTCAGATTCTGGAGAATCTAAATCCCTCTTATGGCCTGCATATGATGTACATAAACACAGACTCATGTATACTTCTAAAAATTTAAAGATGTGTGGGGCCACTGAAAGGGCTCAAAAATTAACAGCATTGTCTCATCTTCCAGAGAACCTGGGATCAACTACCAGCAACTATATGGTGGCTCATCTCCAGTTCCAGTGGATCAGAAAGACAGAGAGACAGACAGACAGAGATAAGGATGGCAGGCCTGCCTGGTCTTTCTTTATTTCTTATCCTTTATAAAAAATGTTTATTTATTTATTTATTTATTTATTTATTTATTTATGTATTTATTAGATATAAGTACACTGTAGCCGTCTTCAGACACTCCAGAAGAGGGTGTCAGATTCTAGAGAATCTAAATCCCTCTTATGGTCTGCATATGATGTACATAAACACAGCCTCACATATACTTCTAAAAATTTAAAGAAAGGTGGGACCACTGAAAGGGCTCAACAATTACCATCACTGTCTCCACTTCCAGAGAACCTGGGATCAACTACCAGCAACTATATGGTGGCCCATCTGCAGTTCCAGGGGATCAGACAGACAGACAGACAGACAGAGATAAGGATGGCAGGCCTGCCAGGTCTTTCTTTCTTACTTATCCTGTTTAAAAAATGTTTATTTATTTATTTTTTTATGTATTTATGTATTTATTAGATATAAGTACACTGTAGCTGTTCAGACACTCCAGAAGAGTGTGTCAGATTCTGGAGAATCTA
Organism: Mus caroli; assembly: GCF_978045245.1. Taxonomy (NCBI): domain Eukaryota; kingdom Metazoa; phylum Chordata; class Mammalia; order Rodentia; family Muridae; genus Mus; species Mus caroli. The sequence continues at coordinate 1,757,874 of NW_028227278.1, forward strand.
AATCCCTCTTATGGTCTGCATATGATGTACATAAACACAGCCTCACGTATAATTCTAAAAATTTAAAGATGGGTGGGACCACTGAAAGGGCTTAACAATTAACATCATTGTCTCCTCTTCCAGAGAACCTGGGATCAACTACCAGCAACTATATGGTGGACCATATCCAGTTCCAAAGGTTCAGACAGACAGACAGACAGACAGACAGACAGAGATACGGATGGCAGGCCTGCCTGATTTTTCTTTCTTTCTTATCCTTTATAAAAAATGTTTATGTATTTATTAATTTATTTATTTATGTATTTATTAGATATAAGGACACTGTAGCTGTCTTCAGACACTCCAGTAGACGGTGTCAGATTCTGAAAAATCTAAAACCATCTTCTGGTCTGCATATGATGTACATAAACACAGCCTCAGATATACTTTAAAAAATTTAATGAAGGGTGTGGCCACTAAAAGGGATCAACAATTAACAGCATTGTCTCCTCTTCCAGAGAACCTGGGATCAATAACCAGTAATTATATGGTGGCCCATCTCCAGTTCCAGGGGATCAGACAGACACACAGACAGACAGACAGAGATAAGGATGGCAGGCCTGCCTGGTCTTTCTTTCTTTCTTATCATTTTAAAAAAGGTTTATTTATTTATTTATGTATTTATTAGATATAAGTACACTATAGCTATCTTCAGACACTCCAGAAGAGGGTGTTTGATTCTGCAGAACGTAAATCCCATTTATGTTCTGCATATGATGTACATAAACACAGACTCAAGTATACTTCTAAAAATTTAAAGATGGGTGGGGCCAAAGAATGGGCTCAACAATTAACAGCTTTGTCTCCTCTTCCAGAGAACCTGGGATCAACTACCAGCAACTATATGGTGGCCCATCTGCAGTTCCAGGGATCAGACAGACAGACAGACAGACAGAGATAAGGATGTCAGGCCTGCCTGGTCTTTCTTTCTTACTTATCCTGTTTAAAAAATGTTTATTTATTTATTTATTTATTTATTTATTTATTTATTTATTTACGTATTTATTAGACATAAGTACACTGTAGCTGTCTTCAGACACTCCAGAAGAGGGTGTCAGATTCTGGAGAATTTAAATCACTCTTATGGTCTGCATATGATGTACATAAATACAGCCTCACATTTACCAATAAAAATTTAAAGATGGTTGGGGCCACTGAAAGGGCTCAACAATTCACAACATTGTCTCCTCTTCCAGAGAACCTGGGAAAAACTACCAGCAAATATATGGTGGCCCATATCCAATTCCAGAGGATCAGACAGACAAACAGACAGACAGACAGTGATAAGGATGGCAGGCCTGCCTGATTTTTCTTTCTTTCTTATCCTTTTTAAAAAATGTTTATTTAAATATTAATTTATTTATGTATGTATTTATTAGATATAAGTACACTGTAGCTGTCTTCAGACACTCCAGTAGAGGGTGTCAGATTCTGAAGAATCTAAAACCATCTTATGGTCTGCATATGATGTACATAAACACAGCCTCAGATATACTTCTAAAATTTAATGAAGGGAGGGGCCACTGAAAGGGCTCAACAATTAACAGCATTATCTCCTCTTCCAGAGAACCTGGGATCAACTACCAGCAACTTTATGGTGGCCCATCTACAGTTCCAGGGGATCAGACAGACAGACAGACAGACAGAGATAAGGATGGCAGGCCTGCCATGTCTTTCTTTCTTACTTATCCTGTTTAAAAAATGTTTATTTATTTATTTATTTATTTATTTACGTATTTATTAGATATAAGTACACTGTAGCTGTCTTCAGACAGTCCAGAAATGGGTGTCAATTCTGGAGAATCTAAATCCCTCTTATGGTCTGCATATGATGTACATAAACACAGCCTCACATATACTTCTAAACATTTAAAGATGGGTGGGGCCACTGAAAGGGCTCAACAATGAACAGCATTGTCTCCTCTTCCAGAGAACCTGGGAAAAACTAACAGCAAATATATGGTGGCCCTTATCCAGTTCCAAAGGTTCAGACAGAGAGACAGACAGACAGAGATAAGGATGGCAGGCCTGCCTGATTTTTCTTTCTTTCTTATCCTTTATAAAAAATGTTTATTTATTTATTAATTTATTTATTTATGTATTTATTAGATATAAGTACACTGTAGCTGTCTTCAGACAATCCAGTAGACGGTTTCAGATTCTGAATAATCTAAAACCATCTTCTGGTCTGCATATGATGTACATAAACACAGCCTCAGATATACTTCAAAAAATTTAATGAAGGATGGGTCCACTGAAAGGGCTCAACAATTAACAGCATTATCTCCTCTTCCAGAGAACCTGGGATCAACTCCCAGCAACTATATGGTGGCTCATCTCCAGTTCCCAGGGATCAGACAGACAGACAGACACACAGACAGAGATATCGATGGCAGGCCTGCCTGGTCTTTCTTTCTTTCTTATACTTTTTAAAAAATGTTTATTTATTTATTTATTCATGTATTTATTAGATATAAGTACACTGTAGCTGTCTTAGACACTCCAGAAGTGGGTGTCTGGTTCTGTAGAATCTAAATCCCTCTTATGGTCTGCATATGATGTACATAAACACAGCCTAACATACAGTTCTAAATATTTAAAAATGGGTGGGGCCATTGAAAGGGCTCAACAATGAACAGCATTGTCTCCTCTTCCAGAGAACCTCGGCTCAACTACCAGCAACTATATGGTGGCCCATCTCCAGTTCCAGGGGATCAGACAGACAGACAGTCAGACATACAGAGATAAGGATGGCAGGACTGCCTGGTCTTTCTTTCTTTCTTATCCTTTTGAAAAAATGTTTACTTATTTATTTATTTATTTATGTATTTATTAGATATAAGTAAACTGTAGCTGTCTTCAGACACTCCAGAAGAGGGTGTCAGATTCTGGAGAATCTAAATCCCTCTTATGGCCTGCATATGATGTACATAAACACAGACTCATGTATACTTCTAAAAATTTAAAGATGTGTGGGGCCACTGAGAGGGCTCAAAAATTAACAGCATTGTCTCATCTTCCAGAGAACCTGGGATCAACTACCAGCAACTATATGGTGGCTCATCTCCAGTTCCAGTGGATCAGAAAGACAGAGAGACAGACAGACAGAGATAAGGATGGCAGGCCTGCCTGGTCTTTCTTTATTTCTTATCCTTTATAAAAAATGTTTATTTATTTATTTATTTATTTATTTATTTATGTATTTATTAGATATAAGTACACTGTAGCCGTCTTCAGACACTCCAGAAGAGGGTGTCAGATTCTAGAGAATCTAAATCCCTCTTATGGTCTGCATATGATGTACATAAACACAGCCTCACATATACTTCTAAAAATTTAAAGAAAGGTGGGACCACTGAAAGGGCTCAACAATTACCATCACTGTCTCCACTTCCAGAGAACCTGGGATCAACTACCAGCAACTATATGGTGGCCCATCTGCAGTTCCAGGGGATCAGACAAACAGACAGACAGACAGAGATAAGGATGGCAGGCCTGCCAGGTCTTTCTTTCTTACTTATCCTGTTTAAAAAATGTTTATTTATTTATTTTTTTATGTATTTATGTATTTATTAGATATAAGTACACTGTAGCTGTTCAGACACTCCAGAAGAGTGTGTCAGATTCTGGAGAATCTAAATCCCTCTTATGGTCTGCATATGATGTACATAAACACAGCCTCACGTATAATTCTAAAAAATTAAAGATGGGTGGGACCACTGAAAGGGCTTAACAATTAACATCATTGTCTCCTCTTCCAGAGAACCTGGGATCAACTACCAGCAACTATATGGTGGCCCATATCCAGTTCCAAAGGTTCAGACAGACAGACAGACAGACAGACAGACAGAGATACGGATGGCAGGCCTGCCTGATTTTTCTTTCTTTCTTATCCTTTATAAAAAATGTTTATTTATTTATTAATTTATTTATTTATGTATTTATTAGATATAAGGACACTGTAGCTGTCTTCAGACACTCCAGTAGACGGTGTCAGATTCTGAAAAATCTAAAACCATCTTCTGGTCTGCATATGATGTACATAAACACAGCCTCAGATATACTTTAAAAAATTTAATGAAGGGTGTGGCCACTAAAAGGGATCAACAATTAACAGCATTGTCTCCTCTTCCAGAGAACCTGGGATCAATAACCAGTAATTATATGGTGGCCCATCTCCAGTTCCAGGGGATCAGACAGACACACAGACAGACAGACAGAGATAAGGATGGCAGGCCTGCCTGGTCTTTCTTTCTTTCTTATCATTTTAAAAAAGGTTTATTTATTTATTTATGTATTTATTAGATATAAGTACACTATAGCTATCTTCAGACACTCCAGAAGAGGGTGTTTGATTCTGCAGAAAGTAAATCCCATTTATGTTCTGCATATGATGTACATAAACACAGCCTCACATATTCTTCTAAAAATTTAAAGATGGTTGGGGCCACTGAAAGGAACCAACAATTAACAGCATTGTCTCCTCTTCCAGAGAACCTGGGATCAACTACCAGCAACTATATGTTGGCCCATCTCCAGTTTCAGGGGATCAGACAGACAAACAGACAGACAGAAAGACAGAGATAAGGATGTCAGGCCTGCCTGGTCTTTCTTTCTTTCTTATCCTTTTTAAAAAATGTTTATTTATTTATTTATGTATTTTTTAGATATAAGTACACTGTAGCTGTCTTCAGACACTCCAGAAGAGGGTGTCAGACTCTGGAGAATCTAAATCCCTCTTATGGTCTGCATATGATGTACATAAACACAGCCTCACATATACTAATAAAAATTTAACGATGGGTGGGGCCACTGAAAGCGCTCAACAATTAACAGCATTGTCTCCTCTTCCAGAGAACCTGGGATCAACTACCAGCACCTATATGGTGGCCCATCTCCAGTTCCAGGGGATCAGACAGACAGACAGACAGACAGAGATAAGGATGGCAAGCCTGCATGGTCTTTCTTCCTTTCTTATCCTGTTTAAATAATGTGTATTTATTTATTTATTTATTTATTTATTTATTTATTTATTTATTAGATATAAGTACACTGTAGCTGTCTTCAGATACTCCAGAAGAGGGTGTCAGATTCTGGAGAATCTAAATCCCTCTTATGGTCTGCATATGATGTACATAAACACAGCCTCACATATACTTCTAAATATTTAAAGATGGGTAGGGCCACTGATAGGGCTCAACAATTAACAGCATTGTCTCCTCTTCCAGAGAACCTTGGATCAACTACCAGCAACTATTGGTGGCAAATCTCCAGTTCCAGGGGATCAGACAGACAGACAGACAGACAGACAGACAGAGATAAGGATGGCAGGCCTGCCTGTTCTTACTTTCTTTCTTTTCCTTTTTCAAAAATGTTTATTTATTTATTTATTTATTTATTTATTTATTTATTTATTTATTATATATAAGTACACTGTAGCTGTCTTCAGACACTCCAGTATAGGGTGTCAGATTCTGGAGAATCTAAATCCTCTTATAATCTGAATATGATGTACATAAACACAGCCTCACATATACTTTTAAATATTTAAAGAAGTGTGGGGCCACTGAAAGGGCTCAACAATTAACAGCATTGTCTCCTCTTCCAGAGAACCTTGGATCAACTACCAGCAACTATATGGTGGCCCATCTCCAGTTCCCGGGGATCAGATAGACAGACAGACAGACAGACAGAGAAATGGATGGTAGGCCTGCCTGGTCTTTGTTTCTTCCTTATCCTTTTTAAAAAATGTTTATTTATTTATTTATTTATTTATTTATCTATTTATTTATTAGATATAAGTACACTGTAGCTGTCTTCAGACACTCCAGAAGAGGGTGTCAGATTCTGGAGAATCTAAATCCCTCTTATGTTCTGCATATGATGTACATAAACACAGCCTCACATATACTTCTAAATATTTAAAGATGGGTGGCGCCACTGAAAGGGCTCAACAATTAAGAGCATTGTCTCCTCTTCCAGAGAACCTGGGATCAACTACCAGCAACTATTCGTGGCCCATCTCCAGTTCCCAGGGATCAGATAGACAGACAGACAGACAGACAGACAGACAGACAGACAGACAGACAGAGATATGGATGGCAGGCCTGCCTGGTCTTTCTTTCTGTCTTATCCTTTTAAAAAAATGTTTATTTATTTATTTATTTATTTATTTATTTATTTATTTATGTATTTATTAGATATAAGTACACTGTAGTTGTGCAGACACTCCAGAAGAGGGTGTCATATTCTTGAGAATCTAAATCCCTCTTATGGTCTGCATATGATGTACATAAACACAGCCTCACATATACTTCTAAAAATTTAAAAAAGGGTGGGGCCACTCTAAAAGCTCAACAATTAACAGCATTGTCTCCTCTTCCAGAATACCAGGGATCGACTACCAGCAACTATATGATGGCCCATCTCCAGTTCCAGGAGATCAGACAGACAGACATACAGACAGTGCTAAGGATGGCAGGCCTGTCTGGTCTTTCATTCATTCTTATCCTTTTTAAAAAAATGTTTATTTATATATTTATTTATGGATTTATTAGATATAAGTACACTGTAGCTGTCTTCAGACACTGCAGAAGAGGGTGTCAGATTCTAGAGAATCTAAATCCCTCTTATGGTCTGCATATGATGTACATAAACACAGCCTCACATATACTTCTAAAAATTTAAAGATGTGTGGGGCCACTGATAGGGCTCAACAATTAACAGCATGGTCTCCTCTTCCAGAGAACCTGGGATAAACTACCAGCACTTTATGGTGGGCCATCTCCAGTTCCAGTGGATCAGACAGACAGACAGACAGAGAGACAGTGATAAGGATGGCAGGCCTGCCTGGTCTTTCTTTATTTCTTAAACTTTTTAAAAAAATGTTTATTTATTTATTTATTTATTTATTTATTTATGAATTTATTAGATATAAGTACACTGTAGCTGTTCAGACACTCCAGAAAAGGGTGTCAGATTCTGGAGAATCAAAATCCCTCTTATGGTCTGCATATGATGTACATAAACACAGCCTAACATATACTTCTAAAAATTAAAAGATGTGTGGGGCCACTGAAAGGGCTCAACAATTAACAGCATTGTCTCCTCTTTTAGAGAACCTGGGATCAACTACCAGCAACTATATGGTGGTCCATCTCCAGTTCCAGGGGATCAGAAGACAGACAGACAGACAGTGATAAGGATGGCAGTCTTCCTGGCCTTTCTTTCTTATCCTTTTTTTTTAAAAATGTTTGTTTATTTATTTATTTATTTATTTATTTATTTATTAGATATAAGTACACTGTAGCTGTTCAGACACTCCAGAAGAGGGTGTCAGATTCTGGAAAATCTAAATCCCTCTTATGGTCTGCATATGATGTACATAAACACAGCCTCACATATACTTCTAAAAATTTAAAGATGTGTGGGGCCACTGAGAGGGCTCAACAATTAACAGCACTGACTCCTCTTCCAGAGAACCTGGGATCAACTACCAGCAACTATTCGTGGCCCATCTCCAGTTCCCAGAGATCAGATAGACAGACAGACAGACAGACAGAGGTGGAAAATTAGAAAATCACACTGTAGGACCCAGAATTACGAAAAAAATTGAAAAAATGTGGAAAATGAGAAAATCACATGCAGGGCCCAGAATATTTCGAGAAACACTGAAAAACGTGAAAATTAAAAATTCACACTGTTGGACACAGAATATGGCGAGAAACCATGAAAAAGTCGATAATTAAAATTCACACTGCAGGACACAGAATATGCCAAGAAACCCTGAAAACGTGGAAAATTAAAAATTAACACTGAAGGACCTGGAATATGGCAAGAAAACCTGAAAAACGTGGAAATGAGAAAAATCACAGTGTAGGACCCAGAATATGAAGAAAAAAGCTGTAAAACGTGAAAAATTAAAAATTCACACTGAAGAACCCAGAATATTGCGAGAAAATCTGAAAAACGTGGAAAATGAAAAATACACACTGTAGGACCCAGAACATGGCAAGAAACCCTGAAAGAGTAGAAAATTAAAAACTCACACTGAAGGACCCCAAATATGGCGAGAGAACCTGAAAAAACTAGAAAATTAAAAATTCACACTGAAGGACTTGGAATATGGCGATAAAACCTGAAAAACGAGGAAAATTAAAAAATCACACTGAAGGACCCCAAATATAGTGAGAAAATCTGAAAAAGCTGGAAAATGAGAATAATCACACTGTAGGACCCAGAATTGTGAAAAAACTTGAAAAACGTTGAAAATGAGAAAATCACTCTGTAGGACACAGAATATGGCAAGAAACCCTGAGAAATGTGGAAAATTAAAAATACACTCTGTAGCACCCAGAATATGGCAAAAAACCCTCAAAAAAGTAGAAAATTAAAAACTCACACTGAAGGACCCCGAATATTGCGAGAAAAACAGAAAAAGGTGGAAAGTCAAAATAATCACACTGTATTACCCAGAATTACGAAAATACATGAAAAAATTCGAAAATGAGAAAATCACACTGTAGGACCCAGAATATGGGGAGAAATCCTGAGAAACGTGGAAAATAAAAAATACACTCTGTAGCACCCAGAATATGGCAAGAAACCCTCAAAAAAGTAGAAAATTAAAAACTCACACTGAAGGACCCCGAATATGGCGAGAAAACATGAAAAAGGTAGAAAATGAGAATAAACACAATGTATTACCCAGAATTACAAAAACATGAAAAACATCGAAAATGAGAAAATCACACTTGTAGGACCCAGAAATATGAAAAAACTTGAAAAACGTGGAAAATGAGAAAATCACACTGCAGAAACCAGAATATGCTGAACAACCATGAAAAACCTGAAAATTAAAAATTCACACTGTTGGACACAGAATATGGTGAGAAACCATGAAAAGACTGGACAATTAAAAATTCACACTTTATTACCGAGATATGGAGAGAAATACTGAAAACCGTGGAAAAAAATTCACACTGAAGGACCTGGAATACGACAGGACCTGGAATACGGCAAGAGACCCTGAAATACATGGAAATGAGAAAATCACACAGTAGGACCCAGAATATGACGAAAAAACCTGAAAAAGGTAAAATATTAAAATATCACACGGAAGGACCCGGAATATGGCGAAAAACCTGAAAAACGAGGAAGATAAAAAACTAACACTGAAGGACACAGAATATGGCGAGAAAACCTGAAAAGAGTAGAAAATTAAAAATTCACACTGAAAGACCCCGAATATGATGAGAAAACCTGAAAAAGGTGGAAAATGAGAATAATCACACTGTAGGACCCAGATTATGACCAGAAACCCTGAAAACGTGGAAAATTAAAAGTACATGCTGTAGGACCCAGAATATGGCGAGAAAACCTGAAAAGAGTAGAAAATTAAAAATTCACACTGAAAGACCCCGAATATGATGAGAAAAACTGAAAAAGGTGGAAAATGAGAATAATCACACTGTAGGACCCAGATTATGCCCAGAAACCCTGAAAACCTGGAAAATTAAAAATACATGCTGTATAACCCAGAATATGCCAAGAAACCCTGAAAAAGTTTGAAAATTACAAACTCACACTGTAGGACCCCAAATATGGTGAGAAACCCTCCAAAAGGTGGAAAATGAGAAAATCACACTGCAGCACCCAGAATATGCCGAGAAAATGTGAAAAACGTGAAAATTAAAAATTCACACTAACGGACCCAGAATATGGCGAGAAACAATTAATAAAAAAGTACAAAATTAAAAACTCACTGTGAAGGAGCCCAAACATGGCGAGAAAACCTGAAAAAGGTGGAAAATGAGAAAATCACACTGTAGGACCCAGAATTACGAAAAAAATTGAAAAAATGTGGAAAATGAGAAAATCACATGCAGGGCCCAGAATATTTCGAGAAACACTGAAAAACGTGAAAATTAAAAATTCACACTGTTGGACACAGAATATGGCGAGAAACCATGAAAAAAGTGGATAATTAAAATTCACACTGCAGGACACAGAATATGCCAAGAAACCCTGAAAACGTGGAAAATTAAAAATTAACACTGAAGGACATGGAATATGGCAAGAAAACCTGAAAAACGTGGAAATGAGAAAAATCACAGTGTAGGACCCAGAATATGAAGAAAAAAGCTGTAAAACGTGAAAAATTAAAAATTCACACTGAAGAACCCAGAATATTGCGAGAAAATCTGAAAAACGTGGAAAATGAAAAATACACACTGTAGGACCCAGAACATGGCAAGAAACCCTGAAAGAGTAGAAAATTAAAAACTCACACTGAAGGACCCCAAATATGGCAAGAAACCCTGAAAAAAGTAGAAAATTACAAACTGACACTGAAGAACCCCAATTATGGCGAGTAAACCTGAAAAAGGTGGAAAATGAGAAAATGACACTGTAGGACCCAGAATTACGAAAAAACTTGAAAATATCGAAAATGAGAAAATCACACTGTAGGACCCAGAATATGCCAAGAAACCCTGAAAACGTGAAAAATTAAAAATACAACGTTTAGGACCCAGAATACGGCGAGAAACCCTGAAAAAAGTAGAAAATTACAAACTAACACTGAAGGACCCGAAAAATGGTCTGAAAGGTTGAAAAAGGTGGAAAATGAGAAAATCACACTGTAGGACCCAGAATTACGAAAAAAATTGAAAAACGTGGAAAATGAGAAAATCATACTGCAGGACCCAGAATATGCCGAGAAACCCTGAAAATCATGAAAATTAAAAATTCACACTGTCAGACACATAATATGGCGAGAAACCATGAAAGAAGTGGAAAATTAAAAATTCACACTGTATTACCCAGAATATGGCGAGACATACTGAAAAACGTGGAAAATTAAAAATTCACACTGAAGGACCCGGGATATGGCCAGGAAACCTGAAAAACAAGGAAAATTCAAAACTCACATGGTAGGAACCAGAATAAGGCAAGAAAACCTGAAAAACGTGGAAATGAGAAAATCAAACTGTAGGACCCAGAATATGACAAAGAAAAACCTGAAAAAATTACAAAATTAAAAATTCACACTGAAAGACCCCGAATATGGTGAGAAAACCTGAAAAGGTGGAAAATGAGAATAATCACACTGTAGGAAACAGAATGGAAAAAAAAAAAAAAACATGAAAAATGTCGAAAATGAGAAAATCACACTGTAGGACCCAGAATATGACGAAAAAAACTGGAAAACGTGGAAAATTAAAAATGCACGCTGTAGGACCCAAAATATGCCGAGAAACCCTGAAAAACGTGAAAATTAAAAATTCACACTGAAGGACCTGGAATACAGTAAGATAACCTGAAAAACGTGGAAATGAGAAAATCACAATTTAGGACCCAGAATATGACGAAAAAAACTGAAACACGTGGAAAATGAAAAATACACGCTGTAGGACACAGAATATGTCAAGAAACCCTGAAAAATTAGAAAATTAAAAACTCACACTGAAGGACCCCAAATATGGCGAGAGAACCTGAAAAAACTAGAAAATTAAAAATTCACACTTAAGGACTTGGAATATGGCTATAAAACCTGAAAAACGAGGAAAATTAAAAAATCACACTGAAGGACCCCAAATATAGGGAGAAAACCTGAAAAAGCTGGAAAATGAGAATAATCACACTGTAGGACCCAGAATTGTGAAAAAACTTGAAAAACGTCAAAAATGAGAAAATCACACTGTAGGACACAGAATATGGGGAGAAATCCTGGGAAACGTGGAAAATAAAAAATACACTCTGTAGCACCCAGAATATGGCAAGAAACCCTCAAAAAAGTAGAAAATTAAAAACTCACACTGAAGGACCCCGTATATGGCGAGAAAAACAGAAAAAGGTGGAAAGTGAAAATAATCACACTGTATTACCCAGAATTACGAAAAAACATGAAAAAAATCGAAAATGAGAAAAATCACACTGTAGGACCCAGAATATGGGGAGAAATCCTGAGAAATGTGGAAAATAAAAAATACACTCTGTAGCACCCAGAATATGGCAAGAAACCCTCAAAAAAGTAGAAAATTAAAAACTCACACTGAAGGACCCCGAATATGGCGAGAAAACATGAAAAAGGTAGAAAATGAGAATAAACACAATGTATTACCCAGAATTACGAAAACATGAAAAACATCGAAAATGAGAAATCACACTTGTAGGACCCAGAAATATGAAAAAACTTGAAAAACGTGGAAAATGAGAAAATCACACTGCAGAAACCAGAATATGCTGAACAACCATGAAAAACCTGAAAATTAAAAATTCACACTGTTGGACACAGAATATGGTGAGAAACCATGAAAAGACTGGACAATTAAAAATTCACACTTTATTACCGAGATATGGAGAGAAATACTGAAAACCGTGGAAAAAAATTCACACTGAAGGACCTGGAATACGACAGGACCTGGAATACGGCAAGAGACCCTGAAATACATGGAAATGAGAAAATCACACAGTAGGACCCAGAATATGACAAAAAAACCTGAAAAAGGTAAAATATTAAAATATCACACGGAAGGACCCGGAATATGGCGAAAAACCTGAAAAACGAGGAAGATAAAAAACTAACACTGAAGGACACAGAATATGGCGAGAAAACCTGAAAAGAGTAGAAAATTAAAAATTCACACTGAAAGACCCCGAATATGATGAGAAAACCTGAAAAAGGTGGAAAATGAGAATAATCACACTGTAGGACCCAGATTATGACCAGAAACCCTGAAAACGTGGAAAATTAAAAGTACATGCTGTAGGACCCATAATATGGCAAGAAAACCTGAAAAGAGTAGAAAATTAAAAATTCACACTGAAAGACCCCGAATATGATGAGAAAAACTGAAAAAGGTGGAAAATGAGAATAATCACACTGTAGGACCCAGATTATGCCCAGAAACCCTGAAAACCTGGAAAATTAAAAATACATGCTGTATAACCCAGAATATGCCAAGAAACCCTGAAAAAGTTTGAAAATTACAAACTCACACTGTACGACCCCAAATATGGTGAGAAACCCTCCAAAAGGTGGAAAATGAGAAAATCACACTGCAGCACCCAGAATATGCCGAGAAAATGTGAAAAACGTGAAAATTAAAAATTCACACTAACGGACCCAGAATATGGCGAGAAACAATTAATAAAAAAGTACAAAATTAAAAACTCACTGTGAAGGAGCCCAAACATGGCGAGAAAACCTGAAAAAGGTGGAAAATGAGAAAATCACACTGTAGGACCCAGAATTACGAAAAAAAATGAAAAAATGTGGAAAATGAGAAAATCACATGCAGGGCCCAGAATATTTCGAGAAACACTGAAAAACGTGAAAATTAAAAATTCACACTGTTGGACACAGAATATGGCGAGAAACCATGAAAAAAGTGGATAATTAAAATTCACACTGCAGGACACAGAATATGCCAAGAAACCCTGAAAACGTGGAAAATTAAAAATTAACACTGAAGGACCTGGAATATGGCAAGAAAACCTGAAAAACGTGGAAATGAGAAAAATCACAGTGTAGGACCCAGAATATGAAGAAAAAACCTGTAAAACGTGAAAAATTAAAAATTCACACTGAAGAACCCAGAATATTGCGAGAAAATCTGAAAAACGTGGAAAATGAAAAATACACACTGTAGGACCCAGAACATGGCAAGAAACCCTGAAAGAGTAGAAAATTAAAAACTCACACTGAAGGACCCCAAATATGGCAAGAAACCCTGAAAAAAGTAGAAAATTACAAACTGACACTGAAGAACCCCAATTATGGCGAGTAAACCTGAAAAAGGTGGAAAATGAGAAAATGACACTGTAGGACCCAGAATTACGAAAAAACTTGAAAATATCGAAAATGAGAAAATCACACTGTAGGACCCAGAATATGCCAAGAAACCCTGAAAACGTGAAAAATTAAAAATACAACGTTTAGGACCCAGAATACGGCGAGAAACCCTGAAAAAAGTAGAAAATTACAAACTAACACTGAAGGACCCGAAAAATGGTCTGAAAGGTTGAAAAAGGTGGAAAATGAGAAAATCACACTGTAGGACCCAGAATTACGAAAAAAATTGAAAAACGTGGAAAATGAGAAAATCATACTGCAGGACCAAGAATATGCCGAGAAACCCTGAAAATCATGAAAATTAAAAATTCACACTGTCAGACACATAATATGGCGAGAAACCATGAAAGAAGTGGAAAATTAAAAATTCACACTGTATTACCCAGAATATGGCGAGACATACTGAAAAACGTGGAAAATTAAAAATTCACACTGAAGGACCCGGGATATGGCCAGGAAACCTGAAAAACAAGGAAAATTCAAAACTCACATGGTAGGAACCAGAATAAGGCAAGAAAACCTGAAAAACGTGGAAATGAGAAAATCAAACTGTAGGACCCAGAATATGACAAAGAAAAACCTGAAAAAATTACAAAATTAAAAATTCACACATAAAGACCCCGAATATGGTGAGAAAACCTGAAAAGGTGGAAAATGAGAATAATCACACTGTAGGACACAGAATGGAAAAAAAAAAAAAAACCATGAAAAATGTCGAAAATGAGAAAATCACACTGTAGGACCCAGAATATGACGAAAAAACTGGAAAACGTGGAAAATTAAAAATGCACGCTGTAGGACCCAAAATATGCCGAGAAACCCTGAAAAACGTGAAAATTAAAAATTCACACTGAAGGACCTGGAATACAGTAAGATAACCTGAAAAACGTGGAAATGAGAAAATCACAATTTAGGACCCAGAATATGACGAAAACAACTGAAACACGTGGAAAATGAAAAATACACGCTGTAGGACACAGAATATGTCAAGAAACCCTGAAAAATTAGAAAATTAAAAACTCACACTGAAGGACCCCAAATATGGCGAGAGAACCTGAAAAAACTAGAAAATTAAAAATTCACACTTAAGGACTTGGAATATGGCTATAAAACCTGAAAAACGAGGAAAATTAAAAAATCACACTGAAGGACCCCAAATATAGGGAGAAAACCTGAAAAAGCTGGAAAATGAGAATAATCACACTGTAGGACCCAGAATTGTGAAAAAACTTGAAAAACGTCAAAAATGAGAAAATCACACTGTAGGACACAGAATATGGGGAGAAATCCTGGGAAACGTGGAAAATAAAAAATACACTCTGTAGCACCCAGAATATGGCAAGAAACCCTCAAAAAAGTAGAAAATTAAAAACTCACACTGAAGGACCCCGTATATGGCGAGAAAAACAGAAAAAGGTGGAAAGTGAAAATAATCACACTGTATTACCCAGAATTACGAAAAAACATGAAAAAAATCGAAAATGAGAAAAATCACACTGTAGGACCCAGAATATGGGGAGAAATCCTGAGAAATGTGGAAAATAAAAAATACACTCTGTAGCACCCAGAATATGGCAAGAAACCCTCAAAAAAGTAGAAAATTAAAAACTCACACTGAAGGACCCCTAATATGGCGAGAAAACATGAAAAAGGTAGAAAATGAGAATAAACACAATGTATTAACCAGAATTACAAAAACATGAAAAACATCGAAAATGAGAAAATCACACTTGTAGGACCCAGAAATATGAAAAAACTTGAAAAACGTGGAAAATGAGAAAATCACACTGCAGAAACCAGAATATGCTGAACAACCATGAAAACCTGAAAATTAAAAATTCACACTGTTGGACACAGAATATGGTGAGAAACCATGAAAAGACTGGACAATTAAAAATTCACACTTTATTACCGAGATATGGAGAGAAATACTGAAAACCGTGGAAAAAAATTCACACTGAAGGACCTGGAATACGACAGGACCTGGAATACGGCAAGAGACCCTGAAATACATGGAAATGAGAAAATCACACAGTAGGACCCAGAATATGACAAAAAAACCTGAAAAAGGTAAAATATTAAAATATCACACGGAAGGACCCGGAATATGGCGAAAAACCTGAAAAAACGAGGAAGATAAAAAACTAACACTGAAGGACACAGAATATGGCGAGAAAACCTGAAAAGAGTAGAAAATTAAAAATTCACACTGAAAGACCCCGAATATGATGAGAAAACCTGAAAAAGGTGGAAAATGAGAATAATCACACTGTAGGACCCAGATTATGACCAGAAACCCTGAAAACGTGGAAAATTAAAAGTACATGCTGTAGGACCCATAATATGGCAAGAAAACCTGAAAAGAGTAGAAAATTAAAAATTCACACTGAAAGACCCCGAATATGATGAGAAAAACTGAAAAAGGTGGAAAATGAGAATAATCACACTGTAGGAACCAGATTATGCCCAGAAACCCTGAAAACCTGGAAAATTAAAAATACATGCTGTATAACCCAGAATATGCCAAGAAACCCTGAAAAAGTTTGAAAATTACAAACTCACACTGTACGACCCCAAATATGGTGAGAAACCCTCCAAAAGGTGGAAAATGAGAAAATCACACTGCAGCACCCAGAATATGCCGAGAAAATGTGAAAAACGTGAAAATTAAAAATTCACACTAACGGACCCAGAATATGGCGAGAAACAATTAATAAAAAAGTACAAAATTAAAAACTCACTGTGAAGGAGCCCAAACATGGCGAGAAAACCTGAAAAAGGTGGAAAATGAGAAAATCACACTGTAGGACCCAGAATTACGAAAAAAAATGAAAAAATGTGGAAAATGAGAAAATCACATGCAGGGCCCAGAATATTTCGAGAAACACTGAAAAACGTGAAAATTAAAAATTCACACTGTTGGACACAGAATATGGCGAGAAACCATGAAAAAAGTGGATAATTAAAATTCACACTGCAGGACACAGAATATGCCAAGAAACCCTGAAAACGTGGAAAATTAAAAATTAACACTGAAGGACCTGGAATATGGCAAGAAAACCTGAAAAACGTGGAAATGAGAAAAATCACAGTGTAGGACCCAGAATATGAAGAAAAAACCTGTAAAACGTGAAAAATTAAAAATTCACACTGAAGAACCCAGAATATTGCGAGAAAATCTGAAAAACGTGGAAAATGAAAAATACACACTGTAGGACCCAGAACATGGCAAGAAACCCTGAAAGAGTAGAAAATTAAAAACTCACACTGAAGGACCCCAAATATGGCAAGAAACCCTGAAAAAAGTAGAAAATTACAAACTGACACTGAAGAACCCCAATTATGGCGAGTAAACCTGAAAAAGGTGGAAAATGAGAAAATGACACTGTAGGACCCAGAATTACGAAAAAACTTGAAAATATCGAAAATGAGAAAATCACACTGTAGGACCCAGAATATGCCAAGAAACCCTGAAAACGTGAAAAATTAAAAATACAACGTTTAGGACCCAGAATACGGCGAGAAACCCTGAAAAAAGTAGAAAATTACAAACTCACACTGAAGGACCCGAAAAATGGTCTGAAAGGTTGAAAAAGGTGGAAAATGAGAAAATCACACTGTAGGACCCAGAATTACGAAAAAAATTGAAAAACGTGGAAAATGAGAAAATCATACTGCAGGACCCAGAATATGCCGAGAAACCCTGAAAATCATGAAAATTAAAAATTCACACTGTCAGACACATAATATGGCGAGAAACCATGAAAGAAGTGGAAAATTAAAAATTCACACTGTATTACCCAGAATATGGCGAGACATACTGAAAAACGTGGAAAATTAAAAATTCACACTGAAGGACCCGGGATATGGCCAGGAAACCTGAAAAACAAGGAAAATTCAAAACTCACATGGTAGGAACCAGAATAAGGCAAGAAAACTTGAAAAACGTGGAAATGAGAAAATCAAACTGTAGGACCCAGAATATGACAAAGAAAAACCTGAAAAAATTACAAAATTAAAAATTCACACTGAAAGACCCCGAATATGGTGAGAAAACCTGAAAAGGTGGAAAATGAGAATAATCACACTGTAGGACACAGAATGGAAAAAAAAAAAAAAACATGAAAAATGTCGAAAATGAGAAAATCACACTGTAGGACCCAGAATATGACGAAAAAAAACTGGAAAACGTGGAAAATTAAAAATGCACGCTGTAGGACCCAAAATATGCCGAGAAACCCTGAAAAACGTGAAAATTAAAAATTCACACTGAAGGACCTGGAATACAGTAAGATAACCTGAAAAACGTGGAAATGAGAAAATCACAATTTAGGACCCAGAATATGACGAAAACAACTGAAACACGTGGAAAATGAAAAATACACGCTGTAGGACACAGAATATGTCAAGAAACCCTGAAAAATTAGAAAATTAAAAACTCACACTGAAGGACCCCAAATATGGCGAGAGAACCTGAAAAAACTAGAAAATTAAAAATTCACACTTAAGGACTTGGAATATGGCTATAAAACCTGAAAAACGAGGAAAATTAAAAAATCACACTGAAGGACCCCAAATATAGGGAGAAAACCTGAAAAAGCTGGAAAATGAGAATAATCACACTGTAGGACCCAGAATTGTGAAAAAACTTGAAAAACGTCAAAAATGAGAAAATCACACTGTAGGACACAGAATATGGGGAGAAATCCTGGGAAACGTGGAAAATAAAAAATACACTCTGTAGCACCCAGAATATGGCAAGAAACCCTCAAAAAGTAGAAAATTAAAAACTCACACTGAAGGACCCCGTATATGGCGAGAAAAACAGAAAAAGGTGGAAAGTGAAAATAATCACACTGTATTACCCAGAATTACGAAAAAACATGAAAAAAATCGAAAATGAGAAAAATCACACTGTAGGACCCAGAATATGGGGAGAAATCCTGAGAAATGTGGAAAATAAAAAATACACTCTGTAGCACCCAGAATATGGCAAGAAACCCTCAAAAAAGTAGAAAATTAAAAACTCACACTGAAGGACCCCTAATATGGCGAGAAAACATGAAAAAGGTAGAAAATGAGAATAAACACAATGTATTAACCAGAATTACAAAAACATGAAAAACATCGAAAATGAGAAAATCACACTTGTAGGACCCAGAAATATGAAAAAACTTGAAAAACGTGGAAAATGAGAAAATCACACTGCAGAAACCAGAATATGCTGAACAACCATGAAAAACCTGAAAATTAAAAATTCACACTGTTGGACACAGAATATGGTGAGAAACCATGAAAAGACTGGACAATTAAAAATTCACACTTTATTACCGAGATATGGAGAGAAATACTGAAAACCGTGGAAAAAAATTCACACTGAAGGACCTGGAATACGACAGGACCTGGAATACGGCAAGAGACCCTGAAATACATGGAAATGAGAAAATCACACAGTAGGACCCAGAATATGACAAAAAAACCTGAAAAAGGTAAAATATTAAAATATCACACGGAAGGACCCGGAATATGGCGAAAAACCTGAAAAACGAGGAAGATAAAAAACTAACACTGAAGGACACAGAATATGGCGAGAAAACCTGAAAAGAGTAGAAAATTAAAAATTCACACTGAAAGACCCCGAATATGATGAGAAAACCTGAAAAAGGTGGAAAATGAGAATAATCACACTGTAGGACCCAGATTATGACCAGAAACACTGAAAACGTGGAAAATTAAAAGTACATGCTGTAGGGACCCAGAATATGGCGAGAAAACCTGAAAAGAGTAGAAAATTAAAAATTCACACTGAAAGACCCCGAATATGATGAGAAAAACTGAAAAAGGTGGAAAATGAGAATAATCACACTGTAGGACCCAGATTATGCCCAGAAACCCTGAAAACCTGGAAAATTAAAAATACATGCTGTAGGACCCAGAATATGGCGAGAAAACCTGAAAAAAGTAGAAAATTAAAAATTCACACTGAAGGACCCCGAAAATGGCAAGACAACCTGAAAAAGGTGGAAAATGAGAATAATCACAGTGTAGGACCCAGATTATGCCCAGAAACCCTGAAAACGTGGAAAATTAAAAATACATGCTGTAGGACCCAGAATATGCCAAGAAACCCTGAAAAAGGTTGAAAATTACAAACTCACACTGTAGGACCCCAAATATGGTGAGAAACCCTCCAAAAGGTGGAAAATGAGAAAATCCCACTGCAGCACCCAGAATATGCCGAGAAAATGTGAAAAACGTGAAAATTAAAAATTCACACTAACGGACCCAGAATATGGCGAGAAACAATTAATAAAAAAGTACAAAATTAAAAACTCACAGTGAAGGAGCCCAAACATGGCGAGAAAACCTGAAAAAGGTGGAAAATGAGAAAATCACATTGTAGGACCCAGAATTACGAAAAAAATTGAAAAAATGTGGAAAATGAGAAAATCACATGCAGGGCCCAGAATATTTCGAGAAACACTGAAAAACGTGAAAATTAAAAATTCACACTGTTGGACACAGAATATGGCGAGAAACCATGAAAAAAGTGGATAATTAAAATTCACACTGCAGGACACAGAATATGCCAAGAAACCCTGAAAACGTGGAAAATTAAAAATTAACACTGAAGGACCTGGAATATGGCAAGAAAACCTGAAAAACGTGGAAATGAGAAAAATCACAGTGTAGGACCCAGAATATGAAGAAAAAACCTGTAAAACGTGAAAAATTAAAAATTCACACTGAAGAACCCAGAATATTGCGAGAAAATCTGAAAAACGTGGAAAATGAAAAATACACACTGTAGGACCCAGAACATGGCAAGAAACCCTGAAAGAGTAGAAATTAAAAACTCACACTGAAGGACCCCAAATATGGCAAGAAACCCTGAAAAAAGTAGAAAATTACAAACTGACACTGAAGAACCCCAATTATGGCGAGAAAACCTGAAAAAGGTGGAAAATGAGAAAATGACACTGTAGGACCCAGAATTACGAAAAAACTTGAAAATATCGAAAATGAGAAAATCACACTGTAGGACCCAGAATATGCCAAGAAACCCTGAAAACGTGAAAAATTAAAAATACAACGTTTAGGACCCAGAATACGGCGAGAAACCCTGAAAAAAGTAGAAAATTACAAACTCACACTGAAGGACCCGAAAAATGGTCTGAAAGGTTGAAAAAGGTGGAAAATGAGAAAATCACACTGTAGGACCCAGAATTACGAAAAAAATTGAAAAACGTGGAAAATGAGAAAATCATACTGCAGGACCCAGAATATGCCGAGAAACCCAAAAAATCATGAAAATTAAAAATTCACACTGTCAGACACATAATATGGCGAGAAACCATGAAAGAAGTGGAAAATTAAAAATTCACACTGTATTACCCAGAATATGGCGAGACATACTGAAAAACGTGGAAAATTAAAAATTCACACTGAAGGACCCGGGATATGGCCAGGAAACCTGAAAAACGAGGAAAATTCAAAACTCACATGGTAGGAACCAGAATAAGGCAAGAAAACCTGAAAAACGTGGAAATGAGAAAATCAAACTGTAGGGCCCAGAATATGACAAAGAAAAACCTGAAAATATTACAAAATTAAAAATTCACACTGAAAGACCCCGAATATGGTGAGAAAACCTGAAAAGGTGG
This sequence comes from Mus caroli, assembly GCF_978045245.1. Taxonomy (NCBI): domain Eukaryota; kingdom Metazoa; phylum Chordata; class Mammalia; order Rodentia; family Muridae; genus Mus; species Mus caroli. Next base: position 1,779,435 of record NW_028227278.1, read on the forward strand.
AAAATGAGAATAATCACACTGTAGGACACAGAATGGAAAAAAAAAAAACATGAAAAATGTCGAAAATGAGAAAATCACACTGTAGGACCCAGAATATGACGAAAAAACCTGGAAAACGTGGAAAATTAAAAATGCACGCTGTAGGACCCAAAATATGCCGAGAAACCCTGAAAACGTGAAAATTAAAAATTCACACTGAAGGACCTGGAATACAGTAAGATAACCTGAAAAACGTGGAAATGAGGAAAATCAAAATTTAGGACCCAGAATATGACGAAAAAAACTGAAACACGTGGAAAATGAAAAATACACGCTGTAGGACACAGAATATGTCAAGAAACCCTGAAAAATTAGAAAATTAAAAACTCACACTGAAGGACCCCAAATATGGCGAGAGAACCTGAAAAAACTAGAAAATTAAAAATTCACACTGAAAGACTTGGAATATGGCTATAAAACCTGAAAAACTAGGAAAATTAAAAAATCACACTGAAGGACCCCAAATATAGTGAGAAAACCTGAAAAAGCTGGAAAATGAGAATAATCACACTGTAGGACCCAGAATTGTGAAAAAACTTGAAAAACGTCAAAAATGAGAAAATCACACTGTAGGACACAGAATATGGGGAGAAATCCTGAGAAACGTGGAAAATAAAAAATACACTCTGTAGCACCCAGAATATGGCAAGAAACCCTCAAAAAAGTAGAAAATTAAAAACTCACACTGAAGGACCCCTAATATGGCCAGAAAACATGAAATGGGTAGAAAATGAGAATAAACACAATGTATTACCCAGAATTACAAAAACATGAAAAACATCGAAAATGAGAAAATCACACTTGTAGGACCCAGAAATATGAAAAAACTTGAAAAACGTGGAAAATGAGAAAATCACACTGCAGAAACCAGAATATGCTGAACAACCAAGAAAAACCTGAAAATTAAAATTCACACTGTTGGACACAGAATATGGTGAGAAACCATGAAAAGACTGGACAATTAAAAATTCACACTTTATTACCGAGATATGGAGAGAAATACTGAAAACCGTGGAAAAAAATTCACACTGAAGGACCTGGAATACGACAGGACCTGGAATACGGCAAGAGACCCTGAAATACATGGAAATGAGAAAATCACACAGTAGGACCCAGAATATGACGAAAAAACCTGAAAAAGGTAAAATATTAAAATATCACACGGAAGGACCCGGAATATGGCGAAAAACCTGAAAAACGAGGAAGATAAAAAACTAACACTGAAGGACACAGAATATGGCGAGAAAACCTGAAAAGAGTAGAAAATTAAAAATTCACACTGAAAGACCCGAATATGATGAGAAAACCTGAAAAAGGTGGAAAATGAGAATAATCACACTGTAGGACCCAGATTATGACCAGAAACCCTGAAAACGTGGAAAATTAAAAGTACATGCTGTAGGACCCAGAATATGGCGAGAAACCTGAAAAGAGTAGAAAATTAAAAATTCACACTGAAGGACCCCGAAAATGGCAAGACAACCTGAAAAAGGTGGAAAATGAGAATAATCACAGTGTAGGACCCAGATTATGCCCAGAAACCCTGAAAACGTGGAAAATTAAAAATACATGCTGTAGGACCCAGAATATGCCAAGAAACCCTGAAAAAGGTTGAAAATTACAAACTCACACTGTAGGACCCCAAATATGGTGAGAAACCCTCCAAAAGGTGGAAAATGAGAAAATCCCACTGCAGCACCCAGAATATGCCGAGAAAATGTGAAAAACGTGAAAATTAAAAATTCACACTAACGGACCCAGAATATGGCGAGAAACAATTAATAAAAAAGTACAAAATTAAAAACTCACAGTGAAGGAGCCCAAACATGGCGAGAAAACCTGAAAAAGGTGGAAAATGAGAAAATCACATTGTAGGACCCAGAATTACGAAAAAAATTGAAAAAATGTGGAAAATGAGAAAATCACATGCAGGGCCCAGAATATTTCGAGAAACACTGAAAAACGTGAAAATTAAAAATTCACACTGTTGGACACAGAATATGGCGAGAAACCATGAAAAAAGTGGATAATTAAAATTCACACTGCAGGACACAGAATATGCCAAGAAACCCTGAAAACGTGGAAAATTAAAAATTAACACTGAAGGACCTGGAATATGGCAAGAAAACCTGAAAAACGTGGAAATGAGAAAAATCACAGTGTAGGACCCAGAATATGAAGAAAAAACCTGTAAAACGTGAAAAATTAAAAATTCACACTGAAGAACCCAGAATATTGCGAGAAAATCTGAAAAACGTGGAAAATGAAAAATACACACTGTAGGACCCAGAACATGGCAAGAAACCCTGAAAGAGTAGAAAATTAAAAACTCACACTGAAGGACCCCAAATATGGCAAGAAGCCCTGAAAAAAGTAGAAAATTACAAACTGACACTGAAGAACCCCAATTATGGCGAGAAAACCTGAAAAAGGTGGAAAATGAGAAAATCACACTGTAGGACCCAGAATTACGAAAAAACTTGAAAATATCGAAAATGAGAAAATCACACTGTAGGACCCAGAATATGCCAAGAAACCCTGAAAACGTGAAAAATTAAAAATACAACGTTTAGGACCCAGAATATGGCGAGAAACCCTGAAAAAAGTAGAAAATTACAAACTCACACTGAAGGACCAGAAAAATGGTCTGAAAGGTTGAAAAAGGTGGAAAATGAGAAAATCACATTGTAGGACCCAGAATTACGAAAAAAATTGAAAAACGTGGAAAATGAGAAAATCATACTGCAGGACCCAGAATATGCCAAGAAACCCTGAAAATCATGAAAATTAAAAATTCACACTGTCAGACACATAATATGGCGAGAAACCATGAAAGAAGTGGAAAATTAAAAATTCACACTGTATTACCCAGAATATGGCGAGACATACTGAAAAACGTGGAAAATTAAAAATTCACACTGAAGGACCCGGGATATGGCAAGAAACCATGAAAAAAGTGGAAAATGAGAAAATAACACTTTAAACCCAGAATATGGCGAGAAACCATGAAACAAGTGGAAAATGAGAAAATCACACCGTATTGCCCAGAATATGGCGAGAAATACTGAAAAACGTGGAAAATTAAAAATTCACACTGAAGGACCTGGAATATGGCAAGAAAACCTGAAAAACGAGGAAATGGGAAAATCACACTGTAGGAGCCAGAATATTCCGAGAAACCTTGAAAAATGTGAAAAAATAAAACTACGCTTTTTGGAGCCAGAATATTGCAAGAAACCCTGAAAAAATTAGAAAAATAAAAACTCACACTGAAGGACCCCAAATATGGCAAGAAAACCCGAAAAAGGTGGAAAATGAGAAAATCACACAGTACGACCCAGAATTACAAAAAAAAAAACTTGAAAAAAGTGGAAAATGATAAAATCACACAGCAGGACCCAGAATATGCCGAGAAATCCTGAAAAACGTGAAAATTAAAAATTCACATTATCGGACCCAGAATATGGTGAGAAACCCTGAAAAACGTGAAAATTAAAAATTCAACTGAAGGACCCGGAATATGGCGAGAAACCCTGAAAAAAGTAGAAAACTAAAAATTCACACTGAAGTACCCGGAATATGGCGAGAAAACCTGAAAAGGTGGAAAATGAGAATAATCACAGTGTAGGACCCAGAATTGCAAAAAAAAAAACCTTGAGAAACGTCGTAAATGAGAAAATCACACTATAGGACCTAGAATATGGCAAGAAACCCTGAGTAACGTGGAAAATTAATAATACACTCTGTAGTACCCAGAATATGGCAAGAAACCCTCAAAAAAGTAGAAAATTAAAAACTCACACTGAAGGACCCCAAATATGGCAAGAAAACCTGAAAAATGTGGAAAATGAGAATAATCACAGTGTAGGACCCAGAATTGCGAAAATACTTGAAAACGTCTTAAATGAGAAAATCACATTTTAGGACCCAGAATATGGCCAGAAACCCTGAGAAACGTAGAAAATTAAAAATACACTCTGTAGCACTGAGAACATGGCAAGAAACCCTCAACAAAGTAGAAAATTAAAAACTCACAATGAAGGACCCCGAATATGGCGAGAATACCTGAAAGAGGTGGAAAATGAGAATAATCACACTGTAGGACCCAGAATAGCGAAAAACCATGAAAAATATCGAAAATGAGAAAATCACACTGTAGGACCCAGAATATGGCAAGAAACCCTCAAAAAAGTAGAAAATTAAAAACTCACACTGAAGGACCCCAAATATGGCGAGAAAACATGAAAAAGGTGGAAAATGACAATAATCACACTGTAGGATCCAGAATATGCCGAGAAACTCTGAAAAACGTGGAAAATTATAGTACACGCTGTAGGTCCCAGAATATGGCGAGAAACCCTGAAAAAAGTAGAAAAGTAAAAACTCACACTGCAGGACCCCAAATATGGCGAAAAAAAAAAACCGAAAAAGATGGAAAATAAGAAAATCACACAGTATGAACCAGAATTAGGAAAAAACTTGAAAAAAGTGGAAAATGAGAAAATCACACTGCAGGACCAAGAATATTTAGAGAAATCCTAAAAAACGTGAAATTTAAAAATTCACACTATCGGACCCAGAATATGGTGAGAAACCCTGAAAAAAAAAGTAGAAAATTAAAAACTCACAGTGAAGGAGCCCAAATATGGCTAGAAAACCTGAAAAAGGTGGAAAATGAATAAATCACAGTGTAGGAGCCAGAATTACGAAAAAACTTGAAAAACGTAGAAAAGGAGAAAATAACACTGCAGGACCCAGAATATGCTGAGAAAACTTGAAAAACAAGGAAAATTAAAAATTCACACTGAAGGACCCAGAATATGGCAAGAAAACCTGAAAAAAGTAGAAAATTAAAAATTCACACTGAAGGACCTGGAATATGGCAAGAAAACCTGAAAAACGTAGAAATGAGAAAATCACACTGTAGGACCCTGAATATTATGAAAAAACCTGAAAAACGTGGAAAATTAAAAATTCACACTGAAGAACCCGGAATATGGCTAGAAAACCTGAAAAAGGTGGAAAATGAGATAATCACACTGCAGGACCCAGAGAAACTCTGAAAAAAGTGAAAATTAAAAATTCACACTAGCGGACCCAGAATATGGCGAGAAACTTTGAAAAAAGTAGAAAATTAAAAACTCACTCTGAAGGACACCAAATATGGCGAGAAAACCTGAAAAAGGTGGAAAATGAGAAAATCACATTGTAGGACACAGAATAACGAAAAAACTTGAAAAACGTGGAAAATGAGAAAATCACACTGCAGGACCCAGAATATCCTGAGAAACCCTGAAAAACGTGAAAATTAAAAATTCACACTATAGGACCCGGAATATGGCAAGAAACCCTGAAAAACATGGAAAATTAAAAATTCAAACTGAAGGACAAAGAATATGGAGATAAAACCTGAAAAATGAGGAAATAAAAACTCACACTGAAGAACCCACAATATGGCAATCAACCCTGGAAAAAGTAGAAAATTAAAAACTCACAGTGAGGGACACCAAATATGGCTAGAAAACCTGAAAAAGGTGGAAAATTGGAATAATCACACTGTAGGAACCAGAATTGCGAAAAACCTTGAGAAACGTCTTCAATGAGAAAATCACACTATAGGACCCAGAATTTGGCAAGAAAATCTGAAAAACGTGGAAAATTAAAAATACACTAGGTAGGACCCAGAATATAGCGAGAAACCCTGAAAAAAGTTGAAAATTAAAAACTCACAGTGAAGGAGCCCAAATATAGCGAGAAAACCTGAAAAAGGTGGAAAATAAGAAAATCATACTGCAGGACCCAGAATATGCCTAGAAATCCTGAAAAAACGTGAAATTTAAGAATTCACACTATTGGACCCAATATATGGCGAGAAACTCTGAAAAACATGAAAATTAAAAATTCACATTTAAAGACCTGGAAAATGGCAAGAAAACCTGAAAAAAGTTGAAAATTCAAAATTCACACTGAAGGACCCCGAATATGGCGAGAAACCCTGAAAAACATGGAAAATTAAAACTTCACACTGTAGGACCAGAATATGGCAAGAAACCTTGAAAACGTGGAAAATTAAAAAATCACACTGTAGGTCACAGAATATTCCGAGAAAACCTGAAAAAGGCGGAAAATGAGAAAATCACACTGTTGGACCCAGAATATGACAAAACAACCTGAAAAACATGGAAAATTAAAAATTCACACTGAAGTATTCAGAATATGGCGAGAAACACTGAAAAAAGTAGAAAATTTAAAAACTCACAATGAAGGACCCCAAATATGCCGAGAAATCCTGAAAAAGGTGGAAACTTGGAAAATCACACTGTAGGAACAAGAATTACGAAAAAAAATGAAAAACGTGGAAAATGAAAAAAAATCACACTTCAGGACCCAGAATATGCCGAGAAATCCTGAAAAACGTGAAAATTAAAAATTCACACTATCTGACCCAGAATATGTTGAGAAATACTGAAAAACGTGAAAATTAAAAATTCACGCTGAAGGACCCGGAATATGGCGAGAAAACCTGAAAATGGTTGAAAATGAGAATAATCACACTGTAGGACCCAGATTTGCGAAAATAATTAAAAACCGAAATAAATGAGAAAATCACACTGTAGGACCCAGAATATGGCGAGAAACCCTGAGAAACATGGAAAATTAAAAATACACTCTGTAGTACCCAGAATATGGCAAGAAACCCACAAAAAAGTAGAAAATTAAAAACTCTCACTGAAGGACCCTGAATATGGTTAGAAAACCTGAAAAAGGTGGAAAATGAGAATAATCACACTGTAGGACCCAGAATTGAGAAAAAACGTGAAAAACGTCGAAAATGAGAAAAATCACACTGTAGGACCCAGAATATGCCGAGAAATCCTGAAAATCGTGGAAAATTAAAAATACATGCTGTAGGACGCAGAATATGGCAAGAAACCCTGAAAAAAGTAGAAAATTAAACACTCACAGTGCAGGACCCCGAGTATGGCGAGAAAATATGAAAAACATGGAAAATGAGAAAATCACACTGTAGGACACAGAATTATGAAAAAAAACTTGCAAAACGTGGAAAATGAGAAAATCTCACTACAGGACCCCGAATATGCCGAGAAACCCTGAAAAACGTGAAAATTAAAAATTCACACTTTTGGAACCAGAATATGGCAAGAAACCATGAAAAAAGTTGAAAATGAGAAAATCACACTTTAAACCCAGAATATGGCTAAGAGAATATGGAGAGAAAACTTGAAAAAGGTGGAAAATGAGAATACTCACACTGTAGGACCCAGAATTACTGAAAAAAATTGAAAAACGGGGAAAATGAGAAAATCACACTGCAGGACCTAGAATATGCCTAGAAACCCTGAAAAATGTTAAAATTAATAATTCACTCTGTCGGACACAGAATATGGCGAGAAACCATGAAAAAAGTGGAAAATTAAAAACTCATACTGTAGGACCTGGAATATGGTGATAAAACCTGAAAAAATTGGAAAATTAAAAACTTCCACGGAAGAACCTAGAATATGGCAAGAAACCCTGAAAAAGGTGAAAAATGAAAAAATCACACTGTAGGACCAAGAATTTCTTAAAAACTTGAAAAATGGGGAAAATAAAAAATCACACTGTAGGACCCAGAATATGCTGAGAAACCCAGACAACTTGGGAAATTGAAATCCACGCTTAAGGACACAGAATATGGTGAGAAACCCTGAAAAATGTACAAAATTAAAAACTCACACTGAAGGACCCGGATTATGGCGAAAAAACCCGAAAAAGGTGAAAAATGAGAAAATCACACTGTAGGAATCAGAATTTCGAAAAAACTTGAAAAACGTGGAAAATGAGAAAATTACACTGTAGGACCCAGAATATGCCAAGAAACCCGGAAAAATGTGGAAAAATTAAAATTCACACTGAATGACCCAGAATATGGCGAGAAATCCTAAAAAACAAGGAAAATTAAATATTCACACTGTAGGACCCAGAATATGGCGAGAAACACTAAAAAACTTGCAAAATGAAAAATACACGCTGTAGGACCCAGATTATGGCGAGAAACCCTGAAAAAAGTAGATATTAAAAACTCACACTAAAGGACCTGAAATATGGTGACAAAACCTGAAAAACATGGAAAATTAAATATTCACACTGTTGGACCCAGAATATGACCAAAAAAAATTAAAAACGTGGAAAATTAAAAATTCACACTGTAGTACAAAAAGTCAGGGGAGAAACCATGAAAAAAGGGGAAAATTAAAAATTTACACTGTGGGACCCAGAATAAGTCAAGAAACACTGAAAATCGTGGAAAATTAAAAATTCACACTGAAGGACTATGGAATATGTGGAGAAATCTGAAAAACATGGAAAATTAACAACTCACACTCATGGATCTGGAATATGGTGAGAAATCTGAAAAATGTGGAAAATTAACAACTCACTGAGAAAGACCTGGAATATGGCCAGAAATCCTGAAAAACATGGAAAATTAAAAATTCATCTGTAGGACCCAAAATATGTTGAGACACCCTGAAAACCGTGGAAAATTAAAAATTCACACTTAAGGACCTGGAATATGATGAAAAACCCTGAAAAATGTGGAAAATTAAAAACTCACACTCTAGGAACTAGAATATCACGCTAAAACCCGAAAAAATTTGAAAATTAAAACCTCACACTGAAGGACCTAGAAAATGGCAAGAAACCCTGAAAAGGTGGAAAATGAGAAATTCACACTATAGAACCCAGAATTGTGAAAATACTTGAAAAATGGGGAAAATGAGAAAATCACACTGTAGGTCCGAGAATATGACTAAAAACTCTGAAAAATGTGGAAAATTAAAAATGCACACTGTAGGACCAAGAATATGGCAAAAAAAAACCCTGAAAAACATGGAAAATTAAAAATTCACACTCAAGGATCCTGAATATGGCGCGAGGAAAACCTTAAAAACGAGGAAAATTAAAAACTCACACTGAAGGACCCAGAATATGGCGAGAAAACCTGAAAAATATGGAAAATTTAATATTCACACTGTAGGACCTAGAATATGGCGAGGAACACTGCAAAACGTGCAAAATTAAAAATACACGCTGTAGGACCCAGATTATGGCGAGAAACCCTGAAAAAGTAGACATTAAAAACTCACACTGAAGGACTTGGAATATGGTGACAAAACCTGAAAAACATGGAAAATTAAATATTCACACTGTAGGACCCAGAATATGACGAAAAAAACTTAAAAACGTGGAAAATTAAAAATTCACACTCTAGAAACCAGAATATGGAGAGAAACCCTGAAATACATGGAAAATTAAAGATACATGCTGTAGGACCCAGAATAGAGAGAAAAATTCTGAAAAATTTAGAAAAGAAAAACTCACAATGAAAGACCCGGAATATGGCGAGAAAACCTGAGAAAGGTAGAAAATGAGAAAATCATACTGAAGGACAAGATGTGCGAAAATCTAGAAAAAAGTGGAAAATGAGAAAATCACACTGTAGGACCCAGAATATGCTGAGAAACCCTGAAAAAAGTGAAATATTAAATATTCACACTGTCGGACCAAGAATATGACCAAAAAAAAAAAAAAAAAAAAAACAAACTTAAAAACGTGGAAAATTACAAATTTACACTGTGGGACCCAGAAAATGGCAAGAAACATTGAAAAACGTGGAAAATTAAATTCACACTGTAGGAACCAGAATATGACGAGAAAACCTGAAAAAGTTTGAAAATGAAAACATCACACTGTGGGACCCAGAATATGACGAAAAAAACTTAAAAACATGGAAAATTAAAAACTCCCACTGAAGAACCTAGAATATGGCAAGAAACCCTGAAAAAGGTGGAAAATGAGAAATTCACACTGTAGGACCCAGAATATGGCGAGAAACACTGAAAAATGTTGAAAAATAAAAATTCACACTATAGGACCAGAATATGGAAAGAAACCTTGAAAAACGTGGAAAATTAAAAATTCACACTGCAGGACCCAGAATATGCTGAGAAAACCTGCAAAAGGTGGAAAATGAGAAAATCACACTGTAGGATGCAGAATTGGGGGAAAAAAACTTGAAAAAAGTCAAAAATTGGGAAAATCGCACTGTAGGAGCCAGAATATGCCAGAAACCCTGAAAAACGTGGAAAATTAAAAATACACGCTGTAGGATTCAGAATATGGCAAGAAACCCTGAAAGAAGTAGAAAATTAAAAACTCACACTGAAGGACCCGGAATATGGCAAGAAAACCTGAAAAAGGAGGAAAATGAGAAAATCAACCTGTAGGACACAGAAATGCGAAAAAACTTTAAAAAAGTGGAAAATGAGAAAATAACATTGTAGGACCCAGAATATGCCAAGAAACCCTGAAAAACGAGAAAAAATAAAAATACGCTTTTTGGAGCCAGAATATTGCAAGAAACACAGAAAAAAGTAGAAAATTAAAAACTCACACTGAAGGACCCCGAATATGGCAAAAAACCTTAAAAAGGTGGAAAATGAGAAAAATCTCACTGTAGGAACCAGAATATGCCGTGAAACCTTAAAAACGTGGAAAATTAAAAATACACTCTGTAGGATCCAGAATATGGCGAGAAACCCTGAAAAACTAGAAAATTAAAAACTCACATCGAAGGACCCCGAATATGGAGAGAAAACCTGAAAAAGGTGGAAAATGAGAAGATCACACTGTAGGACCCAGAATTACGAAAAAACTTGAAAAACGTGGAAAAGGAGAAAATCACACTGCAGGACCCAGAATATGCCGAGAAACACTGAAAAACGTGAAAATAAAAAATTCACACTTTTGGACCCAGAATATGGCAAGAAACCATGAAAAAAGTGGAAAATGAGAAAATAACACTTTAAACCCAGAATATGGCGAGAAAACATGAAACAAGTGGAAAATGAGAAAATCACACTGTATTGCCCAGAATATGGCGAGAAATACTGAAAAACGTGGAAAATTAAAAATTCACACTGAAGGACCTGGAATATGGCAAGAAAACCTGAAAAACGTGGAAATGAGAAAAATCACAGTGTAGGACCCAGAATATGAAGAAAAAACCTGTAAAACGTGAAAAATTAAAAATTCACACTGAAGAACCCAGAATATTGCGAGAAAATCTGAAAAACGTGGAAAATGAAAAATACACACTGTAGGACCCAGAACATGGCAAGAAACCCTGAAAGAGTAGAAAATTAAAAACTCACACTGAAGGACCCCAAATATGGCAAGAAACCCTGAAAAAAGTAGAAAATTACAAACTGACACTGAAGAACCCCAATTATGGCGAGAAAACCTGAAAAAGGTGGAAAATGAGAAAATCACACTGTAGGACCCAGAATTACGAAAAAACTTGAAAATATCGAAAATGAGAAAATCACACTGTAGGACCCAGAATATGCCAAGAAACCCTGAAAACGTGAAAAATTAAAAATACAACGTTTAGGACCCAGAATACGGCAAGAAACCCTGAAAAAAGTAGAAAATTACAAACTCACACTGAAGGACCCGAAAAATGGTCTGAAAGGTTGAAAAAGGTGGAAAATGAGAAAATCACATTGTAGGACCCAGAATTACGAAAAAAATTGAAAAACGTGGAAAATGAGAAAATCATACTGCAGGACCCAGAATATGCCGAGAAACCCTGAAAATCATGAAAATTAAAAATTCACACTGTCATACACATAATATGGCGAGAAACCATGAAAGAAGTGGAAAATTAAAAATTCACACTGTATTACCCAGAATATGGCGAGACATACTGAAAAACGTGGAAAATTAAAAATTCACACTGAAGGACCCGGGATATGGCAAGAAACCATGAAAAAAGTGGAAAATGAGAAAATAACACTTTAAACCCAGAATATGGCGAGAAACCATGAAACAAGTGGAAAATGAGAAAATCACACCGTATTGCCCAGAATATGGCGAGAAATACTGAAAAACGTGGAAAATTAAAAATTCACACTGAAGGACCTGGAATATGGCAAGAAAACCTGAAAAACGAGGAAATGGGAAAATCACACTGTAGGAGCCAGAATATTCCGAGAAACCTTGAAAAATGTGAAAAAATAAAACTATGCTTTTTGGAGCCAGAATATTGCAAGAAACCCTGAAAAAATTAGAAAAATAAAAACTCACACTGAAGGACCCCAAATATGGCAAGAAAACCCGAAAAAGGTGGAAAATGAGAAAATCACACAGTACGACCCAGAATTACAAAAAAAAAAACTTGAAAAAAGTGGAAAATGATAAAATCACACTGCAGGACCAAGAATATTTAGAGAAATTCTGAAAAACGTGAAAATTAAAAATTCACACAGCAGGACCCAGAATATGCCGAGAAATCCTGAAAAACGTGAAAATTAAAAATTCACATTATCGGACCCAGAATATGGTGAGAAACCCTGAAAAACGTGAAAATTAAAAATTCAACTGAAGGACCCGGAATATGGCGAGAAACCCTGAAAAAAGTAGAAAACTAAAAATTCACACTGAAGTACCCGGAATATGGCGAGAAAACCTGAAAAGGTGGAAAATGAGAATAATCACAGTGTAGGACCCAGAATTGCAAAAAAAAAACCTTGAGAAACGTCGTAAATGAGAAAATCACACTATAGGACCTAGAATATGGCAAGAAACCCTGAGTAACGTGGAAAATTAATAATACACTCTGTAGTACCCAGAATATGGCAAGAAACCCTCAAAAAAGTAGAAAATTAAAAACTTACACTGAAGGACCCCAAATATGGCAAGAAAACCTGAAAAATGTGGAAAATGAGAATAATCACAGTGTAGGACCCAGAATTGCGAAAATACTTGAAAACGTCTTAAATGAGAAAATCACATTTTAGGACCCAGAATATGGCCAGAAACCCTGAGAAACGTAGAAAATTAAAAATACACTCTGTAGCACTGAGAACATGGCAAGAAACCCTCAACAAAGTAGAAAATTAAAAACTCACAATGAAGGACCCCGAATATGGCGAGAATACCTGAAAGAGGTGGAAAATGAGAATAATCACACTGTAGGACCCAGAATAGCGAAAAAACCATGAAAAATATCGAAAATGAGAAAATCACACTGTAGGACCCAGAATATGGCAAGAAACCCTCAAAAAAGTAGAAAATTAAAAACTCACACTGAAGGACCCCAAATATGGCGAGAAAACATGAAAAAGGTGGAAAATGACAATAATCACACTGTAGGATCCAGAATATGCCGAGAAACTCTGAAAAACGTGGAAAATTATAGTACACGCTGTAGGTCCCAGAATATGGCGAGAAACCCTGAAAAAAGTAGAAAAGTAAAAACTCACACTGCAGGACCCCAAATATGGCAAAAAAAAAAACCGAAAAAGATGGAAAATAAGAAAATCACACAGTATGAACCAGAATTAGGAAAAAACTTGAAAAAAGTGGAAAATGAGAAAATCACACTGCAGGACCAAGAATATTTAGAGAAATCCTAAAAAACGTGAAATTTAAAAATTCACACTATCGGACCCAGAATATGGTGAGAAACCCTGAAAAAAAAAGTAGAAAATTAAAAACTCACAGTGAAGGAGCCCAAATATGGCTAGAAAACCTGAAAAAGGTGGAAAATGAATAAATCACACTGTAGGAGCCAGAATTACGAAAAAACTTGAAAAACGTAGAAAAGGAGAAAATAACACTGCAGGACCCAGAATATGCTGAGAAAACTTGAAAAACAAGGAAAATTAAAAATTCACACTGAAGGACCCAGAATATGGCAAGAAAACCTGAAAAAAGTAGAAAATTAAAAATTCACACTGAAGGACCTGGAATATGGCAAGAAAACCTGAAAAACGTAGAAATGAGAAAATCACACTGTAGGACCCTGAATATTATGAAAAAACCTGAAAAACGTGGAAAATTAAAAATTCACACTGAAGAACCCGGAATATGGCTAGAAAACCTGAAAAAGGTGGAAAATGAGATAATCACACTGCAGGACCCAGAGAAACTCTGAAAAAAGTGAAAATTAAAAATTCACACTAGCGGACCCAGAATATGGCGAGAAACTTTGAAAAAAGTAGAAAATTAAAAACTCACTCTGAAGGACACCAAATATGGCGAGAAAACCTGAAAAAGGTGGAAAATGAGAAAATCACATTGTAGAACACAGAATAACGAAAAAACTTGAAAAACGTGGAAAATGAGAAAATCACACTGCAGGACCCAGAATATCCTGAGAAACCCTGAAAAACGTGAAAATTAAAAATTCACACTATAGGACCCGGAATATGGCAAGAAACCCTGAAAAACATGGAAAATTAAAAATTCAAACTGAAGGACAAAGAATATGGAGATAAAACCTGAAAAATGAGGAAATAAAAACTCACACTGAAGAACCCACAATATGGCAATCAACCCTGGAAAAAGTAGAAAATTAAAAACTCACAGTGAGGGACACCAAATATGGCTAGAAAACCTGAAAAAGGTGGAAAATTGGAATAATCACACTGTAGGAACCAGAATTGCGAAAAACCTTGAGAAACGTCTTCAATGAGAAAATCACACTATAGGACCCAGAATTTGGCAAGAAAATCTGAAAAACGTGGAAAATTAAAAATACACTAGGTAGGACCCAGAATATAGCGAGAAACCCTGAAAAAAGTTGAAAATTAAAAACTCACAGTGAAGGAGCCCAAATATAGCGAGAAAACCTGAAAAAGGTGGAAAATAAGAAAATCATACTGCAGGACCCAGAATATGCCTAGAAATCCTGAAAAAACGTGAAATTTAAGAATTCACACTATTGGACCCAATATATGGCGAGAAACTCTGAAAAACATGAAAATTAAAAATTCACATTTAAAGACCTGGAAAATGGCAAGAAAACCTGAAAAAAGTTGAAAATTCAAAATTCACACTGAAGGACCCCGAATATGGCGAGAAACCCTGAAAAACATGGAAAATTAAAACTTCACACTGTAGGACCAGAATATGGCAAGAAACCTTGAAAACGTGGAAAATTAAAAAATCACACTGTAGGTCACAGAATATTCCGAGAAAACCTGAAAAAGGCGGAAAATGAGAAAATCACACTGTTGGACCCAGAATATGACAAAACAACCTGAAAAACATGGAAAATTAAAAATTCACACTGAAGTATTCAGAATATGGCGAGAAACACTGAAAAAAGTAGAAAATTTAAAAACTCACAATGAAGGACCCCAAATATGCCGAGAAATCCTGAAAAAGGTGGAAACTTGGAAAATCACACTGTAGGAACAAGAATTACGAAAAAAAATGAAAAACGTGGAAAATGAAAAAAAAATCACACTTCAGGACCCAGAATATGCCGAGAAATCCTGAAAAACGTGAAAATTAAAAATTCACACTATCTGACCCAGAATATGTTGAGAAATACTGAAAAACGTGAAAATTAAAAATTCACGCTGAAGGACCCGGAATATGGCGAGAAAACCTGAAAATGGTTGAAAATGAGAATAATCACACTGTAGGACCCAGATTTGCGAAAATAATTAAAAACCGAAATAAATGAGAAAATCACACTGTAGGACCCAGAATATGGCGAGAAACCCTGAGAAACATGGAAAATTAAAAATACACTCTGTAGTACCCAGAATATGGCAAGAAACCCACAAAAAAGTAGAAAATTAAAAACTCTCACTGAAGGACCCTGAATATGGTTAGAAAACCTGAAAAAGGTGGAAAATGAGAATAATCACACTGTAGGACCCAGAATTGGGAAAAAAATGAAAAACGTCGAAAATGAGAAAAATCACACTGTAGGACCCAGAATATGCCGAGAAATCCTGAAAATCGTGGAAAATTAAAAATACATGCTGTAGGACGCAGAATATGGCAAGAAACCCTGAAAAAAGTAGAAAATTAAACACTCACAGTGCAGGACCCCGAGTATGGCGAGAAAACATGAAAAACATGGAAAATGAGAAAATCACACTGTAGGACACAGAATTATGAAAAAAAACTTGCAAAACGTGGAAAATGAGAAAATCACACTACAGGACCCCGAATATGCCGAGAAACCCTGAAAAACGTGAAAATTAAAAATTCACACTTTTGGAACCAGAATATGGCAAGAAACCATGAAAAAAGTTGAAAATGAGAAAATCACACTTTAAACCCAGAATATGGCGAAAATACTGAAATACGTGGAAAATTAAAAATTCACACTGAAGTACCTGGAATATGGCAAGAAAACCTGAAAAACGTGGAAATGAGAAAATCACACTGTAGGAGCCATAATTACAAAAAAACTTGAAAAACGTGGAAAATGAGAAAATAACATTGCAGGACCCAGAATATGCAGAGAAAACTTGAAAAACAAGGAAAATTAAAAATTCACACTGAAGGACCCAGAATATGGCAAGAAAACCTGAACAAAGTAGAAAATTAAAAATTCACACTGAAGGACCTGGAATATGGCAAGAAAACCTGAAAAACGTGGAAATGAGAAAATCACACTGTAGGAGCCATAATTACAAAAAAACTTGAAAAACGTGGAAAATGAGAAAATAACATTGCAGGACCCAGAATATGCAGAGAAAACTTGAAAAACAAGGAAAATTAAAAATTCACACTGAAGGACCCAGAATATGGCAAGAAAACCTGAACAAAGTAGAAAATTAAAAATTCACACTGAAGGACCTGGAATATGGCAAGAAAACCTGAAAAACGTGGAAATGAGAAAATCACACTGTAGGACCCTGAATATGACGAAAAAACCTGAAAAACGTGGAAAATTAAAAATTCACACTGAAGAACCCGGAATATGGTGAAAAACCTGAAAAAGGTGGAAAATGAGAAATTCACACTGCAGGACTCAGAATATGCTGAGAAACTCTGAAAAAAGTGAAAATTAAAAATTCAAACTATCGGATCCAGAATATGGCGAGAAACCCTGAAAAAAAAATAGAAAATTAAAAACTCACAGTGAAGGAGCCCAAGTATGCCGAGAAAACCTGAAATCGGTCGAAAATGAGAAAATCACACTGTAGGACGCAGAATTACAAAAAACATGAAAAACATCGAAAATGAGAAAATCACACTGTAGGACCCAGAATATGCCGAGAAATCCTGAATATCGTGGAAAATTAAAAATACACGCTGTAGGACCCAGAATATGTCGAGAAACTTTGAAAAAAGTAGAAAACTAAAAACTCACTCTGAAGGACACCAAATATGGTGAGAAAACTTGAAAAAGGTGGAAAATGAGAAAATCACACTGTAGGACCCAGAATATCCCGAGAAACCCTGAAAAACGTGAAAATTAAAAATTCACACTATAGGACCCAGAATATGGCAAGAAACCCTGAAAAACCTGGAAAATTAAAAATTCAAACTGACGGACAAAGAATATGGCGATAAAACCTGAAAATTGAGGAAATAAAAACTCACACTGAAGAACCCACAATCTGGCGATAAACCCTGGAAAAAGTAGAAAATTAAAAACTCACAGTGAGGGACACCAAATATGGCAAGAAAACCTGAAAAAGGTGGAAAATGAGAATAATCACACTGTAGGACCCAGAATTGCGAAAAACCTTGAGAAACGTCTTCAATGAGAAAATCACACTGTAGGACCCAGAATATGGCAAGAAAATCTGAAAAACGTGGAAAATTAAAAAATACACTTGGTAGGACACAGAATATAGCGAGAAACCCTGAAAATTTGAAAATTGAAAACTCACAGTGAAGGAGCCCAAATATAGCAAGAAAACCTGAAAAAGGTGGAAAATGAGAAAATCACACTGCAGGACCCAGAATATGCCTAGAAATCCTGAAAAAATGTGAAATTTAAAAATTCACACTATTGGGACCCAATATATGGAGAGAAACTCTGAAAAACATGAAAATTAAAAATTCACACTTAAGGACCTGGAATATGGCGACAAAACCTGAAAAAAAGTTGAAAATTCAAAATTCACACTGAAGGACCCCGAATATGGCAAGAAACCTTGAAAACGTGGATAATTTAAAAATCGCACTGTAGGTCGCAGAATATTCCAAGAAAACCTGAAAAAGGCAGAAAATGAGAAAATCACACTGTAGGACACAGAATTATGAAGAAATTTGAAAAACGTGGAAAATGAGAAAATCACACTGCAGGACCCAGAATATGAAGAGAAACCCTGAGAAATGTGAAAATTAAAAATTCACACTGTCAGACCCAGAATATGGCAAGAAACCATGAAAAAAGTAGAAAATGAGAAAATCACACTTTAAACCCAGAATATGGCGAGAAATACTGAAAAACGTGGAAAATTAAAAATTCACACTGAAGGACCCAGAATATGGCAAGAAACCTTAAAAAAAAATAGAAAATTAAAAAACTCACTCTGAAGGACACCAAATATGGCGAGAAAACCTGAAAAAGGTGGAAAATGAGAAAGTCACACTGTAGGACACAGAATAACGAAAAAACTTGAAAAACGTGGAAAATTAGAAAATCACACTACAGGACCCAGAATATTCAGAGAAACCCTGAAAAACGTGAAAATTAAAAATTCACACTATCGGACCCAGAATATGGCGAGAAACCCTGAAAAAACGTGGAAAATTAAAAATTCAAACTGAAAGATAAAGAATATGGCGATAAAAACCTGAAAAATGAGGAAATAAAAACTCACACTGAAGAACCCACAATATGGCGATAAATCCTGGAAAATGTAGAAAACTAAAAACTCACAGTGAGGGGACACCAAATATGTCGAGAAACACCTGAAAAAGGTGGAAAATGGGAATAATCACACTGTAGGACCCAGAATTGCAAAAAAACCTTGAGAAACGTCTTCAGTGAGAAAATCACACTGTAGGACCCAGAATATGGCAAGAAAATCTGAAAAACGTGGAAAATTAAAAAAACACTCGGTAGGACCCAGAATATAGCGAGAAACCCTGAAAAAAGTTGAAAATTAAAAACTAACAGTGAAGGAGCCCAAATATATTGAGAAAACCTGAAAAAGGTGGAAAATGAGAAAATCACACTGTAGGACCCAGAATATGCCTAGAAATCCTGAAAAACGTGAAATTTAAGAAATCACACTATTGGACCCAATATATGGCAAGAAACCCTGAAAAACATGAAAATTAAAAATTCACACTGAAGGACCTGGAATATGACGAGAAAACCTGAAAAAAAGTTGAAAATTCAAAATTCACACTGAAGGACCCCGAATATGGCCAGAAACACTGAAAAACGTGGGATTAAAACTTCACATTGTAGGACCAGAATATGGCAAGAAACCTTGAAAACGTGGAAAATTAAAAAATCACACTGTAGGTCGCAGAATATTCCAAGAAAAACTGAAAAAGGCAGAAAACGAGAAAATCACACTGTAGGACACAATTATGAAAAAATTTGAAAAACGTGGAAAATGAGAAAATCACACTGCAGGACCCAGAATATGCCAAGAAACCCTGAAAAACGTGAAAATTAAAAATTCACACTGTCGGACCCAGAATATGGCAAGAAACCATGAAAAAAGTGGAAAATGAGAAAATCACACTTTAAACCCAGAATATGGCGAGAAATACTGAAAAACGTGGAAAATTAAAAATTCACACTGAAGGACCTTGAATATGGCAAGAAAACCTGAAAAACATGGAAATGAGAAAATCACACTGTAGGAGCCAGAATTACGAAAAAACTTGAAAAACTTGAAAATGAGAAAATTACACTGCAGGACCCAGAATATGCTGAGAAAACTTGAAAAACAAGGAAAATTAAAAATTCACACTGAAGGACCCAGAATATGGCAAGAAAACCTGAACAAAGTAGAAAATTAAAAATTCACACTGAAGGACCTGGAATATGGCAAGAAAATCTGAAAAACGTGGAAATGAGAAAATCACACTGTAGGAGCCAGAATTACGAAAAAACTTGAAAAACGTGGAAAATGAGAAAATAACACTGCAGGACCCAGAATATGCTGAGAAAACTTGAAAAACAAGGAAAATTAAAAATTCACACTGAAGGACCCAGAATATGGCAAGAAAACCTGAACAAAGTAGAAAATTAAAAATTCACACTGAAGGACCTGGAATATGGCAAGAAAACCTGAAAAAACGTGGAAATGAGAAAATCACACTGTAGGACCCTGAATATGACGAAAAAAACCTGAAAAACGTAGAAAATAAAAAATTCACACAAAAGAACCCGGAATATGGCAAGAAAACCTGAAAAAGGTGGAAAATGAGAAAATCACACTGCAGGACCTAGAATATGCTGAGAAACTCTGAAAAAAGTGAAAATTAAAAAATTCACACTATTGGACCCAGAATATGGCGAGAAACCCTGAAAAAAATAGAAAATTAAAAACTCACAGTGAAGGAGCCCAAATATGGCGAGAAAACCTGAAAAAAGGTCGAAAATGAGAAAAATCACACTGTAGGACCCAGAATTACAAAAAATATGAAAAACATCAAAAATGAGAAAATCACACTGTAGGACCCAGAATATGCCAAGAAACCATGAAAAACTTGGAAAATTAAAAATACACGCTGTAGGACCCAGAATATGGCCAGAAACTTTGAAAAAAGTAGAAAATTAAAAACTCACTCAGAAGGACACCAAATATGGCGAGAAAACCTGAAAAAGGTGGAAAATGAGAAAATCACACTGAAGGACACAGAATAAAGAAAAAACTTGAAAAACGTGGAAAATGAGAAAATCACACTACAGGACCCAGAAAATGCCTAGAAATCCTGAAAAAATGTGAAATTTAAGAATTCACACTATTGGACAAGAAACCCTGAAAAACATGAAAATTAAAAATTCACACTGAAGGACCTAGAATATGGCGAGAAAACCTGAAAAAAGTTGAAAATTCAAAATTCACACTGAAGGACCCCGAATATGGCGAGAAACACTGAAAAACGTGGAAAATTAAAATTTCACACTGTAGGACCAGAATATGGCAAGAAACCTTGAAAACGTGGAAAAATAAAAAATCACACTGTAGGTCGCAGAATATCCTGAGAAAACCTGAAAAAGGCAGAAAATGAGAAAATCACACTGTTGGACCCAGAATATGACACAAAAAAAAAAACCCTGAAAAACGTGGAAAATTAAAAATTCACACTGAAGTACCCAGAATATGGCGAGAAACACTGAAAAAAGTAGAAAATTAAAAACTAACACTGAAGGACCCCAAATATGCCGAAAAATCCTGAAAAATGTGGAAAATGAGAAAATCACACTGTAGGACCAAGAATTATGAAAAAAACTTGAAAAACGTGGAAAATGAGATAATCACACTGCACAACACAGAATATGCCGAGAAATCCTGAAAACGTGAAAATTAAAAATTCACACTATCGGACCCAGAATATGGTGAGAAATACTGAAAAAAGTGAAAATTAAAAATTCACACTTAAGGACCCGAAATATGGCGAGAAAACCTGAAACACGAGGAAAATTAAAAACTCACAGTGAAGGACCCAGAATATGGCGAGAAAACCTGAAAAAAGTAGAAAATTAAAAATTCACACTGAAGGACCCAAAATATGCCAAGAAATCCTGAAAACGTGCAAAATTAAAAATACATGCTGTAGGACCCAGAATATGGAAAGAAACCCTGAAAAAAGTAGAAAATTAAAAAGTCACGCTAAAGGACCCCAAATATGGCGAAAAAAACCTGAAAAGGTGGAAAATGAGAAAATCACACTGCAAGGACCCAGAATATGCCGAGAAACCCTGAAAAAGGCGAAAATTTAAAATTCACACTGTCAGACCCAGAATATGGATGAGAAACCCTGAAAAAAAGTAGAATATTTAAAAACTCACACTGAAGCACCCCAAATATGGCGAGAAAACCTGAAAAAGGTGGAAAATGAGAAAATCACACAGTAAGACACCGAATTACGAAAAAAACATGAAAAAAAATCGAAAATGAGAAAATCACACTGTAGGACCCAGAATATGCCGAGAAACAATAAAAAAGGGGAAAATTAAAAATACACGCTGTAGGACCCAGAATATGGCGAGAAATTTTGAAAAAAGTAGAAAAATTAAAAAACTCTCACTGAAGGACCCCAAATATGGTGAGAAAACCTGAAAAAGGTGGAAAATGAGAAAAATCACACTGTAGGATCCAGAATATGGCAAGAAAACCTGAAAAACGTGGAAAATTAAAAATGCAGTCTGTAGGACCCAGAATATGGCGAGAAACCCCCAAAAGAGTAGAAATATAAAAACCTACAGTGAAGGACACCAAATATGGCAAGGAAACCTGAAAAAGGTGGAAAATTAGAAAATCACTCTGTAAGACCCAGAATTACGAAAAAACATGAAAAGTATCGAAAATGAGAAAATCACACTGTAGGAAACAGAATATGCCGAGAAACAATGAAAAAGGTGGAAAATTAAAAATAGACGCTGTAGGACCCATAATATGGTGAGAAGCTTTGAAAAAAGTAGAAAATTAAAAAACTCACACTGAACGACCCCAAATATAGCGAGAAAACCTGAAAAAGGTGGAAAATGAGAAAATCACAGGGTGGGACCCACAATATGCTGAGAAACCCTGAAAAACGTGGACAATTAAAAATACATGCTGTAGGACCCAGAATATGGCCAGAAAACCTGAAAAATTTAGAAAATTAAAAACTCACACTGAAGGACCCCATATATGGCGATTAACCCTGAAAAAGGTGGAAAATGAGAAAATCACACTGTAGGACCCAGAATATGCTGAGAAACCCTGAATAACTTGGAATATTTAAAAAACACGCTGTAGGACCCATAATATAGGCAGAAACCCTGAAAAAAGTAGAAAATTACAAACTCACTCTGAAGGAACGCAAATATTGCGAGAAAACCTGATAAATGTGGAAAATGAGAAAATCACAGTATAGGACCCAGAATATGCAGAGAAACCTGAAAAAACGTGAAAAATAAAAATTCACACTGTCAGACCAGAATATGGCGAGAAACCATGAAAAAATTGGAAAATTAAAAATTCACACTGTATTACCCAGAATATGGCGAGAAATACTGAAAAACGTGGAAAATTTAAAATTCACACTGAAGGACCTGGAATATTTCATGAAAACCAGAAAAAAGTGAAAATGAGAAAATCCCACTGTAGGACCTAGAATATGAGGAAAAAAACTGAAAACGTGGAAAATTAAAAATTCACATTGAAAAACCCAAATATGGCAAGAAAACCTGAAAAAGTTGGAAAATGAGTATAATCACACTGTAGGACCCAGAATAGCGAAAAAACTTGAAAAACATCGAAAATGAGAAAATCACACTGCAGGACCCAGAATATGCTGAGAAACCCGTAAAAACTTGAAAATTAAAAATTCACACTATCGGACCCAGAATATGGCGAGAAACCCTGGAAAAAGTAGAAAATTAAAAACTCACAGTGAAGGACCCCAAATATGGCAAGAAAAACCTGAAAAAGGTGAAAAATGAGAAAATCACACTGTAGGACCCAGAATTACGAAAAAAACTTGAAAGATGTGGAAAATGAGGAAATCACACTTCAGGACCCAGAATATGCTCTGAAAACCCTGAATAACGTGAAAATTAAAAATTCACACTGTCGGACACAGAATATGGTAAGAAAACCTGAAAAACGTTGAAATGAGAAAATCACACTGTAGGACCTAGAATATGCTGAGAAACCCTGAAAAACGTGAAAATAAAATATTCACACTATCGGACCCAGAATATGGCAAGAAAACCTGAAAAACGTAGAAAATTATAAATTCACATTGAAGGACCCAGAATATGGCGAGAAAACCTGAAAAACAAGGAAAATTAAAAACTCACACTGGGCGCGGGACCTGAGACTGCATTAGTTAGGGAAGCAGAAACCGGCCTGAGTAGGGCCACAGGCCTCATCTGGCCGGATCAGCACCAGGGTAGCGTGAGCGCAGGGTTGCCTGACACCCGCCAGCTACCCACGACCCCCGCCACAGGATTTTGGGACTGCTGGTGAGTGGAACACAGCTTCTGCTCCAGTCCAATCACGCGGGACCTGAGACTGCTCTGGTTGGGGAGAGAGAAATCAGGCCTACATAGGGCCACAACCCTCTTCCGGTCAGAAAAGCACCCACCGGGGCAGCTGGGACGCAGGGTCTGCTGACACTCGCCAGCTACCCACAACACCCGCCACAGGATCTTAAGACTTCTGGTGAGTGGAGCACAGCTTCTGCTCCAATCCAATTGCGCGGGACCTGAGACTGCATTAGTTAGGGAAGCAGAAACCGGCCTGAGTAGGACCACAAGCCTCATCCGGCTGGATCAGCGCCAGGGTAGGAGGAGCGCAGAGTTGCCTGACACCCGCCAGCTACCCACGACCCCCGCAGCAGGATCTTGGGACTGCTGGTGAGTGGAACACAGCTTCTGCTCCAATCCAATTGCGCGGGACCTGAGACTGCATTAGTTAGGGAAGCAGAAACCGGCCTGAGTAGGGCCACAGGCCTCATCCGGCCAGATCAGCACCGGGGTAGCGGGAGCGCAGGGTTGCCTGACACCCGCCAGCTACCCACGACCCCCACCCCCCCCGCAGGATTTTGGGACTGCTGGTGAGTGGAACACAGCTTCTGCTCCAATCCAATTGCGCGGGACCTGAGACTGCATTAGTTAGGGAAGCAGAAACTGGCCTGAGTAGGACCACAGGCCTCATCCGGCTGGATCAGCGCCGGGGTAGCGGGAGCGCAGGGTTGCCTGACACCCGCCAGCTACCCACGACCCCCGCCACAGGATTTTGGGACTGCTGGTGAGTGGAACACAGCTTCTGCTCCAGTCCAATAACGCGGGACCTGAGACTGCTCTGGTTGGGGAGAGAGAAATCAGGCCTACATAGGGCCACAACCCTCTTCCGGTCAGAAAAGCACCGGGGCAGCTGGGGCGCAGGGTCTGCTTACACTCGCCAGCTACCCACAACACCCGCCACAGGATCTTAAGACTTCTGGTGAGTGGAGCACAGCTTCTGCTCCAATCCAATTGCGTGGGACCTGAGACTGCATTAGTTAGGGAAGCAGAAACCGGCCTGAGTAGGACCACAGGCCTCATCCGGCTGGATCAGCACCGGGGTAGCAGGAGCGCAGGGTTGCCTGACACCCGCCAGCTACCCACGACCCCCGCCGCAGGATCTTGGGACTGCTGGTGAGTGGAACACAGCTTCTGCTCCAATCCAATTGCGCAGGACCTGAGACTGCATTAGTTAGGGAAGCAGAAACCGGCCTGAGTAGGGCCACAGGCCTCATCCGGCCGGATCAGCACCGGGGTAGCGGGAGCGCAGGGTTGCCTGACACCCGCCAGCTACCCACGACCCCCGCCGCAGGATTTTGGGACTGCTGGTGAGTGGAACACAGCTTCTGCTCCAGTCCAATCACGCGGGACCTGAGACTGCTCTGGTTGGGGAGAGAGAAATCAGGCCTACATAGGGCCACAACCCTCTTCCGGTCAGAAAAGCACCGGGGCAGCTGGGGCGCAGGGTCTGCTGACACTCGCCAGCTACCCACCACACCCGCCACAGGATCTTAAGACTTCTGGTGAGTGGAGCACAGCTTCTGCTCCAATCCAATTGCGCGGGACCTGAGACTGCATTAGTTAGGGAAGCAGAAAAACGGCCTGAGTAGGACCACAGGCCTCTTCCGGCTGGACCAGCACCGGGGTACTGTCAGCTACCCACGACCCCCGCCGCAGGATTTAGAGACTGCTGGTGAGTGGAACACAGCTTCTGCTCCAATCTTTAAATAGTGACAACGATAACAACTAACCCCAGAGATTACCAGATGGCGAAAGGTAAACGTAATAATCTTACTAACAGAAACCAAGACCACTCACCATCATCAGAACCCAGCACCCCCACTTCGCCCAGTCCAGGGCACCCCAACACACCGGAAAAGCTAGACACGGATTTAAAAGCATATCTCCTGATGATGATAGAGGATTTCAAGAAGGACTTTAATAACACACTTAAAGAAATGCAGGAGAACACTGCTAAAAACGCAGAAGACAATAAAGAGGAAGCACAAAAATCCCTTAAAGAATTGCAGGAGAACACTGCTAAAGAGTTAAAATCCTTAAAGAAAAAAATGATAACATAATCAAACAGGTAGAAGTCCTTACAGAAAAACAGGAAAACACATCCAAACAGATGATGGAAAGAACAAAACCATACTAGACCTAAAAAGGGAAGTAGACACAATAAAGAAAACCCAAAGTGAGGCAACACTGGAGATAGAAACCCTAGGAAAGAAATCTGGAACCATAGATACGAGCATCAGCAACAGAATACAAGAGATGGAAGAGAGAATCTCAGGTGCAGAAGATTCCATAGAGAACATCGGCACAACAATCAAGGAAAATGTAAAATGCAAAAAGATCCTAACTCAAAACATCCAAGAAATACAGGACATAATGAGAAGACCAAACCTACGGATAATAGGAGTGGATGAGAATGAAGATTTTCAACTCAAAGGACCAGCAAACATCTTCAACAAAATTATAGAAGAAAACTTCCCAAATCTAAAGAAAGAGATGCCCATGAACATACAAGAAGCCTACAGAACTCCAAATAGACTGGACCAGAAAAGAAATACCTCCCGACACATAATAATCAGAGCAACAAATGCTCTAAATAAAGATAGAATACTAAAAGCAGTAAGAGAAAAAGACCAAGTAACATATAAAGGCAAGCCTATCAGAATTACACCAGACTTTTCACCAGAGACTATGAAAGCCAGAAGATCCTGGACGGATGTTATACAGACACTAAAAGAACACAAATTCCAGCCCAGGCTACTATACCCAGCCAAACTCTCAATTAACATAGATGGAGAAACCAAAGTATTCCACGACAAAACCAAATTCACACATTATCTCTCCACGAATCCAGCCCTTCAAAGGATAATAACAGAAAAAAACCAATACAAGGACAGGAACCACGCCCTAGAAACAACAAGAAGGTAATCCCTAAACAAACCTAAAAGAAGACAGCCACAAGAACAGAATGCCAACTTTAACAACAAAAATAACAGGAAACAACAATTACTTTTCCTTAATATCTCTTAATATCAATGGACTCAACTCCCCGATAAAAAGACATAGACTAACAAACTGGCTACACAAACAAGACCCAACATTTTGCTGCTTACAGGAAACTCATCTCAGAGAAAAGGATAGACACTACCTCAGAATGAAAGGCTGGAAAACAATTTTCCAAGCAAATGGCATGAAGAAACAAGCTGGAGTAGCCATTCTAATATCTGATAAGATTGACTTCCAACCCAAAGTCATTAAAAAAGACAGGGAGGGACACTTCATACTCATCAAAGGTAAAATCCTCCAAGAGGAACTATCAATCCTGAATATCTATGCTCCAAATACAAAGGCAGCCACATTCATTAAAGAAACTTTAGTAAAGCTCAAAGCACACATTGCACCTCATACAATAATAGTGGGAGACTTCAACACACCACTTTCACCAATGGACAGATCATGGAAACAGAAACTAAACAGGGACACAGTGAAACTAACAGAAATTATGAATCAAATGGATCTGGCAGATATCTACAGAACATTCTATCCTAAAACAAAAGGATATACCTTCTTCTCAGCACCTCATGGTACCTTCTCCAAAATTGACCACATAATTGGTCACAAAACAGGCCTCAACAGATATAAAAATATTGAAATTGTCCCATGCATCCTATCAGATCACCATGGACTAAGGCTGATCTTCAATAACAAAATAAATAATAGAAAGCCAACCTTCACGTGGAAACTGAACAACACTCTTCTCAATGATACCTTGGTCAAGGAAGGAATAAAGAAAGAAATTAAGGACTTTTTAGAGTTCAATGAAAATGAAGCCACAACATACCCAAACTTATGGGACGCAATGAAAGCATTTTTAAGAGGAAAACTCATAGCTCTGAGTGCCTCCAAAAGGAAACTAGAGAGAGCACACATTAGCAGCTTGACAACACACCTAAAAGCACTAGAACAAAAGGAAGCAAATTCACCCAAGAGGAGTAGACGGCAGGAAATAATCAAACTCAGGGGTGAAATCAACCAAGTGGAAACAAGAAAAACTATTCAAAGAATCAACCAATCAAGGAGCTGGTTCTTTGAGAAAATCAACAAGATAGATAAACCCTTAGCCAGACTCACTAGAGGGCACAGGGAAAGCATCCTAATTAACAAAATCAGAAATGAAAAAGGAGACATAACAACAGATCCTGAAGACATCCAAAACACCATCAGATCCTTCTACCAAAGGCTATACTCAACAAAACTGGAGAACCTGGATGAAATGGAGAAGTTCCTAGACAGATACCAGGTACCAAAGTTGAATCAAGATCAGGTTAATGATCTAAACAGCCCTATATCCCCCAAAGAAATAGAAGCAGTCATTAATAGTCTCCCAACTAAAAAAAGCCCAGGACCAGATGGGTTTAGTGCAGAGTTCTATCAGACCTTCAAAGAAGATCTAATCCCAGTTCTTCACAAACTATTCCACAAAATAGAAACAGAAGGTACTCTACCCAACTCATTCTATGAAGCCACAATTACTCTGATACCTAAACCACAAAAAGACCCAACAAAGATAGAAAACTTCAGACCAATATCCCTTATGAATATTGATGCAAAAATCCTCAATAAAGTTCTTGCTAACCGAATCCAAGAACACATCAAAACAATCATCCATCCTGACCAAGTAGGTTTCATCCCAGGGATGCAGGGATGGTTCAATATACGGAAATCCATCAACGTAATCCAGTATATAAACAAACTCAAAGACAAAAACCACATGGTCATCTCCTTAGATGCGGAAAAAGCATTTGACAAGATCCAACACCCATTCATGATAAAAGTCTTGGAAAGATCAGGAATTCAAGGCCCATACCTTAACATGATAAAAGCAATCTACAGCAAACCAGTAGCCAACATCAAAGTAAATGGTGAGAAGCTTGAAGCAATCCCTCTAAAATCAGGGACTAGACAAGGCTGTCCACTTTCTCCATACCTATTCAACATTGTACTTGAAGTCCTAGCCAGAGCAATTCGACAACAAAAGGAGATCAAAGGGATACAAATTGGAAAAGATGAAGTCAAAATATCACTTTTTGCAGATGATATGATAGTATATATAAGTGACCCTAAAAATTCCACCAGAGAACTCCTAAGCCTGATAAACAGCTTCGGTGAAGTAGCTGGATATAAAATTAACTCAAACAAATCAATGGCCTTTCTCTACACAAAGAATAAACAGGCTGAGAAAGAAATTAGGGAAACAACACCCTTCTCAATAGTCACAAATAATATAAAATATCTTGGCGTGACTCTAACTAAGGAAGTGAAAGATCTGTATAATAAAAACTTCAAGTCTCTGAAGAAAGAAATTATAGAAGATCTCAGAAGATGGAAAGATCTCCCATGCTCATGGATTGGCAGGATCAACATTGTAAAAATGACTATCTTGCCAAAAGCAATCTACAGATTCAATGCAATCCCCATCAAAATTCCAAATCAATTCTTCAACGAATTAGAAAGTGCAATCTGCAAATTCATCTGGAAGAACAAAAAACCTAGGATAGCAAAAACTCTTCTCAAGGATAAAAGAACCTCTGGTGGAATCACCATGCCGGACCTAAAGCTCTACTACAGAGCAATTGTGATAAAAACTGCATGGTACTGGTATAGTGACAGACAAATAGACCAATAGAATAGAATTGAAGACCCAGAAATGAACCCACACACCTATGGTCACTTGATCTTCGACAAGGGAGCTAAAAACATCCAGTGGAAGAAAGACAGCATTTTCAACAAATGGTGCTGGCACAACTGGTTGTTAACATGTAGAAGAATGCGAATCGATCCATTCCTATCTCCTTGTACTAAGGTCAAGTCTAAGTGGATCAAGGAACTTCACATAAAACCAGAGACACTGAAACTTATAGAGGAGAAAGTGGGGAAAAGCCTTGAAGATATGGGCACAGGGGAAAAATTCCTGAATAGAACAGTAATGGCTTGTGCTGTAAGATCGAGAATTGACAAGTGGGACCTCATGAAACTACAAAGCTTCTGCAAGGCTAAAGACACCATCAATAAGACAAAAAACCACCAACAGACTGGGAAAGGATCTTCACCTATCCTAAATCAGATAAGGGACTAATATCCAATATATATAAAGAACTCAAGAAGGTGGACTCCAGAAAGTCAAATAACCCCATTAAAAAATGGGGCTCAGAACTGAACAAAGAATTCTCACCTGAGGAATACCGAATGGCAGAGAAGCACCTGAAAAAATGTTCAACATCCTTAATCATCAGGGAAATGCAAATCAAAACAACCCTGAGATTCCACCTCACACCAGTCAGAATGGCTAAGATCAAAAATTCAGGTGACAGCAGATGCTGGCGAGGATGTGGAGAAAGTGGAACACTCCTCCATTGTTGGTGGGATTGCAAGCTTGTACAACCACTCTGGAAATCAGTCTGGCGGTTCCTCAGAAAATTGGACATAGTACTACCGGAGGATCCAGCAATACCTCTCCTGGGCATATATCCAGAAGATGTCCCAACCGGTAAAAAGGACACATGCTCCACTATGTTCATAGCAGCCCTATTTATAATAGCCAGAAGCTGGAAAGAACCCAGATGTCCCTCAACAGAGGAATGGATACAGAAATTATGGTACATTTACACAATGGAGTACTACTCAGCTATTAAAAAGAATGAATTTATGAAATTCCTAGCCAAATGGATGGACCTGGAGGGCATCATCTTGAGTGAAGTAACACAATCACAAAAGAACTCACACAATATGTATTCATTGATAAGTGGATATTAGCCCAAAACTTAGGATACCCAAGATATAAGATACAATTTGATAAACGCATGAAACTCAAGAAGAATGAAGACCAAAGTGTGGACACTGTGCACCTTCTTAGAATTGGGAACAAAACACCCAGGGAAGGAGTTACAGAGACAAAGTTCGTAGCTGTGATGAAAGGATGGACCATTTAGAGACTGCTGTATCCAGGGATCCGTCCCATAATCAGCTTCTAAACGCTGACACCATTGCATACACTAGTAAGATCTTGCTGAAAGGACCCAAATATAGCTGTCTCTTGTGAGACGATGCCGGGGCCTAGCAAACACAGGAGTGGATGTTCACAGTCAGCTATTGGATGTATCACAGGGCTCCCAATGGAGAAGCTAGAGAAAGTACCCAAGGAGCTAAAGGGATCTGCAACCCTATTGTTGGAACAACATGATGTACTAACCAGAACCCTGGAGCTCTTGTCTCTAGCTGCATATGTATCGAAAGATGGCCTAGTCGGCCATCAATGGAAAGAGAGGCCCATTGGACTTGCAAACTTTATATGCCCCAATATAGGGGAATGCCAGGGCCAAAAGAATGGGAATGGGTGGGTAGGGAAGTGGGGGGCGCTATGGGGGACTTTTGGGATAGTATTGGAAATGTAATTGAGGAAAATATGTAATAAAAATATTTAAAAAAAATAAATAAATAAACGTACCTTGATAAAGTTCAAAAAAAAAAAAGTCCTGGAGAGATTGGGAATGCAAGGGACATATCTAACACAAAAAAAAAAAAAAGAAAGCAATGAAATGGCAGAGGGGGGGGGTTTAAGGGAGAGGGAGTATCCTAAATGGGATACTAGACCCAAAAAAGAACATTTGTGAACAAATTTTAGAAACCCAAAACTCTCAAGTCACAAACCAATGTTTATTTCTGTTTGACAACAACACAGTAATTACGAACGATGTTAACATGAGGAATATACTGTTAATCTTGTCATCCTGACAGCATTTAGGATCACCTAGGAGACATACCTCTGGCTGTCTCTATGAGGGGGGTTTCAGAGAGATTTGACAGAACTGGAAAGATCCATACGAGTGTAGGCCTAAACAGCTTTTAACTGGTCATTGTGTAACTTAGTTTGGTTTGGTTTTTTAAGGAGAAAAAAATAGGTTTTTGCTGACACCCAAGTGAGTTGTTGGGTTCAGGCAGAGGTATAAAGGTATAAAGTCTACCAAGACTAAGGAGTTGCCTGGCCAGAAGGCGCCAGTTGCCCTGTCAACAATCACTGAACTCAACAAGACAGCACAAACCAGAAACAAAAGAGGAATACATCACCAGTCCTCTGTGTGGGGAGGCAGAGACTTTGGGGCTAATGCCAGAAGGCCAGGGGCACTCACCTATCCAGGCAATAAACACACCTAGGAACAGCTTCAGAGAACTGGCTTCATTTATTGGGGAATTCGGGGTATTTATGCCCCTGGGGAGGTGGTCTGAGTCTCCAGGGCACGGTTTGTGTGGCCAGGTGGTATTGACCAGGTCAGATTGTTGGAAGAGGCTTCATCTGCATACTCAGGGGCTGCAGGATCTGAGAGGAAAACCTTAGAAAGTCAGACAAGGAGTGAAACTTCATAGTAGCCAGGGTAATGGAATTTTACCAGGAGTGATGGTGGGAGAGCTGGCTTTATGATACCAGGTTGGAAGAGGGGAGGGAGCCAACTCCTGCCATCCTCATCTGAGATATCTGGGGTTGAAGCTCTCCCGGACCCTTCCTCCACAATCCTGGGCTAGTATGGTCCACAGGGAGTACTGAGCACCAGTATGCATCTCTCTCTACTTCCTGACTACAGATGTGACCAGCCATCTGATGCTTCAGCCTCCGGAGCTACAGTGGCTCTCAGTGTCACTGTTTCCCCACAATGATGACTGTACCCTCAAACCTCGAGTCTTTCTTATATTGCCAATTAAAGCCTTTCCTTGACAAAAAAAAAAAAACTCACACTGAAGGACCCAGAATATGGCGAGAAAACCTGATAAAAGCAGAAAATTATAATCTCAAACAGAAGTAACCCTAATATGGCGAGAAAAACTGTAAAAGGTGGAAAATGAGAAAATCACACTGAAGGACCCAGAATATGGCAAGAAAACCTGAAAAACATGGAGAATTAAAAATACACGTGGTAGGACCGAGAATATGGTGAGAAACCCTAAAAAAAGTAGAAAATTACGAACTCACACTGAAGGACCCCAAATATGGCAAGAAAAATTGGGAAAGGT
This sequence comes from Mus caroli, assembly GCF_978045245.1. NCBI lineage: Eukaryota > Metazoa > Chordata > Mammalia > Rodentia > Muridae > Mus > Mus caroli. The sequence goes on from NW_028227278.1 coordinate 1,812,571, forward strand.
ACAGTATGAGAAAATCACACTGCAGGACCCAGAATATGGCGAGAAACCCTGAAAAACGTGGAAAATTAAAAATTCACACTGAAGGACCCGGGATATGGCCAGACCCTGAAAAACGAGGAAAATTAAAAACTCACACTGAAGGATACCTAATATTGCCAGAAAACCAGAAAAAGGAGGAAAATGAGAATAATCACACTGAAGGACAGAGAATATGCTGATAAACCTTGAAAAAACTTGGAAATTTTAAAATACAAGCTGTAGGACCCAGAATATGGCGAGAAACCCTGAAAAGGGTGGAAAATGAGAAAATCACACTGAAGGACCCAGAATTACGAAAAAACTTGAAAAACGAGGAAAATGAGAAAATCACACTGCAGGACCCAGAATATTCTCAGAAACCCAGAAAAACGTGAAAATTAAAAATTCACAAAGTCGGACACAGAATATGTCGAGAAGCCCTGAAAAAAAGTAGAAAATTAAAAACTCACAGTGAAGGAAAAAATCACAAAAATCACACTGTAGGACCCATAATATGACGAATAAATCTTAAAAACGTGGAAAATTAAAAATTCACAGTGAAGGACCAGGAATATGGCGAGAAAACCTGAAAAACGAGGAAAATTAAAAAACTTGCACTGTAGGACCCAGAATATGGCGAGAAAACCTGAAAAAGGTGAAAATAAGAGAATCAACACTGTAGGACCCAGAATTGCTAAAAAACTTGTAAAAAGTGGAAATTGAGAAAATCACACTGTAGGACCCAGAATATTCCGAGAAACCCTGAAAAACGTGAAAATTAAAAATTCACACTGTCGGGCCCAGGATATGGCGAGAAACCATGAAAAAAGTGGAAAATTAAAAATTCACACTGTATTACCGAGAATATGGCGAGAAATACTGAAAAACGTGGAAAATTAAAAATTAACACTGAAGTTCCCAGAATATGGCAAGAAAACAAGAAAAAAGTGGAAAAATAGAAAATCACATGTAGGACCCAGAATTGCGAAAAAAAACTTGAAAAAGTAGGAAAATGAGAAAATCACACTGCAGGACGCAGAATATGCTAAGAAACCCTGAAAAACGTGGAAAATTAAAAATTCACACTGAAGGACCCAGAATATGGCGAGAAAACCTGAAAAACGTGGAAATGAGAAAATCAATCTGCAGGATCTAGGACTTGGAATATGATGAGAAACCCTGAAAAAGTCAGAAAATTAGAAAATCATACTGTAGGACTTGGAATATGGTGAGAAACCCTGAAAATGTCAAAAAATGAGAAAATCACGCAGTAAGACTCAGAATATGGTGAGAAACACAGAAAAAGTCTTAAAATGAGAAAATCACACTGTAGGACGAGAATATAGTGATAAACCCTGAAAATTTCGAAAAATGAGAAAATGACACTGTAGGAGCTGGAATATATTGAGAAACCCTGAAAAAGTCGAAAAATGAGAAATTCACACTGTAGGACCTGGAATATGGTGAGAAACCCTGAAAAAGTCGAAAAATAAGAAAATCACACTTGTAGGACCTCCAATATGGTGAGAAACCCTGAAAAAGTCGAAAAATGAGAAAATCACACACTAGGACCCAGAATATGGTGAGAAACCCTGAAAAAGTTGAAAAATGAGAATATCAAACTGTAGGACCTGGAATATGGTGAGAAACACTGAAAAAGTCAAAAAATGAGAAAATCACACTTTAGGACATGGAATATGATGAGAAAACCTGAAAGAGTCAAAAAATGAGAAAATCACACTGTGGGAGCTGGAATATGGTGAGAAAACACTGAAAAAGTCTAAAAATGAGAAAATCACACATTAGGACCTGGAATATGGTGAGAAACCCTGATCAGTCGAAAAATAAGAAAATCAAACTTGTAGTACATGCAATATGGTGAGAAACCCTGAAAAAGTCGAAAAATGAGAAAATCACACTGTAGGACTTGGAATAAGATGAGAAACCGTGAAAAAGTCAAAAAATGAGTAAAATACACTGAAGGAGCTGGAATATGGTGAGAAACCCTGAAAAAGTCGAAAAATAAGATATTCACACTTGTAGGACCTGCAAGAAGGCGAGAAATTCTGAAAAAGTCAAAAAATGAGAAAATCACACGGTAGGACATGGAATATGATGAGAAAACCTGAAAAAGTCGAAAAATGAGAAAATCACACTGTAGGAGCTGGAATATGGTGAGAAACCCTGAAAAAGTCAAAAAATGAGAAAAATCACACTGTAGGACCTGGAATATGGTGAGAAAATATGAAAAAGTCGAAAAATGAGAAAATCACACTCTAGGACTTAGAATATGATGAGACAACCTGAAAAAGTAAAAAAATGAGAAAATCACACTGTAGGACTTGGAATATGGTGAGAAACCCTGAAATAATCGAAAAATGAGAAAATCACGCAGTAGGACCTGGAATTTGGTGAGAACCACTGAAAAAGTCTTAAAATGAGAAAATCACACTGTCGGAACTGGAATATGGTGAGAAACCCTGAAAAAGTCAAAAAATGAGAAAAATCACAGAGTAGTACATGGAATATGTTGAGAAACTCTGAAAAAGTCGAAAAATGAGAAAATGACAGTGTAGTACATGGAATATGTTGAGAAAACCTGAAATATTCGAAAAATGAGAAAATGACAATGTAGAACCTGGAATACGGTAAAAAACCCTGAAAAAGTTAAAAAATGAGAAAATCATACTGTAGGACCAGGAATATGGTGAGAAAGACTGAAAAAGTCGAAAAATGAGAAAATCATGCAGTAGGACCCAGAATATGGTGAGAAACCCTGAAAAAAGTCAAAAAATAAGAAAATCACGCAGTAGGACCTGGAAGCTGGTGAGAAACCCTGAAAAAGTCGGAAAATGAGAAAATCAAACTGTAGGATATGGAATATGTTGAGAAACCCTGAAAAATTCGAAAAAAGCAAAAATCACACTCTAGGACTTGGAATATGGTGAGAAACCCTGAAAAAGTCAAAAAATGAGAAAATCACACTGTAGTACCTGGAATATGGTGAGAAGCACTAAAAAAGTATTAAAATGAGAAAATCACACAGTAGGACCTGGAATATGGTGAGAAACCCTGAAAAAGTCAAAAAATGAGAAAATCACACTATAGGACCAGGAATATGGTGAGAAACCCTGAAAAAGTCAAAAAATGAGAAAAATCACACTGTAGTACATGGAATAGGGTGAGATACTCTTAAAACGTCGAAAAATTAGAAAAATCACACTCTAGGAGTTGGAATAAAATGAGAATCCCTAAAAAAGTCAAAAAATGACAAAATCGCACTGTAGGACTTGGAATAAGATGAGAAACCCTGAAAAAGTCAAAAAATGAGAAAATCACACTGTAGGACCTGGAATATGGTGAGAAACCCTGAAAAAGTCGAAAAATGAGAAAATCACACTGTAGGACCTGGAATATGGTGAGAAACCCTGAAAAAGTCGAAAAATGAGAAAATCACACTGTAGGACCTGGAATATGGTGAGAAACCCTGAAAAAGTCTTAAAATGAGAAAATCACCCAGTAGGACCTGGAATATGGTGAGAAACTCTGAGAAAGTCGAAAAATAAGTTATTCACACTTGTAGGACCTGCAATATGGTGAGAAACACTGAAAAAGTCAAAAAATGAGAAAATTACACTGGTGGACCTGGAATATGGTTAGAAACCCTTTAAAAGTCTTAAAAAGAGAAAATCACACTATAGGACTTGGAAAATGATGAGAAACCCTGAAAAAGTCAAAAAATGAGAAAATAACACTGTAGTACCTGGAATATGATGAGAATCACTGAAAAACTCGAAAAATGAGATAATCACCCTCTAGGACTTGGAATATGATGAGAATCCCTGAAAAAGTCGAAAAATGAGAAAATTACACTGGTGGACCTGGAATATGTTGAGAAACCCTTTAAAAGTCGAAAAAAGAGAAAATCACCCTGTAGGACTTGGAATATGATGAGAAACCCTGAAAAAGTCAAAAAATGAGAAAATAACACTGTAGTACCTGGAATATGGTGAGAAAACACTGAAAAAGTCTAAAAAAGAGAAAATCACACAGTCGGACCTGGAATATGGTTAGAAAACCTGAAACAGTCAAAAAATAAGAAAAGCAAACTTGTAGTACCTGCAATATGGTGAGAAAGCCTGAAAAAGTCGAAAAATGATATAATCACACTATAGGACATGGAATAAGATGAGAAACCTTGAAAAAGTCAAAAAATGAGAAAAATACACTGAAGGAGCTGGAATATGGTGAGAAACCCTGAAAAAGTTGAAAAATAAGAAATTCACACTTGTAGGACCTGCAATAGGGTGAAAAATTTTGAAAAAGTAAAAAAATGAGAAAATCACACTGTAGGACTTGGAATATGGTGAGAAACACTGAAAAAGTCAAAAAATGAGAAAATCACACTCTAGGACTTGGCATATGGTGAGAAACTCTGAAAATGTCGAAAAATGAGAAAATCACACAGTAGGACCTGGAATTTGGTGAGAAACACTGAAAAAGTCTTAAAATAGAAAATCACACTGTAGTACCTGGAATATGGTGAGAAACACTAAAAAAGTATTAAAATGAGAAAATCACACAGTAGGACCTGGAATATGGTGAGAAACCCTGAAACAGTCGAAAAATAAGGAAATCAAACTTGTAGTACAAGCAATATGGTGACAAACCCTGAAAAAGTCGAAAAATGAGAATATCACACTCTAGGACTTGGAATATGATGAGAAACCCTTGTAGGACCTGCAATATGGTGAGAGACACTGAAAAAGTCTTAAAATGAGAAAATCACACTGTAGGACTTGGGATATGGTGAGAAACCGTGAAAAAGTCGAAAAATTAGAAAATCAAACTGTAGGAACTGGAATACACTGAGAATCCCTGAAAAATTCAAAAAATGCGAAAATCACACCCTAGGACTTGGAATATGATGAGAAACCCTGAAAACTTCAAAAAATGAGAAAAATCACACTGTAGTACCTGGAATATGGTGAGAAACACTAAAAAGGTAATAAAATGAGAAAATCACAGAGTAGGACCTGGAATATGGCGAGAAACCCTGAAACAGTCGAAAAATAAGAAAATCAAACTTGTAGTACATGCAATATGGTGAGAAACACTGAAAAAGTCAAAAAATGAAAATATCACACTCTAGGACTTGGAATATGATTAGAAACCCAGAAAAAGTCAAAAAATGAGAAAATCACACTGTAGGACTTGGAATATGAGGAGAAACCCTGAAAAAGTCTTAAAATGAGAAAATCACACTGTAGGACTTGGGATAAGGTAAGAAACCCTGAAAAAGTAGAAAAAATAGAAAATCAAACTGTAGGAACTGGAATATGCTGAGAATCCCTGAAAAATTCGAAAAATGCGAAAATCACACTCTAGGACTTGGAATAAGATGAGAAACCCTGAAAAAGTCAAAAAATGAGAAAATCACACTGTAGTACCTGGAATATGGTGAGAAACACTGAAAAAGTCTAAAAATAAGATAAAACTTGTAGTACCTGAAATATGGTGAGAAACCCTGAAAAAGTCGAAAAATGAGAAAATCACACTGTAGGACTACGAATATGATGAGAAACCGTGAAAAAGTATAAAATGAGAAAAATACACTGTAGGAGCTGGAATATGGAGAGAAACCCTGAAAAGGTTAAAAAATTAGAAAATCACACTTGTAGGACCTCCAATATGGTGAGAAACCCTGAAAAACTCGAAAAATGAGAAAATCACAAGTAGGACCTGGAATATGGTGAGAAACACTGAAAAAGTCAAAAAATGAGAAAACCACACAGGAGGACCTGCAATATGGTGAGAAACCGTGAAACAGTCGAAATATAAGAAAATCAAATTTGTAGTACCTGCAATATGGTGAGACACCCTGAAAAAGTTGAAAAATGAAAAAATCACACTGTAGGATTTGGAATATGATGAGAAACCCTGAAAAAGTCAAAAAATGAGAAAAATGTACTGTAGGACCTGGAATGTGGTAAGAAACCCTGAAAAAGTCGAAGAATAAGAAAATCACACAAGTAGGACCTCCAATATGGTGAGAACCCCTGAAAAGTCGAAAAATGAGAAAATTACAGAGTAGGACATGGAATATGGTAAGAAACCCTTTAAAAGTCGGAAAAAGAAAATCACACTGTAGGATTTGGAATATGATGAGAAAACCTGAAAAACTCAAAAAATGTGAAAATCACACTGTAGTACCTTGAATATTGTGAGAAAACACTGAAAAAGTCTAAAAATGAGAAAATCACACAGTAGGACTTGGAATATGGTGAGAAACCCTGAAACAGTCGAAAACTAAGAAAATCAAACTTGTAGTACTTGCAATATGGTGAGAAACCCTGAAAAAGTCGAAAAATGAGAAAATCACACTGTAGGATCAGCAATAGGGTGAGAAATTCTGAAAAAGTCAAAAAATGAGAAAATCACACTGTAGGACTTGGAATATGATGAGAAAACATGAAAAAAATCGAAAAAATGAGAAAATCACACTGTAGGAGCTGGAATATGGTGAGAAACCCTGAAAAGTCAAAAAATGAGAAAAATCACACTGTAGGACCTGGAATATGGTGAGAAAACATGAAAAAGTCGAAAAAGGAGAAAATAACACCCTAGGACTTGGAATATGATGAGAAAACCTGAAAAAGTCAAAAAATGAGAAAATCACACTGTAGGACTTGGAATATGGTGAGAAACCCTGAAAAAGTCAAAAAATGAGAAAATCACCCTGTAGGACTTGGATTATAGTGAAAAACCCTGAAAAAGTCAAAAAATGAGAAAAATCACACTGTAGTACATGGAATATGGTGAGAAACTCTGAAAAAGTCGCAAATTAGAAAATGACAGTGTAGGACCTGGAATATGTTGAGAAAACCTGAAATATTCGAAAAATGAGAAAATGACAATGTAGAACCTGGAGTACGGTAAGAAACCCTGAAAAAGTTTAAAAAAAGAGAAAATCACACTGTAGGACTTGGAATATGGTGAGAAACACTGAAAAAGTCAAAAAATGAGAATATCACACTGTAGTACCTGGAATATGGTGAGAAACACTAAAAAAGTATTAAAATGAGAAAATCACACAGTAGGACCTGGAATATGGTGATAAACTCTGAAATAGTCAAAAACATGAGAAAATCACGCAGTAGTACCTGGAATATGGTGAGAAACCCTGAAAAAGTCGAAAAATGAGAAAATCACGCAGTAGGACCTGGAATATGGTGAGAAACTCTGAAAAAGTCGAAAAATAAGAAATTCACACTTGTAGGACCTACAATATGGTGAGAAACCCTGAAAAAGTCCAAAAAAGAGAAAATCACACTCTAGGACTTGGAATATGATGAGAAAACCTGAAAAAGTAAAAAATGCATAAATCACACTGTAGTACCTAGAATATGGTGAGAAATACTGAAAAAGTCTTAACGTGAGAAAATCACACAGTAGGACCTGGAATATGGTGAGAAACCCTGAAACATTTGAAAAATAAGAAAATCAAACTTGTAGTACCTGCAATATGGTGAGAAACCCTGAAAAAGTCGAAAAATGAGAAAATCACACTATAGGACATGGAATAAGATGAGAGACTGTGAAAATTTTAAAAAATGAATAAAATACACTGTAGTAGTTGGAACATGGTGAGAAACCCTGCAAAAGTCGAAAAATAAGAAATACACACTTGTAGGACCTGCAATATGGTGAGAATTACTGAAAAACTCGAAAAATGAGAAAATCACACTCTAGGACTTGGAATATGATGAGAAACCCTGAAAAAGTCGAAAAATGAGAAAATTACACTGGTGGACCTGGAATATGTTGAGAAACCCTTTAAAAGTCGAAAAAAGAGAAAGTCACCCTGTAGGACTTGGAATATGATGGGAAACCTGAAAAAGTCAAAAAATGAGAAAATAACACTGTAGTACCTTGAATATGGTGAGAAAACACTGAAAAAGTCGAAAAATGAGAAAATCACACAGTAGGACCTGGAATATGGTGAGAAACCCTGAAGCAGTCGAAAATTAAGAAAATCAAATTTGTCGTATCTGCAATATGGTGAGAAACCCTGAAAAAGTCAAAAAATGAGAAAAATACACTGAAGGAGCTGGAATATGGTGAGAAACCCTGAAAAAGTCAAAAAATAAGAAATTCACACTTGTAGGACCTGCAATAGGGTGAGAAAAGTCGAAAAATGAGAAAATCACGCAGTAGGACCAGGAATATTGTGAGAAAACGTGAAAAAGTCTAAAAATGAGAAAAATACACTGTAGGAGCTGGAATACGGTGAGAAAACATGAAAAAGTCGAAAAATGAGAAAATCACACTGTAGGACCTGGAATATGGTGAGAAACCCTGAAAAAGTCAAAAAATGAGAAAATCAAACTGTAGGTCCTGGAATATGGTGAGAAACCCTGAAAAAGTCAAAAATGAGAAAAATCACACTGTAATACATGGAATAAGTGGAGAAACTCTGAAAGAGTCAACAAATTAGAAAAAAACACTCTAGGACATGGAATAACATGAGAAACCCTGAAAAAGTCAAAAAATGAGAAAATCACACTGTAGGACTTGGAATATGATGAGAAACCTTAAAAAAGTCGAAAAATGAGAAAATCACACTGTAGGACTTGGAATATGGTGAGGAACCCTGAAAAAGTCGAAAAATGAGAAAATCATGCAGTAGGACCTGGAATATGGTGAGAAAACCTGAAAAAGTCTTAAAATGAGAAAATCACACTGTAGGACTTTGAGTAAGATGAGAAACCCTGAAAAAGTCAAAAAATGAGAAAATCACACTATAGGACTTGGAATATGGTGAGAAACCCTGAAAAAGTCAAAAAATGAGCAAATCATGCAGTAGGACCTGGAATATGGTCAGAAACACTGAAAAAGTCTAAAAATTAAAAAATCACACATTAGGACCTGGAAAATGGTGAGAATATCTGAAAAAGTCGAAAATAAGAAATTCATACTTGTAGGACCTACAATATGATGAGAAACACTGAAAAAGTCAAAGAATGAGAAAATTACACTGTAGGACCTGGAATATTTTTGAGAAACCCTGAAAAAGTCCGAAAAGGAGAAAATCACACTCTAGGACTTGGAATAAGATGAAAAAACCTGAAAAAGTCAAAAAATGAGAAAATCATACTGTAGTACCTAGAATATGGTGAGAAACACTGAAAAAGTCTTAACGTGAGAAAATCACACAGTAGGACCTGGAATATGGTGAGAAACCCTTAAATATTTGAAAAATAAGAAAATCAAACTTGTAGTACCTGCAATATGGTGAGAAACCCTGAAAAAGTCGAAAAATGAGAAAATCACACTGTTCGACTTGGAATAAGATGAGAAACCGTGAAAATTTTAAAAAATGAGAAAAATACACTGTAGTAGATGGAACATGGTGAGAAACCCTGCAAAAGTCGAAAAATAAGAAATTCACACTTGTAGGACCTGCAATATGGTGAGAATCCCTGAAAAACTCGAAAAATGAGAAAATCACACTCTAGGACTTGGAATATGATGAGAAACCCTGAAAAAGTCGAAAAATGAGAAAATCACACAGTAGGACCTGCAATATGGTGAGAAACCCTGAAAAATTCGAAAAATGAGAAAATCACACTGTAGGACTTGGAATAAGATGAGAAATTATGAAAAAGTCAAAAAATGAGAGAAATACACTGTAGGAGCTGGAATATGGTGAGAAACCCCGAAAAAGTCGAAAAATCAGAAAATTACACTTGTAGGACCACCAATATGGTGAGAAACACTGAAAAAGTCGAAAAATGAGAAAAATCACACTGTAGTATATGGATAATGGTGATATAATCTGAAGAAGTCAAAAAATTAGAAAAATCACACTCTAGGACTTGGAATAAGATGAGAAACCCCGAAAAGTCAAAAAATGAGAAAATCACACTGTACGACTTGGAATATGGTGAGAAACCCTGAAAAAGTCGAAAAATGAGAAAATCACGCTGTAGGACCAGGAATATTGTGAGAAAACGTGAAAAAGTCTAAAAATGAGAAAAATACACTGTAGGAGCTGGAATATGGTGAGAAAACCTGATAAAGTCGAAAAATAAGAAACTCACACTTGTTTGACCTCCAATATGGTTAGAAACCCTGAAAAAGTCTTAAAATGAGAAAATCACACTGTAGGACCTGGAATATGGTGAGAAACACTGAAAAAGTCAAAAAATGAGAAAATCACACTTTAGGACTTGGAATATGATGAGAAACCCATAAAAGTCAAAAAATGAGAAAATCACGCTGTAGGGTTGGAATATGGTGAGAAAAACTGAAAAAGTCGAAAAAAGAAAAAAATCACGCATTAGGAGCGGCAATTTGGTGAGAAACACTGAAAAGGCTTAATATGAGAAAATCACACTGTAGGACCTGGAATATGGTGAGAAACCCTGAAAAAGTAAAAAAATGAGAAAAATCACACTGTAATACATGGAGTAAGTGGAGAAACTCTGAAAGAGTCAACAAATTAGAAAAATAACACTCTAGGACATGGAATAAGATGAGAAACCCTGAAAAAGTCAAAAAATGAGAAAATCACACTGTAGGACTTGGAATATGATGAGAAACCCTAAAAAAGTCGAAAAATGAGAAAATCACACTGTAGGACTTGGAATATGGTGAGGAACCCTGAAAAAGTCGAAAAATAAGAAAATCATGCAGTAGGACCTGGAATATGGTGAGAAACCCTGAAAAAGTCTTAAAATGAGAAAATCACACTGTAGGACCTGGAATATGGTGAGAAACCCTGAAAAAGTCAAAAAAAGAGAAAAACACACTCTAGGACTTGGAATATGATGAGAAACCCTGAAAAAGTAAAAAAATGAGAAAATCACACTGTAGGACCTGGAATATGGTGAGAAACCCTGAAAAAGTCAAAAAAAGAGAAAAACACACTCTAGGACTTGGAATATGATGAGAAACCCTGAAAAAGTAAAAAAATGAGAAAATCACACTGTAGGACCTGGAATATGGTGAGAAACCCTGAAAAAGTCAAAAAATGAGAAAATCAAACTGTAGGTCCTGGAATAAGGTGAGAAACCCTGAAAAAGTCCAAAACTGAGAAAAATCACACTTTAATACATGGAATAAGTGGAGAAACTCTGAAAGAGTCGACAAATTAGAAAAATAACACTCTAGGACATGGAATAATATGAGAAACCCTGAAAAAGTCAAAAAATGAGAAAATCACACTGTAGGACTTGGAATATGATGAGAAACCCTAAAAAGTCGAAAAATGAGAAAATCACACTGTAGGACCTGGAATATGGTGAGAAACCCTGAAAAAGTCAAAAAATGAGAAAATCATGCAGTAGGACCTGGAATATGGTGAGAAACCCTGAAAAAGTCTTAAAATGAGAAAATCACACTGTAGGACCTGGAATATGGTGAGAAACCCTGAAAAAGTCAAAAAAAGAGAAAAACACACTCTAGGACTTGGAATATGATGAGAAACCCTGAAAAAGTAAAAAAATGAGAAAATCACACTGTAGGACCTGGAATATGGTGAGAAACCCTGAAAAAGTCAAAAAATGAGAAAATCAAACTGTAGGTCCTGGAATAAGGTGAGAAACCCTGAAAAAGTCCAAAACTGAGAAAAATCACACTGTAATACATGGAATAAGTGGAGAAACTCTGAAAGAGTCGACAAATTAGAAAAATAACACTCTAGGACATGGAATAATATGAGAAACCCTGAAAAAGTCAAAAAATGAGAAAATCACACTGTAGGACTTGGAATATGATGAGAAACCCTAAAAAGTCGAAAAATGAGAAAATCACACTGTAGGACCTGGAATATGGTGAGAAACCCTGAAAAAGTCAAAAAATGAGAAAATCATGCAGTAGGACCTGGAATATGGTGAGAAACCCTGAAAAAGTCTTAAAATGAGAAAATCACACTGTAGGACCTGGAATATGGTGAGAAACCCTGAAAAAGTCAAAAAAAGAGAAAAACACACTCTAGGACTTGGAATATGATGAGAAACCCTGAAAAAGTAAAAAAATGAGAAAATCACACTGTAGGACCTGGAATATGGTGAGAAACCCTGAAAAAGTCAAAAAAAGAGAAAAACACACTCTAGGACTTTGAATATGATGAGAAACCCTGAAAAAGTAAAAAAAATGAGAAAAATCACACTGTAGTACATGGAATATGGTGAGAAACTCTGAAAAAGTCGCAAATTAGAAAATGACAGTGTAGGACCTGGAATATGGTGAGAAACCCTGAAAAAGTCGAAAAATGAGAAAATCATGCAGTAGGACCTGGAATATGGTGAGAAACCCTGAAAAAGTCAAAAAATGAGAAAATCACACAGTAGGACCTGCAATATGGTGAGAAACCCTGAAAAAGTTGAAAAATGAGAAAATCACACTGTAGGACTTGGAATAAGATGAGAAACCGTGAAAAAGACAAAAAATGACAAAAATACACTGTAGGAGCTGGAATATGGTGAGAAACCCTGAAAAAGTCCAACAATAAGAAATTCACACTTGTAGGACCTGCAATATGGTGAGAAACCCATAAAAGTCAAAAAATGAGAAAATCACACTGTAGGACTTGGAGTAAGATGAGAAACCCTGAAAAAGTCAAAAAATGAGAAAATCACCATATAGGACTTGAAATATGGTGAGAAACCCTGAAAAAGTAAAAAATGAGCAAAATATGCAGTAGGACCTGGAATATGGTGAGAAACACTGAAAAAGTCTTAACATGAGAACAATCATACTGTAGGACCTGGATTATGGTCAGAAACACTGAAAATGTCTAAAAATGAGAAAATCACACATTAGGACCTGGAATATGGTGATAAACTCTGAAAAAAGTCAAAAAAATGAGAAAATTACAGTGTAGGACCTGGAATATTTTGAGAAACCCTGAAAAAGTCCGAAAAAGAGAAAATCACACTCTAGGACTTGGAATAGGATGAGAAAACCTGAAAAAGTCAAAAAATGAGAAAATCAAACTGTAGGTCCTGGAATAAGGTGAGAAAACCTGAAAAAGTCCAAAACTGAGAAAAATCACACTGTAATACATGGAATAAGTGGAGAAACTCTGAAAGAGTCGACAAATTAGAAAAATAACACTCTAGGACATGGAATAATATGAGAAACCCTGAAAAAGTCAAAAAATGAGAAAATCACACTGTAGGACTTGGAATATGATGAGAAACCCTAAAAAGTCGAAAAATGAGAAAATCACACTGTAGGACCTGGAATATGGTGAGAAACCCTGAAAAAGTCAAAAAATGAGAAAATCATGCAGTAGGACCTGGAATATGGTGAGAAACCCTGAAAAAGTCTTAAAATGAGAAAATCACACTGTAGGACCTGGAATATGGTGAGAAACCCTGAAAAAGTCAAAAAAAGAGAAAAACACACTCTAGGACTTGGAATATGATGAGAAACCCTGAAAAAGTAAAAAAATGAGAAAATCACACTGTAGGACCTGGAATATGGTGAGAAACCCTGAAAAAGACAAAAAAAGAGAAAAACACACTCTAGGACTTGGAATATGATGAGAAACCCTGAAAAAGTAAAAAAAATGAGAAAATCACACTGTAGGACCTGGAATATGGTGAGAAACCCTGAAAAAGTCAAAAAATGAGAAAATCAAACTGTAGGTCCTGGAATAAGGTGAGAAAACCTGAAAAAGTCCAAAACTGAGAAAAATCACACTGTAATACATGGAATAAGTGGAGAAACTCTGAAAGAGTCGACAAATTAGAAAAATAACACTCTAGGACATGGAATAATATGAGAAACCCTGAAAAAGTCAAAAAAGGAGAAAATCACACTGTAGGACTTGGAATATGATGAGAAACCCTAAAAAGTCGAAAAATGAGAAAATCACACTGTAGGACCTGGAATATGGTGAGAAACCCTGAAAAAGTCAAAAAATGAGAAAATCATGCAGTAGGACCTGGAATATGGTGAGAAACCCTGAAAAAGTCTTAAAATGAGAAAATCACACTGTAGGACCTGGAATATGGTGAGAAACCCTGAAAAAGTCAAAAAAAGAGAAAAACACACTCGAGGACTTGGAATATGATGAGAAACCCTGAAAAAGTCAAAAAATGAGAAAATCACACTGTAGGACCTGGAATATGGTGAGAAACCCTGAAAAAGTCAAAAAATGAGAAAATCATGCAGTAGGACCTGGAATATGGTGAGAAACCCTGAAAAAGTCTTAAAATGAGAAAATCACACTGTAGGACCTGGAATATGGTGAGAAACCCTGAAAAAGTCAAAAAAAGAGAAAAACAAACTCTAGGACTTGGAATATGATGAGAAACCCTGAAAAAGTAAAAAAATGAGAAAATCACACTGTAGGACCTGGAATATGGTGAGAAACCCTGAAAAAGTCAAAAAAAGAGAAAAACACACTCTAGGACTTGGAATATGATGAGAAACCCTGAAAAAGTAAAAAAATGAGAAAATCACACTGTAGGACCTGGAATATGGTGAGAAACCCTGAAAAAGTCAAAAAAAGAGAAAAACACACTCTAGGACTTGGAATATAATGAGAAACCCTGAAAAAGTAAAAAAATGAGAAAATCACACTGTAGGACCTGGAATATGGTGAGAAACCCTGAAAAAGTCAAAAAATGAGAAAATCAAACTGTAGGTCCTGGAATAAGGTGAGAAAACCTGGTAAAGTCCAAAACTGAGAAAAATCACACTGTAATACATGGAATAAGTGGAGAAACTCTGAAAGAGTCGACAAATTAGAAAAATAACACTCTAGGACATGGAATAATATGAGAAACCCTGAAAAAGTCAAAAAAGGAGAAAATCACACTGTAGGACTTGGAATATGATGAGAAACCCTAAAAAGTCGAAAAATGAGAAAATCAGACTGTAGGACCTGGAATATGGTGAGAAACCCTGAAAAAGTCAAAAAATGAGAAAATCATGCAGTAGGACCTGGAATATGGTGAGAAACCCTGAAAAAGTCTTAAATTGAGAAAATCACACTGTAGGACCTGGAATATGGTGAGAAACCCTGAAAAAGTCAAAAAAAGAGAAAAACACACTCGAGGACTTGGAATATGATGAGAAACCCTGAAAAAGTCAAAAAATGAGAAAATCACACTGTAGGACCTGGAATATGGTGAGAAACCCTGAAAAAGTCAAAAAAAGAGAAAAACACACTCTAGGACTTGGAATATGATGAGAAACCCTGAAAAAGTAAAAAAATGAGAAAATCACACTGTAGGACCTGGAATATGGTGAGAAACCCTGAAAAAGTCCAAAACTGAGAAAAATCACACTGTAATACATGGAATAAGTGGAGAAACTCTGAAAGAGTCGACAAATTAGAAAAATAACACTCTAGGACATGAAATAATATGAGAAACCCTGAAAAAGTCAAAAAATGAGAAAATCACACTGTACGACTTGGAATATGGTGAGAAACCCTGAAAAAGTCGAAAAATGAGAAAATCATGCAGTAGGACCTGGAATATGGTGAGAAACCCTGAAATATTTGAAAAATAAGAAAATCAAACTTGTAGTACCTGCAATATGGTGAGAAACCCTGAAAAAGTCGAAAAATGAGAAAATCACACTGTTCGACTTGGAATAAGATGAGAAACCGTGAAAATTTTAAAAAATGAGAAAAATACACTGTAGTAGATGGAATATGGTGAGAAACCCTGCAAAAGTCGAAAAATAAGAAATTCACACTTGTAGGACCTGTAATATGGTGAGAATCCCTGAAAAACTCGAAAAATGAGAAAATCACACTCTAGGACTTGGAATATGATGAGAAACCCTGAAAAAGTCGAAAAATGAGAAAATCAAACAGTAGGACCTGGATTATGGTGAGAAACCCTGAAACAGTCGAAAAATAAGAAATTCAAACTTGTAGTACCTGCAATATGGTGAGAAACCCTGAAAAATTCGAAAAATGAGAAAATCACACTGTAGGACTTGGAATAAGATGAGAAATCATGAAAAAGTCAAAAAATGAGAGAAATACACTGTAGGAGCTGGAATATGGTGAGAAACCCCGAAAAAGTCGAAAAATAAGAAAATTACACTTGTAGGACCACCAATATGGTGAGAAACCCTGAAAAAGTCGAAAAATGAGAAAATCACACACTAGGACCCAGAATATGGTGAGAAACCCTGAAAAAGTTGAAAAATGAGAATATCAAACTGTAGGACCTGGAATATGGTGAGAAACACTGAAAAAGTCAAAAAATGAGAAAATCACACTTTAGGACATGGAATATGATGAGAAACCCTGAAAAAGTAAAAAAATGAGAAAAATCACACTGTAATACATGGAGTAAGTGGAGAAACTCTGAAAGAGTCAACAAATTAGAAAAATAACACTCTAGGACATGGAATAAGATGAGAAACCCTGAAAAAGTCAAAAAATGAGAAAATCACACTGTAGGACTTGGAATATGATGAGAAACCCTAAAAAAGTCGAAAAATGAGAAAATCACACTGTAGGACTTGGAATATGGTGAGAAACCCTGAAAAAGTCGAAAAATGAGAAAATCATGCAGTAGGACCTGGAATATGGTGAGAAACCCTGAAAAAGTCAAAAAATGAGAAAATCACACAGTAGGACCTGCAATATGGTGAGAAACCCTGAAAAAGTTGAAAAATGAGAAAATCACACTGTAGGACTTGGAATATGATGAGAAACCCTGAAAAAGTCAAAAAATGAGAAAATCACACTGTACGACTTGGAATATGGTGAGAAACCCTGAAAAAGTCGAAAAATGAGAAAATCATGCAGTAGGACCTGGAATATGGTGAGAAACCCTGAAAAAGTCGAAAAATGAGAAAATCACACTGTTCGACTTTGAATAAGATGAGAGACCGTGAAAATTTTAAAAAATGAGAAAAATACACTGTAGTAGCTGGAACATGGTGAGAAACCCTGCAAAAGTCGAAAAATAAGAAATTCACACTTTTAGGACCTGCAATATGGTGAGAATCCCTGAAAAAGTCGAAAAATGAGAAAATCACACTCTAGGAATTGGAATATGATGAGAAACCCTGAAAAAGTCGAAAAATGATAAAATCACACAGTAGGACCTGCAATATGGTGAGAAACCCTGAAACAGTCAAAAAATAAGAAAATCAAACTTGTAGTACCTGCAATATGGTGAGAAAACCTGAAAAAAGAAAGAAAGAAAGAAAGAAAGAAAGAAAGAAAGAAAGAAAGAAAGAAAGAAAGAAAGAAAGAAAGAAAGAAAGAAAGAAACCAAGGAGAATAAAAAGTTTTTATAAAAGTTTTATAAAAAGTGTTAAAGTTTTTAAAAATTAAAAAAAAAAATTACCAGATCACCATCAAGCACACACAGCATTGGCTGTCTTCAGGTGTATCCTTTCAGCCTCCGAAACAAAAAGCAATGGCTGTCTGTCTTCAGGTGTATCCTATTCTCGAGTCTTACTTCCAACCTGAGTGCTGGGCTGAGCTGCCTCATTATGTAATTGTAAACCTTCCTTGGTTTGTCTTTTCCATTTCTAAGACTAACAGGCCTTTTTCTATTTAGAGAATATGCTCATGACTGTCCATTAGATATAGTAAATATAACTGTTGCTCATAAAACTTGTTTTCTAGGAATTTTTAAAGGGCAATGGCAGAGTTTATTTATAAAAAATATTTTGCATTTATTTATTTGTGTGAGTGATGAAGCTCAGGTCTTCAAACTCGTCAGGAGTTATGATTACCTCCCCTCTCTCTCACCCCCTCTTTCTCCTCTCTCTCAATGATCAATTTTATTTTTAGTGTAAGAATGTTTTGCATGTGTATGCTGTGCCCACAGACTCCAGAACAGAGTATTAGATCCCCTGGAACTGGAGATGGGCCACCATATATATATACTGGTAATTGAGCCCAGGTTCTCTGGAAGAGGAGACAATGCTCTTAATTGTTGAGTCCTCTCTGTAGCCACATCTTTCATTCTTTTTTTTTTTTTTGAGTATATGTGAGGCTGTGTTTATATACATCATATGCAGACAATAAGAATGATATAGATTCTTCAGCATCTGACACACTCTTCTGGAGTGTCTGAACATAGCTACAGCATACTTAAATATAATAAATAAATAAATCTTTAAAAAGAAAAGGAAAAGTAAAAAAGAAAGAACAGGCCTGCCATATGCATGTTCATAGAGGAAAATGGAAGAGACCCCAATCTAACCTCAGCAGGGTGCTTCCTTCTGGATGGTAGCTCACAGTTTCATCCCAGCAAGACAGGCAAATCACTGACTTCAAGGACAGTAAGGTTCAGGACAGCCAAGGTTAGGAAGGAAAAGGGTCTATGTTGAGAATACAAACCGACAAAACAACAACTAGGAAAAAGAAGTGACAATGTAACTTGGGGTAGGGTACCAACTAGAGAAAGCTTTCTGTTACCACTTACAAACACCAGTAGCCTTGCACCCTTCTGCCCAGGTCCCTGCCTTCCTTTCTAGGCATTCTAAGGATGCCAGGGGGTGGGGGAATCCAGATTAACTTTTTTAATATCAAAGACTTGGTCTTCGATGTCTATAGGAAGCCCTTCTCAGTGCCTTTAACTACCACTGAACTTTCAGGGCTGTGACTCAACTGTAACAAGGAACAGGGCTAAGAACCTGCAGCCTTTGAAAACAACTATTTTTTTAAAGTGGGGGACACAAATCAGCAGTAGAAGCCCTCAGGTTCAGCCATAATACTTGTTAGGGAAAGAGCCTCAATGTCCGGAGCTGAGGTCTCATGGGTGAACTGCTTCAAGCTCTGAGTATCATTGAAAGAAAGAAAAGATATCATGTGGTTGCTTAATTTATTTATTTTATTATTTCTATTTTTTGTTTTCTTTTGTTTTGTTTTAGAAAAGGCCTCAGTCTGTAGCTATGGCTGACCTAGGACAGACTACATGTGTTAATTAGGGTTTCACAGCTGAGAAACAGACCATACCTATGTAAGACTTAGAAAACCCAACAGTCAGTGGTGGCTCGAGCTCTTAATGAGAGCACTCTGGAGGCAGAGGCAGTCAGTTTCTGAGTTTGAGGCCAGCCTGGTTAAAGACAGGGATAGGCAGGGATAGGCAAGGCAGGGCTAGGCTAGGCAAGGGGCTAGGCTAGGCTAGGCAAGAGGCTAGGCTAGGCTAGGCAAGGGGCTAGGCTAGGCTAGGCTAGGCAAGGGGCTAGGCAAGACAGAAAGACAAGTATGGCAGGCCTGGTGGTTTTTCTTTCTTTCTTATCACTTTTAAAAATGTTTATTTATTTATTTATTTATTTATTTATTTATTTATTTATTTATTTATTTATTAGATATAAGTACACTGTAGCTGTCTTCAGACACTCCAGAAGAGAGTGTCAGATTCTGGAGAATCTAAATCCCTCTTATGGGCCTCATATGATGTACATAAACACAGCCTCACATATACTTCTAAAAATTTAAAGATGTGTGGGGCCACTGAACGGGCTCAACAATTAACAGCATTGTCTCCTCTTCCAGAGAACCTGGGATCAACTACCAGCCACTATATGGTGGCCCATGTCCAGTTCCAGGGGATCAGACAGACAGACAGACAAACAGTCAAGGATGGCAGGCCTGCCTGGTTTTTCTTTCTTTCTTATCCTTTTTAAAAAAATGTTTATTTATTTATTTATGTATTTATTATATATAAGTACACTGTAGCTGTCTTCAGACACTCCAGAAGAGGGTGTCAGATTCTGGAGAATCTAAATCCCTCTTATGGTCTCCATATGATGTACATAAACACAGCCTCACATACATTTCTAAAAATTTAAAGATGTGTGGGGCCACTGAAAGGGCTCAATAATTAACAGCATTGTCTCCTCTTCCAGAGAACCTGGGATGAACTACCAGCAACTATATGGTGGCCCATCTCCAGTTCCAGGGGATCAGACAGAGAGACAGACATACACACAGATAGAGATAAGGATGGAGGCCTGCCTGGTCTTTCTTTCTTTCTTATTCTTTTAAGAAATGTTTATTTATTTATTTATGTATTTATTAGATATGGGTACACTGTAGCTGTCTTCAGACACTCCATAAGAGTGTGTCAGATTCTGGAGAATCTAAATCCCTCTTATGGTCTGCATATGATGTACATAAACACAGCCTCACATATACTTCTCAAAATTTAAAGATGGATGGGGCCACTCAAATGGCTCAACAATTAACAGCATTGTCTCCTCTTCCAGAGAACCTGTGATCAACTATCAGACACTATTGTGGCCCATCTCCAGTTCCAGAAGATCAGACAGACAGACAGACAGACAGACAGACAGACAGACAGACAGAGATAAGGATGGCAGGCCTGCCTGGTCTTTCTTTTTTTCTTATCATTTTAAAAAAAATGTTTATTTATTTATTTATTTATTTATTTATTTATTTATTTATTTATTTATGTATTTATTAGATATAAGTACACTGTAGCTGTCTTCAGACACTCCAGAAGAGGGTGTAGGATTCTGGAGAATCTAAATCCCTCTTATGGTCTGCATATGATGTACATAAACACAGCCTCACATATACTTCTAAAAATTTAAAGATGTGTGGGGCCACTGAAAGGGCTCAACAATTAACAGCATTGTCTCCTCTTCCAGAGAACCTGGGATAAACTACCAGCAACTATATGGTGGCCCATCTCCAGTTCCAGGGGATCAGAAAGACAGACAGAGATAAGGATGGCAGGCCAGCCTGGTCTTTCTCTCTTTCTTATCTTTGTAAAAAAATGTTTATTTATTTATTTATTTATTTATTTATTTATTTATTTATTTACGTATGTATTTATTAGATATAAGTACACTGTAGCTGTCTTCAGACACTCCAGAAGAGGGTGTCAGATTCTGGAGAATATAAATCCCTCTTATGGTCTGCATATGATGGACATAAACACAGATTCACATACACTTCTAAAAATTTCAAGATGGGTGGGGCCACTCAAAGGGCTCAACAATTAACAGCATTGTCTCTTCTTCCAGAGAACCTGGGATCAACTACCAGCAACTATATGGTGGCCCATCTCCAGTTCCAGGGGATCAGACAGACAGACAGACAGACAGAGATAAGTAGGGCAGGTCTGCCTGGTCTTTCTTTCTTTCTTATCCTTTTCAAATAATGTTTATTTATTTATATATATATTTATTTATTTATTTATGTATTTATTAGATATAAGTACACTGTAGTTGTCTTCAGACACTCCAGAAGAGGGTGTCAGATTCTGCAGAATCTAAATCCCTCTTATGGTCTACATATGATGTACATAAACACAGCCTAACATATACTTCTAAAAATTTAAAGATAGGTGGAGCCACTGAAAGGGCTCAACAATTAACAGCATTGTCTCCTCTTCCAGAGAACCTGGGATCAACTAACAGCAACTATATGGTGGCCCATCTCCAGTTCCAAGGGATCAGACATACAGACAGACAGATTGACAGAGTTAAGGATGGCAGGCCTGCCTGGTCTTTCTTTCTTTCATATCCTTTTAAAAAAATGTTTATTTATTTATTTATATGTTTATTAGATATAAGTACACTGTAGCCGTCTTCAGACACTCCAGAAGAAGGTGTCAGATTCTGAAGAATCTAAATCCCTCTTATGGTCTGCATATGATGTACATAAACACAGCCTCACATTTACTTCTTAAAATTTAAAGGTGGGGGGGGGCCACTGAAATGGCTCAGCAATTAACAGCATTGTCTCCTCTTCCAGAGAACCTGGGATCAACTAGCTGCAACTATATGGTGGCCCATCTCCACTCCCAGGGGATCAGACAGACAGACAGACAGACAAGGATAAGGATGGCAGGCCTGCCTGGTCTTTCTTTCTTTCTTATCCTTTTTAAAAAATGTTTATTTATTTATGTATTTATTAGATATAAGAACACTATAGCTGTCTTCAGACACTCCAGAAGAGGGTGTCAGATTCTGGAGAATCTAAATCCCTCTTATGGTCTGCATATGATGTACATAAACACAGCCTCACATATAGTACTAAAAATTTAAAGACGGGTGGGGCCACTGAAAGCGCTCAACAATTAAGAGCATTGTCATCTCTTCCAGAGAACCTGGGATCAACTACCAGCACCTATATGGTGGCCCATCTCCAGTTCCAGGGGATCAGAACGACAGACAGACAGACAGACAGAGAAAAGGATGGCAGGCTGCCTGGTCTTTCTTTCTTTCTTATCTGGTTTAAATAATGTTTATTTATTTATTTATTCATTTATTTATTTATTTATTAGATATAAGTACACTGTTGCTGTCTTCAGACACTCCAGACGAGGGTGTCAGATGCTGGAGAATCTAAATCCCTCTTATGGTCTGCATATGATGTACATAAACACAGCCTCACATATACTTCTAAATATTTAAAGAAGTGTGGGGCCACTGAAAGGGCTCAACAATTAACAGCATTGTCTCCTCTTACAGAGAACCTTGGATCAACTACCAGCAACTATATGGTGGCCCATCTCCAGTTCCAGGGGATCAGACAGACAGACAGACAGACAGAGATAAGGATGGCAGGCCTGCCTGGTCTAACTTTCTTTCTTATCCTTTTTAAAAAATGTTTATTTATTTCTTTCTTTATTTATTTATGTATTTATTATATATAAGTACACTGTAGCTGTCTTCAGACACTCCAGTAGAGGGTGTCAGATTCTGGAGAATCTAAATCCTCTTATAATCTGAATATGATGTACATAAACACAGCATCACATATACTTCTAAATATTTAAAGAAGTGTGGGGCCACTGAAAGGGCTCAACAATTAACAGCATTGTCTCCTCTTCCAGAGAACCTGGGATAAACTACCAGCAACACTATGGTGGCCCATCTCCAGTTCCAGGGGATCAGACAGACAGACAGACAGACAGAGATAAGGGCGGCAGGCCTGCCTGGTCTTTCTTACTTTCTTATACTTTTTAAAAAATGTTTATTTATTTATTTATTTATTTATTTATTTATTCATTTGTTTATTTATTTATGTATTTATTAGATATAAGTACACTGTAGCTGTCTTCAGACACTCCAGAAGAGGGTGTCAGATTCTAGAGAATCTAAATCCCTCTTATGGTGTGCATATGATGTACATAAACACAGCCTCACATTTTCTTCTAAAAATTTAAAGATGGGTGGGGCCCCAGAAATGGCTCAACAATTAACAGCATTGCCTCTTCTTCCAGAGAACCTTGGATAAACTACCAGCAACTATATGGTGGCCCATCACCCGTTCCAGGGTATCAGACAGTCAGACAGAGAGACAGAGATAAGGAACGGAGGCCTGCCTGGTCTTCCTTTATTTCTTATACTTTTAAAAAAATGATTGTTTATTTATTTATTTATTTATTTATTTATTTATTTATTAGATATAAGTACACTGTAGCTGACTTCAGACACTCTAGAAGAGGGTGTCATATTCTGGAGAATCTAAATCCCTCTTATGGTCTGCATATGATGTACATAAACACAGCCTCACATATACTTCTAAAAATTTAAAGATGGGTGGGCCCACTGAAAGGGCTCAACAATTAACAGCATTGTCTCCTCTTCCAGAGAACGTGGGATCAACTACCAGCAATTATATGGTGGCCCATCTCAAGTTGCAGGGGATCAGACAGACAGACAGACAGACAGAGATAAGGATGGCAGTCCTGCCTGATTTTTCTTTCTTTCTTATCCTTTTTAAAAATGTTTATTTATTTATTTATTCATTTATTCATTTATTTATTTATGTATTTATTAGATATATGTACACTGTAGCTGTCTTCAGACTCTCCAGAAGAGGGTGTCAGATTCTGGAGAATCTATATCCCTCTTATGGTCTGCATATGATGTACATAAACACAGCCTCACATATACTTCAAAAAATTTAAAGATGGGTGGGGCCACTGAAAGGGCTCAACAATTAACAGCATTGTCTCCTCTTCCAGAGGACCTGGGATCAACTACCAGTAGCTATATTGTGGCCCATCTCCAGTTCCAGGGGATCTGACAGACATACATACAGACAGACAGACATGGATTGCAGGACTGCCTGGTTTTTCTTTCTTTCTTATACATTTTAAAAATTTTTATTTATTTATATATGTATTTATTAGATATAAGTACACTGTAGCTGTCTTCAGACACTTCAGAAGAGGGTGTCATATTCTGGAGAATCTAAATCCCTCTTATGTTCTGCATATGATGTACATAAACACAGCCTCACATATACTTCTAAAAATTTAAAGATGTGTGGGGCCACTGAAACGGCTCAACAATTAACAGCATTGTCTCCTCTACCAGAGAACCTGGGATCAAATACCAGCAACTATATGGTGGCCCATCTCCAGTTCCAGGGGATCAGGCAGACAAAGAGACAGACAGACAAGGGTGGCAGGCCTCCCTGGTTTTTCTTTCTTTCTTATCATTTTTAAAAAATGTTTATTTATTTATTTATTTTTGTATTTATTAGATATAAGTACACTGTAGCTGTCTTCAGACACTCCAGAAGAGGGTGTCAGATTCTGGAGAATATAAATCCCTCTTATGGTCTGCATATGATGGACATAAACACAGCCTCATATTTTCTTCTATAAATTTAAAGATGGGTGGGGCCCCAGAAATGGCTCAACAATTAACAGCATTGCCTCTTCTTCCAGAGAACCTTGGCAAACTACCAGCAACTATATGGTGGCCCATCTCCAGTTCCAGGGTATCAGACAGTCAGACAGAGAGACAGAGATAAGGATGGAGGCCTGCCTGATCTTTCTTTCTTTCTTATACTTTTAAAAAAATGTTTATTTATTTATTTATTTATTTATTTATTTATTTATTTACTTATTTATTTATATATGTATTTATTAGATATAAGTACACTGTAGCTGTCTTCAGACACTCTAGAAGAGGGTGTCATCTTCTGGAGAATCTAAATCCCTCTTATGGTCTGCATATGATGTACATAAACACAGCCTCACATATACTTCTAAATATTTAAAGATGGGTGGGCCCACTGAAAGGGCTCAACAATTAAAACCATTGTCTCCTCTTCCAGAGAACGTGGGATCAACTACCAGCAACTATATGGTGGCCCATTTCAAGTTGCAGGGGATCAGGCAGACAAAGAGACAGACAGTCAAGGGTGGCAGGCCTCCCTGGTTTTTCTTTCTTTCTTATCCTTTTTAAAAAATGTTTATTTATTTACTTATGTATTTATTAGATATAAGTACACTGTAGCTGTCTTCAGACACTCCAGAACAGGGTGTCAGATTCTGGAGAATATAAATCCCTCTTATGGTCTGCATATGATGGACATAAACACAGATTCACATACACTTCTAAAAATTTAAAGATGGGTGGGGCCACTGAAAGGGATCAACAATTAACAGCATTGTCTCTTCTTCCAGATAACCTGGGATCAACTACCAGCAACTATATGGTGGCCCATCTCAAGTTCCAGGGGATCAGACAGACAGACAGACAGACAGACAGAGATAAGGATGGCAGGCCTGCCTGGTCTTACTTTCTTTCTTATCCTTTTTAAAAAATGTTTATTTATTTATTTCTTTATTTATTTATGTATTTATTATATATAAGTACACTGTAGCTGTCTTCAGACACTCCAGTAGAGGGTGTCAGATTCTGGAGAATCTAAATCCTCTTATAATCTGAATATGATGTACATAAACACAGCCTCACATATACTTCTAAATATTTAAAGAAGTGTGGGGCCACTGAAAGGGCTCAACAATTAACAGCATTGTCTCCTCTTCCAGAGAACCTTGATCAACTACCAGCAACTATATGGTGGCCCATCTCTAGTTCCCGGGGATCAGATAGAGAGACAGACAGACAGACAGAGATATGGATGGCAGGCCTGCCTGGTCTTTCTTTCTTTCTTATCCTTTTTAAAAAATGTTTATTTATTTATGTATTTATTAGATATAAGAACACTGTAGCTGTCTTCAGACACTCCAGAAGAGGGTGTCATATTCTGGAGAATCTAAATCCCTCTTATGGTCTGCATATGATGTACATAAACACAGCCTCACATATACTTCTAAAAATTTAAAGATGGGTGGGGCCACTGAAACGGCTCAACAATTAACAGCATTGTCTCCTCTACCAGAGAACCTGGGATCAACTAGCAGCAACTATATGGTGGCCCACCTCCAGTTTCAGGGGATCAGACAGACAGACAGACAGACAAACAAGGATTGCAGGCCTGCGTGGTTTTACTTTCTTTCTCATTCTTTTTAAAAAATGTTTATTTATTTATTTATATATTTATTTATTTATTTATTTATTTATTTATTTATTTATTTATTTATTTATTAGATATAAGTACACTGTAGTTGTGTTCAGACACTCCAGATGAGGGTGTCAGATCCTGGAGAATCTAAATCCCTCTTATGGTCTGCATATGATGTACATAAACACAGCCTAACATATACTTCTAAAAATTTAAAGATAGGTGGAGTCACTGAAAGGGCTCAACAATTAACAGCATTGTCTCCTCTTCCAGAGAACCTGGGATCAACTAACAGCAACTATATGGTGGCCCATCTCCAGTTCCAAGCGATCAGACAGACTGACAGACAGACAGACTGACAGAGATAAGGATGGAAGGCCTGCCTGGTCTTTCTTTCTTTCTTATCCTTTTTAAAAAATGTTTATTTATTTATTTATATGTTTATTAGATGTAAGTACACTGTAGCCATCTTCAGACACTCCAGAAGAAGTTGTCAGATTCTGGAAAATCTAAATCCCTCTTATGGTCTGTATATGATGTACATAAACACAGCCTCACATTTACTTCTTAAAATTTAAAGGTGGGGGGGCATTGAAAGGGCTCATCAATTAACAGAATTGTCTCCTCTTCCAGAGAACCTGGGATCAACTACCAGCACCTATATGGTGGCCCATCTCCAGTTCCAGGGGATCAGAACGACAGACAGACAGACAGACAGACAGACAGACAGAGATAAGGATGGCAGGCCTGCCTGGTCTTTCTTTCTTTCTTATCCGGTTTAAATAATGTTTATTTATTTATTTATTTATTTATTTATTTATTTATTTATTTATGTATTTATTAGATATAAGTACACTGTAGCTGTCTTCAGACACTCCAGAAGAGGGTGTCAGATACTGACGAATCTAAATCCCTCTTCAGGTCTGCATATGATGTACATAAACACAGCCTCAGATACACTTCTAAAAATTTAAAGATGGGTAGGGCCACAAATAGGGGTCAACAATTAACAGCATTGTCTCCTCTTCCAGAGAACCTGGTATCAACTACCAGCAACTATATGGTAGCCCATCTCCAGTTCCAGGGGTTCAGACAGACACACAGACAGACAGACAGAGATAAAGATGGCAGGCCTGCCTGGTCTTACTTTCTTTCTTATCCTTTTTAAAAAATGTTTATTTATTTATTTATTTATTTATTTATTTATTTATTTATTATATATAAGTACACTGTAGCTGTCTTCAGACATTCCAGTAGAGGGTGTCAGATTCTGGAGAATCTAAATCCTCTTATAATCTGAATATGATGTACATAAACACAGCCTCACATATACTTCTAAATATTTAAAGAAGTGTGGGACCACTGAAAGGGCTCAACAATTAACAGCATTTTCTCCTCTTCCAGATAACCTTGGATCAACTACCAGCAACTATATGGTGGCCCATCTCCAGTTCCAGGGGATCAGACAGACAGACAGACAGACAGAGATAAGGATGGCAGGCCTGCCTGGTCTTACTTTCTTTCTTATCCTTTTAAAAAAATGTTTATTTATTTATTTATTTATTTATTTATTTATTTATTTATTTATTTATGTATTTATTATATATAAGTACACTGTAGCTGTCTTCAGACACTCCAGTAGAGGGTGTCAGTTTCTGGAGAATCTAAATCCTCTTATAATCTGAATATGATGTACATAAAAAGGCCTCACATATACTTCTAAATATTTAAAGAAGTGTGGGGCCACTGAAAGGGCTCAACAATTAACAGCATTGTCTCCTCTTCCAGAGAACCTTGGATCAACTACCAGCAACTATATGGTGGCCAATCTCCAGTTCCCGGGGATCAGATAGACAGACAGACAGACAGACAGACAGAGATATGGATGGCAGGCCTGCCTGGTCTTTCTTTCTTATCCTTTTTAAAAAATGTTTATTTATTTATTTATTTATTTATTTATCTATTTATTTATTAGATATAAGTACACTGTAGCTGTTCAGACACTCCAGAAGAGGGTGTCAGATTCTGGAGAATCTAAATCCCTCTTATGGTTTGCATATGATGTACATAAACACAGCCTCACATATACTTCTAAAAATTTAAAGAAGGGTGGGGCCACTCTAAAAGCTCAACAATTAACAGCATTGTCTCCTCTACCAGAGAACCTGGGATCAACTACCAGCAACTATATGGTGGCCCATCTCCAGTTCCAGGGGATCAGGCAGACAAAGAGACAGACAGACAAGGGTGGCAGGCCTCCCTGGTTTTTCTTTCTTTCTTATCTTTTAAAAAAATGTTTATTTATTTATTTATGTATTTATTAGATATAAGTACACTCTAGCTGTCTTCAGACATTCCAGAAGACGGTGTCAGATTCTGGAGAATATAAATCCCTCTTATGGTCTGCATATGATGGACATAAACACAGATTCACATACACTTCTAAAAATTTAAGATGGGTGGGGCCACTGAAAGGGCTCAACATTTACCAGCATTGTCTCTTCTTCCAGAGAACCTGGGATCAGCTACCAGCAACTATATGGTGGCCCATCTCCATTTCCAGGGGATCAGACAGACAGACAGACAGACAGACAGAGATAAGGAGGGCAGGCCTGCCTGGTCTTTCTTTCTTTCTTATCCTTTTAAAATAATGTTTTTATTTATTTATTTATTTATTTATTTATTTATTTATTTATTAGATATAAGTACAATGTAGTTGTCTTCAACACTCCAGAAGAGGGTGTCAGATTCTGGAGTATCTAAATCCCTCTTATGGTCTGCATATGATGTACATAAACACAGCCTCACATTTACTTCTTAAAATTTAAAGGTGGGGGTGGCACTGAAAGGGCTCAGCAATTAACAGCATTGTCTCCTCTTCCAGAGAACCTGGGATCAACTACCTGCAACTATATGGTGTCCCATCTCCACTCCCAGGGGATCAGACAGACGGACAGACAGACAAGGATAAGGATGGCAGGCCTGCCTGGTCTTTCTTTCTTTCTTATCCTTTTTAAAAAATGATTATTTATTTATGTATTTATTAGATATAAATACACTGTAGCTGTCTTCAGACACTCCAGAAGAGGGTGTCAGATTCTGGAGAATCTAAATCCCTCTTATAGTCTGCATATGATGTACATAAACACAGACTAACATATACTAGTAAAAATTTAACGATGAGTGGGGCTGCTGAAAGGGCTCAACAATTAACAGCATTCTCTCCTCTTCCAGAGAACCTGGGATCAACTACCAGCACCTATATGGTGGCCCATCTCCAGTTCCAGGGGATCAGAACGACAGAGAGACAGACAGACAGACAGAGATAAGGATGGCAGGCCTCCTGGTCTTTCTTTCTTTCTTATCCGGTTTAAATAATGTTTATTTATTTATTTATTTATTTATTTATTTATTTATTTATTTATTTATTAGATATAAGTACACTGTAGCTGTCTTCAGACACTCCAGAAGAGAGTGTCAGGTTCAGATGAATCTAAATCCCTCTTATGGTCTGCATATGATGTACATAAACACAGCTTCAAGACACTTCTAAAAATTTAAAGATGGGTAGGGCCACTGATAGGGCTCAACAATTAACATCATTGTCTCCTCTTCCAGAGAACCCGGGATCAACTACCAGGAACTATATTGTAGCCCATCTCCAGTTCCAGGGGATCAGACAGACACACAGACAGAAAGACAGACAGAGATAAGGATGGGAGGCCTGCCTGGTCTTACTTTCTTTCTTATCCTTTTTAAAAAGTGTTTGTTTATTTATTTATTTATTTATTTATTTATTTATTTATTTATTTATTATATATAAGTACACTGTAGCTGTCTTCAGACACTCCAGTAGAGGGTGTCAGATTCTGGAGAATATAAACCCTCTTATAATCTGAATATGATGTACATAAACACAGCCTCATATATACTTCTAAATATTTAAAGAAGTGTGGGCCCACTGAAAGGGCTCAACAATTAACAGCATTGTCTCCTCTTCCAGAGAACCTTGGATCAACTACCAGCAACTATATGGTGGCCCATCTCCAGTTCCAGGGGATCAGACAGACAGACAGACAGACAGAAATAAGGATGGCAGGCCTGCCTGGTCTTACTTTCTTTCTTATCCTTTTTAAAAATGTTTATTTATTTATTTATTTATTTATTTATTTATTTATTTATTATATATAAGTACACTGTAGCTGTCTTCAGACACTCCAGTAGAGGGTGTCAGTTTCTGGAGAATCTAAATCCTCTTATAATCTGAATATGATGTTCATAAACAGGCCTCACATATACTTCTAAATATTTAAAGAAGTGTGGGGCCACTGAAAGGGCTCAACAATTAAGAGCATTTTCTCCTCTTCCAGAAAACCTTGGATCAACTACCAGCAACTATATGGTGGCCCATCTCCAGTTCCCGGGGATCAGATAGACAGACACACAGACAGACAGAGATATGGATGGCAGGCCTGCCTGGTCTTTCTTTCTATCTTATCCTTTTTAAAAAAATGTTTATTTATTTATTTATTTATTTATTTATTTATCTATTTTTTTATTAGATATAAATACACTGTAGCTGTTCAGACACTCCAGAAGAGGATGTCAGATTCTGGAGAATCTAAATCCCTCTTATGGTCTGCATATGATGGACATAAACACAGCCTCACATATACTTCTAAAAATTTAAAGAAGGGTGGGCCCACTCTAAAAGCTCAACAATTAACAGCATTGTCTCCTCTTCCAGAGTACCTGGGATCAACTACCAGCAACTATATGGTGGCCCATCTCCAGTTCCAGGGGATCAGACAGAAAGACATACAGACAGTGCTAAGGATGGCAGGCCTGCCCTGTCTTTCTTTCTTTCTTATCCTTTTTAAAAAATATTTATTTATTTATTTATTTATTTATTTATTTATTTATTTATGCATTTCTTAGATATAAGTACACTGTAGCTGTCTTCAGACACTCCAGAGGAGGGTGTCAGTTTCTGGAGAATCTAAATCCCTCTTATGGTCTGCATATGATGTACATAAACAGAGCCTCACATATACTTCTAAAAATTAAAAGATGGGTGGGCCCACTGAAAGGGCTCAACAATTAACAGCATTGTCTCTTCTTCCAGAGAACGTGGGATCAACTACCAGCAACTATATGGTGGCCCATCTCAAGTTCCAGGGGATAAGACAGACAGACAGACAGACAGAGATAAGGATGGCAGGCCTGCCTGATTTTTCTTTCTTTCTTATCCTTTTAAAATAATGTTTATTTATTTATTTATTTATTTATTTTTGTATTTATTAGATATAAGTACACTGTAGTTGTCTTCAGACACTCCAGAAGAGGGTGTCAGATTCTGGAGAATCTAAATCCCTCTTATGGTCTGCATATGATGTACATAAACACAGCCTCACATATACTTCTAAAAATTTAAAGATGGGTGGGGCCACTGAGAGGGCTCAACAACTAACAGCATTGTCTCCTCTTCCAGAGGACCTGGGATCAACTACCAGCAACTATATTGTGGCCCATCTCCAGTTCCAGGGGATCAGACAGACATACATACAGACAGACAGACAAGGATTGCAGGCCTGCCTGGTTTTTCTTTCTTTCTTATCCTTTTAAAATAATGTTTATTTATTTATTTATTTATTTATTTTTGTATTTATTAGATATAAGTACACTGTAGTTGTCTTCAGACACTCCAGAAGAGGGTGTCAGATTCTGGAGAATCTAAATCCCTCTTATGGTCTTCATAATATGTACATAAACACAGCCTAACATATACTTCTAAAAATTTAAAGATAGGTGTAGCCACTGAAAGGGCTCAACAATTAACAGCATTGTCTCCTCTTCCAGAGAACTTGGGATCAACTACCAGCAACTATATGCTGGCCCATCTACAGTTCCAGGGGATCAGACACACAGAGAGACAGACAGACTCTGTAGGACCCAGAATATGGCAAGAAACCCTGAGAAAGGTGCAAAATTAATAATACACTCTGTAGTACCCAGAATATGGCAAGAAACCCTCATAAAAGTAGAAAATTAAAAACTCACACTGAAGGAACCCAAATATGGCAAGAAAACCTGAAAAATGTGGAAAATGAGAATAATCACAGTGTAGGAACCAGAATTCCGAAAATACTTGAAAAACGTCGTAAATGAGAAAATCACATTTTAGGATCCAGAAATTGGGGAGAAACCCTGAGAAACGTGGAAAATTAAAAATACACTCTGTAGCACTGAGAATATGGCAAGAAACCCTCAACAAAGTAGAAAATTAAAAACTCACACTGAAGGATCCCGAATATGGCGCGAAAACATTAAAAAGGTAGAAAATGAGAATAATCACACTGTATTACCCAGAATTACAAAAACATGAAAAACATCGAAAATGAGAAAATCACACTTGTAGGACCCAAAATACGAAAAAACTTGAAAAACGTGGAAAATGAGAAAATCACACTGCAGAAACGAGAATATGCCGAACAACCATGAAATACCTGAAAATTAAAAATTCACACTATTGGACACAGAATATGGTGAGAAACCATGAAAAGACTGGACAATTAAAAATTCACACTTCATTACCCAGATATGGAGAGAAATACTGAAAACCGTGGGAAAAAATTCACAATGAAGGACCTGGAATACGGCAAGAGACCCTGAAAAAACATGGAAATTAGAAAATCACACAGTATAACCCAGAATATGACGAAAAAACCTGAAAAAGATAAAATATTAAAATATCACATGGAAGGACCCAGAATATTGCGAAAAACCTGAAAAAGGAGGAAGATAAAAAACTCACACTGAAGGACACAGAATATGGCGAGAAAACCTGAAAAAAGTAGAAAATTAAAAATTCACACTGAAAGACCCCGAATATGGTTTGAAAACCTGAAAAAGGTGGAAAATGAGAATAATAACACTTTAGGACCCAGATTATGCCCAGAAACCCTGAAAACGTGTAAAATTAAAAAAACATGCTGTAGGACCCAGAATATGGCGAGAAAACCTGAAAAAAGTAGAAAATTAAAAATTCACACTGAAGGACCCCGAATATGGTGAGAAAACCTGAAAAAGGTGGAAAATGAGAATAATCACACTGTAGGACCCAGATTTTGCCCAGAAACCCTGAAAACGTGGAAAATTAAAAATACATGCTGTAGGACCCAGAATATGGCGAGAAACCCTGAAAAAAGTTCAAAATTACAAACTCACACTGTAGGACCCCAAATATAGTGAGAAACCCTGAAAAAGGTGGAAAATGAGAAAATCACATTTCAGGACCCAGAATAGGCCGAGAAAATGTGAAAAACATGAAAATTAAAAATTCACACTAACGGACCCAGAATATGGCGAGTAAAAGTTAATAAAAAAGTAGAAAATTAAAATCTCACAGTGAAGGAGCCCAAACATGGCGAGAAAACCTGAAAAAGGTGGAAAATGAGAAAATCACACTGTAGGATCCAGAATATGGTGAGAAACCCTGAAGAAAGTAGAAAAATACAAACTGACACTGAAGGACCCCAAATATGGGGAGAAAACCTGAAAAAGGTGGAAAATGAGAAAATCACACTGCAGGACCCAGAATATTTCAAGAAACACTGAAAAACGTGAAAATTAAAAATTCACACTGTCGGACACAGAATATGGCGAGAAACCATGAAAAAAAGTGGATAATTAAAATTCACACTGTATTACCCATAATATGGGGAGAAATACTGAAAAACGTGGAAAATTAAAAATCCACACTGAAGGACCTGGAATATGGCAAGAAAACCTGAAAATGTGGAAATGTGAAAATCACAGTGTAGGACCCAGAATATGAAGAAAAAACCTGAAAAACGTGGAAAATGAAAAATACATACTATAGGACACAGTTTATGGCGAGAAACCCTGAAAGAGTAGAAAATTAAAAACTCACACTGAAGGACCCCAAATATGGCAAGAAACCCTGAAAAAAGTAGAAAATTACAAACTGACACTGAAGAACCCCAATTATGGCGAGAAAACCTGAAAAAGGTGGAAAATGAGAAAATCACACTGTAGGACCCAGAATTACGAAAAAACTTGAAAATATCGAAAATGAGAAAATCACACTGTAGGACCCAGAATATGCCAAGAAACCCTGAAAACGTGAAAAATTAAAAATACAACGTTTAGGACCCAGAATAAGGCGAGAAACCCTGAAAAAATTAGAAAATTAAAAACTCACACTGAAGGACCCGAAAAATGGCTAGAAAGGCTGAAAAAGGTGGAAAATGAGAAAATCACACTGTAGGACCCAGAAATACGAAAAAAATTGAAAAATGTGGAAAATGAGAAAATCACACTGTAGGACCCAGAATATGCCGAGAAACGCTGAAAAAAGTGAAACATTAAATATTCACACTGTCGGACCAAGAATATTACCAAAAAAAAAACCTTAAAAACGACGAAAATTAAAAATTTACACTGTGGGACCCAGAATATGGCGAGAAACACTGAAAAATGTGGAAAATTAAATTCACACTGTAGGAACAAGAATATGCCGAGAAAACCTGAAAAAGTTTGAAAATGAAAAAATCACACTGTGGGACTGAGAATATGACGAAAAAAAAAAAACCTTAAAAACATGGAAAATTAAAAACTCCCACTGAAGAACCTAGAATATGGCAAGAAACCCTGAAAAAGGTGGAAAATGAGAAATTCACACTGTAGGACCCAGAATATGATGAGAAACACTGAAAAATGTTGAAAAATAAAAATTCACACTATAGGACCAGAATATG
>NW_028227278.1:1847722-1888771 GCF_978045245.1 Mus caroli
CTTGTTTTTCAGGTTTTCTTGCCATATGAGGGGTCCTTCATTGTGAATTTTTAATTTTCCACTTTTTCATGATTCTTCCCATATTCTGTGTCCGATAGTGCGAATTTTTAATTTTCACGTTTTTCAGGGTTTATTGGCATAATCTGGGTACAGCAGTGTGATTTTCTCATTTTCCACGATTTTCAAGTTTTTTCGCAATTCTTGGGGTACTTCACTGTGAGTTTTTAATTTTCGACTTTTTTCAGGGTTTCTCGCCATATTCTGGGTCCTACACAGTGTATTTTTAATTTACCACGTTTACAGGGTTTCTAGGCACATTATGGGTCCTACAGTGTGATTTTCTCATTTTCGACGCTTTTCAAGTTTTTTCGCAATTCTGGGTCCTACAGTTTGATTATTCTCATTTTCCAACTTTTTCAGTTTTTCTGGCCATATTCGGGGTCCTTCAGTGTGAATTTTTAATTTTCCACTTTTTTTAGGTTTTTTTCGTCATATTCTGGGACCTACAGTGTGATTTTCTCATTTCCACGTTTTTCAGGTTTTCTTGCCATATTCCAGGTCCTTAAGTGTGAATTTTTAATTTTCACGTTTTTCAGTATTTCTTTCCATATTTTGCATAATACAGTGTGAATTTTTAATTTTCCACATTTTTCATGGTTTCTCGCCATATTCTTTGGCCGACAGTGTGAATCGTTAATTTTCACGTTATTCAGGGTTTCTCTGCATATTCTGTGTCCTACAGCGTGTATTTTTAATTTTCCACGTTTTTCAGGGTTTTTTGTCATATTCTGGGTCCTACAGTGTGATTTTTCTCATTTACGACATTTTTCAGGTTTTTTCCCAATTCTGGGTCCTACAGAGTGATATTCTCATTTTCCACCTTTTTCAGGATTTCTCGCCATATTAGGGTTCTTCAGTGTTAGTTTGTCATTTTCTACTTTTTTTACGGTTTCTAGCCATATTCTGGGTCCTACAGCGTGTATTTTTAATTTTCCACGTTTTTCAGTATTTCTCGACATATTCTGTGTCCGACAGTGTGAATTTTTAATTTTCACGTTTTTCAGGGTTTCTCTGCATATTCTGGGTCCTGCCGTGTGATTTTCTCATTTTCCACCTATTTCAGGTTTTCTCGCCATATTTGGGGTCCTTCAGTATGATTTTTTACTTTTCTAATTTTTCAGGGTTTCACTCCATATTCTGGGTCCTACAGCATGTATTTTTAATTTTCCACATTTTTCAGGTTTTCTAGCCATATTTTGGGTCCTTCAGTGTGAGTTTGTAATTTTCTACATTTTTCAGGGTTTCTCGCCATATTCTGAGTCATAGAGCGTGTATTTTTAATTTTCCATGTTTTCAGGGTTTCTAGGCATATTCTGGGTCCTACAGTGTGATTTTCTCATTTTCGATGTTTTTCAAGTTCTTTCGCAATTCTGGGTCCTTCAGTGTGAATTTTTAATTTTCTACTTTTTTCAGGTTCTCTCTCCATATTTGGGGTCCTTCAGTGTAAGTTTATAATTTTCTAAATTTTCAGGATTTCTCAACATATTCTGTGTCCTAGAGCTTGTATTTTTAATTTTCCACGTTTTTCAAGTATTTTCGTCATATTCTGGGTCCTGCAGTGTGATTGTCTCATTTTCCACGTTTTTCAAGTTTTTTCGTAATTCTGGGTCCTTCAGTGTGATTTTCTCATTTTTCAACTTTTTCAGGTTTTCTCGCCATATTTGGGGTCCTTCCGTGTGATTTTTTACTTTTCTAATTTTTCAGTGTTTCTCGACATATTCTGGGTCCTACAGCGTATATTTTTAATTTTCCACGTTTTCAGGGTTTCTCAGCATATTCTGGGTCCTACAGTGTGATTTTCTCATTTTCGACGTTTTTCAATTTTTTTTTCCAAATCTGGGTTCTGTAGTGTGATTATTCTCATTTTCCATCTTTTTCAGGATTTCTCGCCATATTCTGGGTCCTATAGTGTGAGTTTTGAATTTTCCTTGTTTTTCAGGTTTTCTCGCCATATGAGGGGTCCTTCAGTGTGATTTTTTAATTTTCCACGTTTTCAATATTTCTCGCCATATACTGGGTAATACAGTGTGAATTTTTAATTTTCCACTTTTTTCATGATTCTTGCCATATTCTGTGTCCGACCGTGTGAATTTTTAATTTTCACGTTTTTCAGGGTTTATCGGCATATTCTGGGTCCAGCAGTGTGATTTTCTCATTTTCCACGATTTTCAAGTTTTTTCGCAATTCTTGGGGTATTTCACTGTGAGTTTTTAATTTTCTACTTTTTTCAGGGTTTCTCGCCATATTCAGGGTCCTACACCGTGTATTTTTAATTTACCACGTTTTCAGGGTTTCTCGGCACATTATGGGTCCTACAGTGTGATTTTCTCATTTTCGACGCTTTTCAAGTTTTTTCGCAATTCTGGGTCCTACAGTGTGATTATTGTCATTTTCCACCTTTTTCAGTTTTTCTGGCCATATTCGGGGTCCTTCAGTGTGAATTTTTAATTTTCTACTTTTTTCAGGTTTTCTCGCCATATTCTGGGTCCCTCAGTGTGAGTTTTTAATTTTCCTCTTTTTTCAGGTTATCTCTACATATTCTGTGTCCTTCAGTGTGAATTTTTAATTTTCTACTTTTTTCAGGTTTTTTCGTCATATTCTGGGACCTACAGTGTGATTTTCTCATTTCCTCGTTTTTCAGGTTTTCTTGCCATATTCCAGGTCCTTCAGTGTGAATTTTTAATTTTCACGTTTTTCAGTATTTCTTTCCATATTTTGCGTAATACAGTGTGAATTTTTAATTTTCCACTTTTTTCATGGTTTCTCGCCATATTCTTTGTCCGACAGTGTGAATTGTTAATTTTCACGTTATTCAGGGTTTCTCGATATTCTTTTTACTACAGCGTGTATTTTTAATTTTCCAAGTTTTTCAGGGTTTTTCGTCATATTCTGGGTCCTACAGTGTGATTTTTCTCATTTATGACATTTTTCAGGTTTTTTCCCAATTCTGGGTCCTACAGAGTGATTTTCTCATTTTCCACCTTTTTCAGGATTTCTTGCCATATTAGGGGTCCTTCAGTGTGAGTTTGTAATTTTCTACTTTTTTCAGGGTTTCTAGCCATATTCTGGGTCCTACAGCGTGTATTTTTAATTTTCCACGTTTTTCAGTATTTCTCGCCATATTCTGTGTCTGACAGTGTGAATTTTTAATTTTCACGTTTTTCAGGGTTTCTCTGCATATTCTGGGTCCTGCCGTGTGATTTTCTCATTTTCTACGTTTTTCAAGTTTTTGCGTAAATCTGGGTCCTACACAGTGTATTTTTAATTTTCCACGTTTTTCAGGGTTTCTCAGCATATTCTGGGTCCTACAGTGTGATTTTCTCATTTTCAACGTTTTTCAATTTTTTGTTTTCCAAATCTCGGTCCTACAGTGTGATTATTCTCATTTTCCACCTTTTTCAGGTTTTCTCGCCATATTCTGTGTTCTACAGTGTGAGTTTTGAGTTTTCCTCTTTTTTCAGGTTTTCTTGCCATATTCTGGGTCCTACATAGTGAGTTTTGAATTTTCCTCGTTTTTCAGGTTTTATTGCCATGTTCTGGGTCCTTCATTGTGAATTTTTAATTTTCTACATTTTTCAGGTTCTCTCGCCATATTTGGGTTTCTTCAGTGTGAGTTTTTAATTTTCTAATTTTTCAGGGTTTCTCAACATATTCTGTGTCCTACAGCGTGAGTTTTGAGTTTTCCTCTTTTTTCATGTTTTCTCGCCATATGCCTGGCTCTTTAGTGTTAATTTTTAATTTTCCACGATTTTCGGGTTTTTTCCGTCATATTTTGGGTCCTACAGTGTGATTTTTCTCATTTCCACGTTTTTCAGCTTTTCTTGACATATTCCAGGACCTTCAGTGTGAATTTTATATTTTCCACGTTTTTCAGTATTTCTCGCCATATTCTGTGTCCAACAGTGTGATTTTTTAATTTTCACGTTTTTCAGTATTTCTTTCCATATTTTGTGTAATACAGTGTGAATTTTTAATTTTCCACTTTTTTCATGATTTCTTGCCATATTCTTTGTCCAACAGTGTGAATTGTTAATTTTCACGTTATTCAGGGTTTCTCGATATTCTTTTTACTACAGCGTGTATTTTTAATTTTCCAAGTTTTTCAGGGTTTTGCGTCATATTCTAGGTCCTACAGTGTGATTTTTCTCATTTATGACATTTTTCAGGTTTTTTCCCAATTCTGGGTCCTACAGAGTGATTTTCTGATTTTCCACCTTTTTCAGGATTTCTCGCCATATTAGGGGTCCTTCAGTGTGAATTTTTAATTTTCTACTTTTTTCAGGGTTTCACGACATATTCTGTGTCCTACAGCGTGAGTTTTGGGTTTTCCTTGTTTTTCAGGTTTTCTCGACATATGCCTGGCTCTTTAGTGTTAATTTTTAATTTTCCACGATTTTCAGGTTTTTCCGTCATATTCTGGGTCCTACAGTGTGATTTTTCTCATTTCCACGTTTTTCAGCTTTTCTTGACATATTCCAGGACCTTCAGTGTGAATTTTAAATTTTCCACGTTTTTCAGTATTTCTCGCCATATTCTGTGTCCAACAGTGTGAATTTTTAATTTTCACGTTTTTCAGGGTTTATCGGCATTTCTGGGTCCTGTAGTGTGATTTTCTCATTTTCCACGTTTTTCAAGTTTTTTCGTAATTCTGGGTCCTACAGTGTGATTTTCTCATTTTCAACCTTTTTCAGGTTTTCTCGCCATATTTGGGGTCCTTCAGTGTGATTTTTTACTTTTCTGATATTTCAGGGTTTCTCGCCATATTCTGGGTCCTACAGCGTGTATTTTTAATTTTCCACGTTTTTCAGGGTATCTCGGCATATTCTGGGTCCTAGAGTATTATATTCACATTTTCGACGTTTTTCAATTTTTTTTTTCAAATCTGGGTCCTACAGTGTGATTATTCTCATTTTCCACCATTTTCAAGTTTTTCCATCATATTCAGGTTCCTACAGTGTGATTTTCTCATTTCCACGTTTTTCAGGTTTTCTTGACATATTCCAGGTCATTCAGTGTGAATTTTTAATTTTCCACGTTTTTCATTATTTCTCGCCATATTCTTTGTCCGACAGTGTGAATTTTTAATTTTCACGTTTTTCAGAGTTTCTCTGCATATTCTGGGTTCTGCAGTGGGATTTTCTCATTTTCCAACTTTTTCAGGTTTTCTAGCCATATTTGGTGTCCTTCAGTGTGAATTTGTAATTTTCTAGTTTTTTTCAGGGTTTCTCTCTGTATTCTGCATCCTACAGCATGTATTTTTAATTTTCCACGTTTTCAGGGTTTCTTGGCATATTCTGGGTCCTACTGTGTGATTTTCTCATTTCCATGTTTTTCAGGGTCACTTGCCGTATTCCAGGTCCTTCAGTGTGAATTTTTTTCCACGGTGTGAATTTTTAATTGTCCACTTTTTTCATGGTTTCTCACCATGTGAGTTTTTAATTTTCTACATTCTTCAGGGTTTCTCGCCATATTCTGGGTCCTACAGAGTGTATTTTTAATTTTCCACGTTTTTCAAGGTTTCTCTGCATATTCTGGCTCGTACAGTGTGATTTTTCCATTTCCTCGTTTTTCAGGTTTTCTTGCCATATTCCAGGTCCTTCAGTCTGAATTTTTAATTTTCCACGTTTTTCAGTATTTCTCGCCATATTCTGGGCAATACAGTGTGATTTTCTCATTTTCCACTTCTTTCATGGTTTCTTGCCATATTCTGTGTCTGACAGTGTGAGTTTTTAATTTTCTAGTTTTTCAGGGTTTCTCGGCATATTCTGGGTTCTGCAGTGTGATTTTCTCCTTTTCCACGTTTTTCAAGTTTTTTCGCTATTCTGTGTCCTACAGTGTGATTATACTCATTTTCCACCTTTTTCAGGTTTTTTGCCATATTCGGTGTCTTTCAGTGTGAGTTTTTAATTTTCTACTTTTTACTGTGTTTCTTGCAATATTCTGGCTCCAAAAAGCATATTTTTATTTTTTCTCGTTTTTCAGGGTTTCTTGGCATATTCTGGGTCCTACAATGTGATTTTCTCATTTTCCACTTTTTTTAAGTTTTTTCGCATTTCTATGTCCTACAGATTGTTTTTCTCATTTTCCACATTTTTCAGGTTTTCTCGCCATATTCCGGGTCCTTCAGTGTGAGTTTTTAATTTTCTACTTCTTTCAGGGTTTCTTGCCATATTCTGAATCCTACAGCGTGTATTTTTAATTTTCCACGTTTTCAGGGTTTCTGGCATATTCTTGCTCCTACTGTGCGATTTTCCAATTTTTGACTTTTTTCAAGTTTTTTTCCCCAATTCTCCATCCTACAGTGTGATTTTCTCATTTTCCACCTTTTTCAGGTTTTCTCAGGATATTCTGGGTCCTGCAGTGTGAATTTTTAATTTTCCACGTTTTTCAAGGTTTTTTTCCATATTCTGGTCCTATAGTGTGAATTTTTATTTTTCAACATTTTTCAGTGTTTCTCATCATATTCTGGGTCCTACAGTGTGAATTTCTCATTTTCCACCTTTTTCAGGGTTTCTTGCCATATTCTAGGTTCTTCAGTGGGAGTTTTTAATTTTCCATGTTTTTAAGGTTTTTTTTTTCGTCATATTCTCAGTCCCACAGTGTGATTTTTTCATTTTCAAACTTTTTCAGGTTTTCTCGGCATATTCTTGTTCCTACAGTGTGAATTTAATTTTCCACATTTTTCAGTGTTTCTCGCCATATTCTGGGTCCCACAGTGTAAATTTTTAATTTTCGTCGTTTTTAAGGTTTTTTTTTTGGTAATATTCTTGGTCCGACAGTGTGAATATTTAATGTTTCACTTTTTTCAGCGTTTCTCGGCATATTCTGGGTCCTACAGTGTGATTTTCTCATTTTCCACATTTTTCAATTTTTTTCGTATTTCTGGGTCCTACAGTGTGATTTTCTCATTTTCCACCTTTTTCAGCCTTTCTAGCCATTTTTCGGGTCCTTCAGTGTGAGTTTTTAATTTTCTAATTTTTTCAGGGTTTCTCGCCGTATTCTGGGTCCTAAACGTTGTATTTTTAATTTTTCACGTTTTCAGGGTTTCTTGGCATATTCTGGGTCCTACAGTGTGATTTTCTCATTTTCGATATTTTCAAGTTTTTTCGTAATTCTGGGTCCTACAGTGTGATTTTCTCATTTTCCACCTTTTTCAGGTTTTCTCGCCATAATTGGGGTTCTTCAGTGTCAGTTTGTAATTTTCTACTTTTTTCAGGGTTTCTTGCCATATTTGGGGTCCTTCAGTGTGAGTTTTTAATTTTCTACTCTTTCAGGGTTTCTCGCCATAAACTGTGTCCTATAGTATGTATTTTTCATTTTCCACGTTTTTCAGGTTTTTTCTTCATATTCTGGGTCCTACACTGTGATTTTCACATTTCCACATTTTCAGGTTTTCTTGCCATATTCCAGGTCCTTCAGTGTGGATTTTTAATTTTCCACGTTTTTCAGTATTTCTCCCCATATTATGGGTAATACAGTGTGAATTTTAATTATCCACTTTTTTTCATGGTTTCTCGCCATATTCTGTGTCCGACAGTGTGAATTTTTAATTTTCACGTTTTTCAGTGTTTCTTGAAATATTCTGGGTCCTGCAGTGTGATTTTCTCATTTTCCACCTTTTTCAGGTTTTCTCCCCATATTTGGGGTCCTTCAGTGTCAGTTTGTATTTTTCTACTTTCTTCAGGGTTTCTCACCATATTCTGGATCCTACAGTGTGATTTTCTCATTTTCCACCTTTTTCAGGTTTTCTCGCCATGTTTGGGCTCCTTCACTGTGAGATTTTAATTTTCTACTTTTTTATTAACTTTTACTCGCCATATTCTGGGTCCGTTAGTGTGAATTTTTAATTTTCATGTTTTTCACATTT
This sequence comes from Mus caroli, assembly GCF_978045245.1. NCBI lineage: Eukaryota > Metazoa > Chordata > Mammalia > Rodentia > Muridae > Mus > Mus caroli. The sequence continues at coordinate 1,855,650 of NW_028227278.1, forward strand.
TCTCGGCCTATTCTGGGTCCTGAAATGTGATTTTCTCATTTTCCACCTTTTTCAGGGTTTCTCACTATATTTGGGGTCCTACAGTGTGAGTTTGTAATTTTGAACTTTTTTCAGGGTTTCTCGCCATATTCTGGGTCCTACAGCATGTATTTTTAATTTTCCACGTTTTCAGGGTTTCTGGGCAAAATCTGGGTCCTACAGTGTGATTATTCTCATTTTCCACCTTTTTCAGGTTTTCTCACCATATTCGGGGTCCTTCAGTGAGAATTTTTAATTTTCTACTTTTTTCAGGTTTTCTCGCCATATTCTGGGTCCTACAGCATGTTTTTTTAATTTTACACGTTTTCAGGGTTTCTGGGCATAATCTGGGTCCTAAAGTGTTATTATTCTCATTTTCCACCTTTTTCAGGTTTTCAAACCATATTCGGGGTCTTTCAGTGTGAATTTTTAATTTTCTACTTTTTTCAGGTTTTCTCGCCATATTCTGTGTCCTTCAGTGTGAGTTTTTTATCTTCCTCCTTTTTCAGGTTTTTCGCAATATTCTGGGTCCTTCCATGTGATATTTTAATATTTTATCTTTTTCAGGTTTTTTCGTCATATTCTGGGTTATACTGTGTGATTTTCTAATTTCCATGTTTTTTCAGGGTCTCTTGCCGTATTCCAGGTCCTTCATTGTGAATTTTTTCCCACGGTTTTCAGTATTTCTCTCCATATCTGGGTAATGAAGTGTGAATTTTTAATTGTCCAGTCTTTTCATGGTTTCTCACCATATTCTGTGTCCAATAGTGTGAATTTTTAATTTTCAGGTATTTCATGGTTGTTCGGCATATTCTCGTTTCTGCAGTGTGATTTTCTCATTTTCCACGTTTTTCAAGTTTTTTCGTATTTTGGGTCCTACAAGTGTGATTTTCTCATTTTCGATGTTTTTCATGTTTTTGTAATTCTGGGTAATACAGTGTGATTATTCTCATTTTCTACCTTTTTAATGTTTTCGCGCCATATTCGGGATCCTTCAGTGTGAGTTTTTAATTTTCTACTTTGTTGAGGGTTTCTTGCCATATTCTCAGTGCTACAGAGTGTATTTTTAATTTTCCACGTTTCTCAGGGTTTCTCCCCAATTTCTGGATCCTAAAATGTGATTTTCTCATTTACGACGTTTTTCAAGTATTTTCGGAATTCTGGTTCCTACACTGTGATTATTCTCATTTTCCACATTTTTCAGGTTTTCTTGCCATATTTGGGTTCCTTCAGTGTGAGTTTTTAATTTTCTACTTTTATGAGGGTTTCTTGCCATATTCTGGGTACTACAGAGTGTATTATTAATTTTGCACCTTTCTCAGGGTTTCTTGCCATATTCTGGGTCCTACAGAGTCTGTCTGTCTCTCTGTGTGTCTGATCCCCTGGAACTGTAGATGGGCCAGCATATAGTTGCTGGTAGTTGATCCCAAGTTCTCTGGAAGAGGAGACAATGCTGTTAATTGTTGAGCCCTTTCAGTGGCTACACCTATCTTTAAATTTTTAGAAGTATATGTTAGGCTGTGTTTATGTACATATTATGAAGACCATAAGAGGGATTTAGATTCTCCAGAATCTGACACCCTCTTCTGGAGTGTCTGAAGACAACTACAGTGTACTTATATCTAATAAATACAAAAATAAATAAATAAATAAATAAATAAACATTATTTTAAAAGGATAAGAAAGAAAGAAAAACCAGGCAGGCCTGCAATCCTTGTCTGTCTGTCTGTATGTATGTCTGTCTGATCCCCTGGAACTGGAGATGGGCCACAATATAGTTGCTGGTAGTTGATCCCAGGTCCTCTGGAAGAGGAGACAATGCTGTTAGTTGTTGAGCCCTCTCAGTGGCCCCACCCATCTTTAAATTTTTAGAAGTATATGTGAGGCTGTGTTTATGTACATCATATGCAGACCATAAGAGGGATTTAGATTCTCCAGAATCTGACACCCTCTTCTGGAGTGTCTGAAGACAGCTACAGTGTACTTATATCTAATAAATACATAAATAAATAAATAAACATTTTTTAAAAAGTATAAGAAAGAAAGAAAAATCAGGCAGGCCTGCCATCCTTATCTCTGTCTGTCTGTCTGTCTGTCTTATCCCCTGGAACTTGAGATGGGCCACCATATAGTTGCTGGTAGTTGATCCCACGTTCTCTGGAAGAAGAGACAATGCTGTTAATTGTTGAGCCCTTTCAGTGGGCCCACCCATCTTTTAATTTTTAGAAGTATATGTGAGGCTCTGTTTATGTACATCATATGCAGACCATAAGAGGGATTTAGATTCTCCAGAAACTGACACCCTCCTCTGGAGTGTCTGAAGACAGCTACAGTGTACTTATAATAAATAAATAAATAAATAAATAAATAAATAAATAAATAAACATTATTTAAACCGGATAAGAAAGAAAGAAAGACCAGGAGGCCTGCCATCCTTATCTCTGTCTGTCTGTCTGTCTCTCTGTCGTTCTGATCCCCTGGAACTGGAGATGGGCCACCATATAGGTGCTGGTAGTTGATCCCAGGTTCTCTGGAAGAGGAGAGAATGCTGTTAATTGTTGAGCCCTTTCAGCAGCCCCACTCATCGTTAAATTTTTACTAGTATATGTTAGTCTGTGTTTATGTACATCATATGCAGACTATAAGAGGGATTTAGATTCTCCAGAATCTGACACCCTCTTCTGGAGTGTCTGAAGACAGCTACAGTGTATTTATATCTAATAAATACATAAATAAATAATCATTTTTTAAAAAGGATAAGAAAGAAAGAAAGACCAGGCAGGCCTGCCATCCTTATCCTTGTCTGTCTGTCCGTCTGTCTGATCCCCTGGGAGTGGAGATGGGACACCATATAGTTGCAGGTAGTTGATCCCAGGTTCTCTGGAAGAGGAGACAATGCTGTTAATTGTTGAGCCCTTTCAGTGGGCCCACCCATCTTTTAATTTTTAGAAGTATATGTGAGGCTCTGTTTATGTACATCATATGCAGACCATAAGAGGGATTTAGATTCTCCAGAAACTGACACCCTCCTCTGGAGTGTCTGAAGACAGCTACAGTGTACTTATATCTAAGAAATGCATAAATAAATAAATAAATAAATAAATAAATAAATAAATAAATATTTTTTAAAAAGGATAAGAAAGAAAGAAAGACAGGGCAGGCCTGCCATCCTTAGCACTGTCTGTATGTCTTTCTGTCTGATCCCCTGGAACTGGAGATGGGCCACCATATAGTTGCTGGTAGTTGATCCCAGGTACTCTGGAAGAGGAGACAATGCTGTTAATTGTTGAGCTTTTAGAGTGGGCCCACCCTTCTTTAAATTTTTAGAAGTATATGTGAGGCTGTGTTTATGTCCATCATATGCAGACCATAAGAGGGATTTAGATTCTCCAGAATCTGACATCCTCTTCTGGAGTGTCTGAACAGCTACAGTGTATTTATATCTAATAAAAAAATAGATAAATAAATAAATAAATAAATAAATAAACATTTTTTTAAAAAGGATAAGAAAGAAAGAAAGACCAGGCAGGCCTGCCATCCATATCTCTGTCTGTCTGTGTGTCTGTCTATCTGATCCCCGGGAACTGGAGATGGGCCACCATATAGTTGCTGGTAGTTGATCCAAGGTTTTCTGGAAGAGGAGAAAATGCTCTTAATTGTTGAGCCCTTTCAGTGGCCCCACACTTCTTTAAATATTTAGAAGTATATGTGAGGCCTGTTTATGAACATCATATTCAGATTATAAGAGGATTTAGATTCTCCAGAAACTGACACCCTCTACTGGAGTGTCTGAAGACAGCTACAGTGTACTTATATATAATAAATAAATAAATAAATAAATAAATAAATAAATAAATAAACATTTTTAAAAAGGATAAGAAAGAAAGTAAGACCAGGCAGGCCTGCCATCCTTATTTCTGTCTGTCTGTCTGTCTGTCTGATCCCCTGGAACTGGAGATGGGCCACCATATAGTTGCTGGTAGTTGATCCAAGGTTCTCTGGAAGAGGAGACAATGCTGTTAATTGTTGAGCCCTTTCAGTGGGCCCACACTTCTTTAAATATTTAGAAGTATATATGAGGCTGTGTTTATGTACATCATATTCAGATTATAAGAGGGTTTATATTCTCCAGAATCTGACACCCTCTACTGGAGTGTCTGAAGACAGCTACAGTGTACTTATATATAATAAATAAATAAATAAATAAATAAATAAATAAATAAATAAATAAATAAACAAACACTTTTTAAAAAGGATAAGAAAGAAAGTAAGACCAGGCAGGCCTCCCATCCTTATCTCTGTCTGTCTTTCTGTCTGTGTGTCTGTCTGATCCCCTGGAACTGGAGATGGGCTACAATATAGTTCCTGGTAGTTGATCCCGGGTTCTCTGGAAGAGGAGACAATGATGTTAATTGTTGAGCCCTATCAGTGGCCCTACCCATCTTTAAATTTTTAGAAGTGTCTTGAAGCTGTGTTTATGTACATCATATGCAGACCATAAGAGGGATTTAGATTCATCTGAACCTGACACTCTCTTCTGGAGTGTCTGAAGACAGCTACAGTGTACTTATATCTAATAAATAAATAAATAAATAAATAAATAAATAAATAAACATTATTTAAACCGGATAAGAAAGAAAGAAAGACCAGGAGGCCTGCCATCCTTATCTCTGTCTGTCTGTCTGTCTCTCTGTCGTTCTGATCCCCTGGAACTGGAGATGGGCCACCATATAGGTGCTGGTAGTTGATCCCAGGTTCTCTGGAAGAGGAGAGAATGCTGTTAATTGTTGAGCCCTTTCAGCAGCCCCACTCATCGTTAAATTTTTACTAGTATATGTTAGTCTGTGTTTATGTACATCATATGCAGACTATAAGAGGGATTTAGATTCTCCAGAATCTGACACCCTCTTCTGGAGTGTCTGAAGACAGCTACAGTGTATTTATATCTAATAAATACATAAATAAATAATCATTTTTTAAAAAGGATAAGAAAGAAAGAAAGACCAGGCAGGCCTGCCATCCTTATCCTTGTCTGTCTGTCCGTCTGTCTGATCCCCTGGGAGTGGAGATGGGACACCATATAGTTGCAGGTAGTTGATCCCAGGTTCTCTGGAAGAGGAGACAATGCTGTTAATTGCTGAGCCCTTTCAGTGCCACCCCCACCTTTAAATTTTAAGAAGTAAATGTGAGGCTGTGTTTATGTACATCATATGCAGACCATAAGAGGGATTTAGATACTCCAGAATCTGACACCCTCTTCTGGAGTGTTGAAGACAACTACATTGTACTTATATCTAATAAATAAATAAATAAATAAATAAATAAATAAATAAATAAATAAAAACATTATTTTAAAAGGATAAGAAAGAAAGAAAGACCAGGCAGGCCTGCCCTCCTTATCTCTGTCTGTCTGTCTGTCTGTCTGTCTGATCCCCTGGAAATGGAGATGGGCCACCATATAGTTGCTGGTAGCTGATCCCAGGTTCTCTGGAAGAAGAGACAATGCTGGTAAATGTTGAGCCCTTTCAGTGGCCCCACCCATCTTAAATTTTTAGAAGTGTATGTGAATCTGTGTTTATGTCCATCATATGCAGACCATAAGAGGGATTTATATTCTCCAGAATCTGACACCGTCTTCTGGAATGTCTGAAGACAGCTAGAGTGTACTTATATCTAATAAATACATAAATAAATAAATAAATATTTTTTTAAAAGATAAGAAAGAAAGAAAAACCAGGGAGGCCTGCCACCCTTGTCTGTCTGTCTCTTTGTCTGCCTGATCCCCTGGAACTGGAGATGGGCCACCATATAGTTGCTGGTAGTTGATCCCAGGTTCTCTGGTAGAGGAGACAATGCTGTTAATTGTTGAGCTTTTAGAGTGGCCCCACCCTTCTTTAAATTTTTAGAAGTATATGTGAGGCTGTGTTTATGTACATCATATGCAAACCATAAGAGGGATTTAGATTCTCCAGAATCTGACACCCTCTTCTGGAGTGTCTGAACAGCTACAGTGTACTTATATCTAATAAATAAATAGATAAATAAATAAATAAATAAATAAATAAACATTTTTTAAAAAGGATAAGAAAGAAAGAAAGACCAGGCAGGCCTGCCATCCATATCTCTGTCTGTCTGTCTGTCTGTCTGTCTATCTGATCCCCGGGAACTGGAGATTGGCCACCATATAGTTGCTGGTAGTTGATCCAAGGTTCTCTGGAAGAGGAGACAATGCTGTTAATTGTTGAGCCCTTTCAGTGGCCCCACACTTCTTTAAATATTTAGAAGTATATGTGAGGCCTTTTTATGTACATCATATTCAGATTATAAGAGGATTTAGATTCTCCAGAAACTGAGACCCTCTACTGGAGTGTCTGAAGACAGCTACAGTGTACTTATATATAATAAATACATAAATAAATAAATAAATAAATAAATAAATAAATAAATAAATAAATAAACATTTTTTTTAAAAGGATAAGAAAGAAAGTAAGACCAGGCAGGCCTGCCATCCTTATCTCTGTCTGTCTGTCTGTCTGTCTGATCCCCTGGAACTGGAGATGGGCCACCATATAGTTGCTGGTAGTTGATCCAAGGTTATCTGGAAGAGGAGAAAATGCTGTTAATTGTTGAGCCCTTTCAGTGGTCCCACACTTCTTTAAATATTTAGAAGTATATGTGAGGCTGTGTTTATGTACATCATATTCAGATTATAAGAGGATTTAGATTCTCCAGAATCTGACACCCTCTACTGGAATGTCTGAAGACAGCTACAGTGTACTTATAATAAATAAATAAATAAATAAATAAATAAATAAATAAACATTATTTAAACCGGATAAGAAAGAAAGAAAGACCAGGAGGCCTGCCATCCTTATCTCTGTCTGTCTGTCTGTCTCTCTGTCGTTCTGATCCCCTGGAACTGGAGATGGGCCACCATATAGGTGCTGGTAGTTGATCCCAGGTTCTCTGGAAGAGGAGAGAATGCTGTTAATTGTTGAGCCCTTTCAGCAGCCCCACTCATCGTTAAATTTTTACTAGTATATGTTAGTCTGTGTTTATGTACATCATATGCAGACTATAAGAGGGATTTAGATTCTCCAGAATCTGACACCCTCTTCTGGAGTGTCTGAAGACAGCTACAGTGTATTTATATCTAATAAATACATAAATAAATAATCATTTTTTAAAAAGGATAAGAAAGAAAGAAAGACCAGGCAGGCCTGCCATCCTTATCCTTGTCTGTCTGTCCGTCTGTCTGATCCCCTGGGAGTGGAGATGGGACACCATATAGTTGCAGGTAGTTGATCCCAGGTTCTCTGGAAGAGGAGACAATGCTGTTAATTGTTGAGCCCTTTCAGTGGGCCCACCCATCTTTTAATTTTTAGAAGTATATGTGAGGCTCTGTTTATGTACATCATATACAGACCATAAGAGGGATTTAGATTCTCCAGAAACTGACACCCTCCTCTGGAGTGTCTGAAGACAGCTACAGTGTACTTATATCTAAGAAATGCATAAATAAATAAATAAATAAATAAATAAATAAATAAATAAATATTTTTTAAAAAGGATAAGAAAGAAAGAAAGACAGGGCAGGCCTGCCATCCTTAGCACTGTCTGTATGTCTTTCTGTCTGATCCCCTGGAACTGGAGATGGGCCACCATATAGTTGCTGGTAGTTGATCCCAGGTACTCTGGAAGAGGAGACAATGCTGTTAATTGTTGAGCTTTTAGAGTGGGCCCACCCTTCTTTAAATTTTTAGAAGTATATGTGAGGCTGTGTTTATGTCCATCATATGCAGACCATAAGAGGGATTTAGATTCTCCAGAATCTGACATCCTCTTCTGGAGTGTCTGAACAGCTACAGTGTATTTATATCTAATAAAAAAATAGATAAATAAATAAATAAATAAATAAATAAATAAACATTTTTTTAAAAAGGATAAGAAAGAAAGAAAGACCAGGCAGGCCTGCCATCCATATCTCTGTCTGTCTGTGTGTCTGTCTATCTGATCCCCGGGAACTGGAGATGGGCCACCATATAGTTGCTGGTAGTTGATCCAAGGTTTTCTGGAAGAGGAGAAAATGCTCTTAATTGTTGAGCCCTTTCAGTGGCCCCACACTTCTTTAAATATTTAGAAGTATATGTGAGGCCTGTTTATGAACATCATATTCAGATTATAAGAGGATTTAGATTCTCCAGAAACTGACACCCTCTACTGGAGTGTCTGAAGACAGCTACAGTGTACTTATATATAATAAATAAATAAATAAATAAATAAATAAATAAATAAATAAATAAACATTTTTAAAAAGGATAAGAAAGAAAGTAAGACCAGGCAGGCCTGCCATCCTTATTTCTGTCTGTCTGTCTGTCTGTCTGATCCCCTGGAACTGGAGATGGGCCACCATATAGTTGCTGGTAGTTGATCCAAGGTTCTCTGGAAGAGGAGACAATGCTGTTAATTGTTGAGCCCTTTCAGTGGGCCCACACTTCTTTAAATATTTAGAAGTATATATGAGGCTGTGTTTATGTACATCATATTCAGATTATAAGAGGGTTTATATTCTCCAGAATCTGACACCCTCTACTGGAGTGTCTGAAGACAGCTACAGTGTACTTATATATAATAAATAAATAAATAAATAAATAAATAAATAAATAAATAAATAAATAAACAAACACTTTTTAAAAAGGATAAGAAAGAAAGTAAGACCAGGCAGGCCTCCCATCCTTATCTCTGTCTGTCTTTCTGTCTGTGTGTCTGTCTGATCCCCTGGAACTGGAGATGGGCTACAATATAGTTCCTGGTAGTTGATCCCGGGTTCTCTGGAAGAGGAGACAATGATGTTAATTGTTGAGCCCTATCAGTGGCCCTACCCATCTTTAAATTTTTAGAAGTGTCTTGAAGCTGTGTTTATGTACATCATATGCAGACCATAAGAGGGATTTAGATTCATCTGAACCTGACACTCTCTTCTGGAGTGTCTGAAGACAGCTACAGTGTACTTATATCTAATAAATAAATAAATAAATAAATAAATAAATAAATAAATAAATAAATAAATAAATAAACATTATTTAAACCGGATAAGAAAGAAAGAAAGACCAGGAGGCCTGCCATCCTTATCTCTGTCTGTCTGTCTGTCTCTCTGTCGTTCTGATCCCCTGGAACTGGAGATGGGCCACCATATAGGTGCTGGTAGTTGATCCCAGGTTCTCTGGAAGAGGAGAGAATGCTGTTAATTGTTGAGCCCTTTCAGCAGCCCCACTCATCGTTAAATTTTTACTAGTATATGTTAGTCTGTGTTTATGTACATCATATGCAGACTATAAGAGGGATTTAGATTCTCCAGAATCTGACACCCTCTTCTGGAGTGTCTGAAGACAGCTACAGTGTATTTATATCTAATAAATACATAAATAAATAATCATTTTTTAAAAAGGATAAGAAAGAAAGAAAGACCAGGCAGGCCTGCCATCCTTATCCTTGTCTGTCTGTCCGTCTGTCTGATCCCCTGGGAGTGGAGATGGGACACCATATAGTTGCAGGTAGTTGATCCCAGGTTCTCTGGAAGAGGAGACAATGCTGTTAATTGCTGAGCCCTTTCAGTGCCACCCCCACCTTTAAATTTTAAGAAGTAAATGTGAGGCTGTGTTTATGTACATCATATGCAGACCATAAGAGGGATTTAGATACTCCAGAATCTGACACCCTCTTCTGGAGTGTTGAAGACAACTACATTGTACTTATATCTAATAAATAAATAAATAAATAAATAAATAAATAAATAAATAAATAAATAAATAAAAACATTATTTTAAAAGGATAAGAAAGAAAGAAAGACCAGGCAGGCCTGCCCTCCTTATCTCTGTCTGTCTGTCTGTCTGTCTGTCTGATCCCCTGGAAATGGAGATGGGCCACCATATAGTTGCTGGTAGCTGATCCCAGGTTCTCTGGAAGAAGAGACAATGCTGGTAAATGTTGAGCCCTTTCAGTGGCCCCACCCATCTTAAATTTTTAGAAGTGTATGTGAATCTGTGTTTATGTCCATCATATGCAGACCATAAGAGGGATTTATATTCTCCAGAATCTGACACCGTCTTCTGGAATGTCTGAAGACAGCTAGAGTGTACTTATATCTAATAAATACATAAATAAATAAATAAACATTTTTTTAAAAGATAAGAAAGAAAGAAAAACCAGGGAGGCCTGCCACCCTTGTCTGTCTGTCTCTTTGTCTGCCTGATCCCCTGGAACTGGAGATGGGCCACCATATAGTTGCTGGTAGTTGATCCCAGGTTCTCTGGTAGAGGAGACAATGCTGTTAATTGTTGAGCTATTAGAGTGGCCCCACCCTTCTTTAAATTTTTAGAAGTATATGTGAGGCTGTGTTTATGTACATCATATGCAAACCATAAGAGGGATTTAGATTCTCCAGAATCTGACACCCTCTTCTGGAGTGTCTGAACAGCTACAGTGTACTTATATCTAATAAATAAATAGATAAATAAATAAATAAATAAATAAATAAACATTTTTTAAAAAGGATAAGAAAGAAAGAAAGACCAGGCAGGCCTGCCATCCATATCTCTGTCTGTCTGTCTGTCTGTCTGTCTATCTGATCCCCGGGAACTGGAGATTGGCCACCATATAGTTGCTGGTAGTTGATCCAAGGTTCTCTGGAAGAGGAGACAATGCTGTTAATTGTTGAGCCCTTTCAGTGGCCCCACACTTCTTTAAATATTTAGAAGTATATGTGAGGCCTTTTTATGTACATCATATTCAGATTATAAGAGGATTTAGATTCTCCAGAAACTGACACCCTCTACTGGAGTGTCTGAAGACAGCTACAGTGTACTTATATATAATAAATACATAAATAAATAAATAAATAAATAAATAAATAAATAAATAAATAAATAAACATTTTTTTAAAAGGATAAGAAAGAAAGTAAGACCAGGCAGGCCTGCCATCCTTATCTCTGTCTGTCTGTCTGTCTGTCTGATCCCCTGGAACTGGAGATGGGCCACCATATAGTTGCTGGTAGTTGATCCAAGGTTATCTGGAAGAGGAGAAAATGCTGTTAATTGTTGAGCCCTTTCAGTGGTCCCACACTTCTTTAAATATTTAGAAGTATATGTGAGGCTGTGTTTATGTACATCATATTCAGATTATAAGAGGATTTAGATTCTCCAGAATCTGACACCCTCTACTGGAATGTCTGAAGACAGCTACAGTGTACTTATAATAAATAAATAAATAAATAAATAAATAAATAAATAAATAAATAAACATTTTTTTAAAAAGGATAAGAAAGAAAGTAAGACCAGGCAGGCCTGCCATCTTTATCTCTGTCTGTCTGTCTGTGTGTCTGTCTGAACCCCTGGAACTGGAGATGGGCTACCATATAGTTGCTGGTAGTTGATACCAGGTTCTCTGGAAGAGGAGACAATGCTGTTAATTGTTGACCCCTATTTGTGGCCCTACCCATCTTTAAATTTTTAGAAGTGTATCTGAGGCTGTGTTTATGTACATCATATGCAGACCTGAAGAGGGATTTAGATTCGTCAGTATCTGACACCCTCTTCTGGAGTGTCTGAAGACAGCTACAGTGTACTTATATCTAATAAATACATAAATAAATAAATAAATAAATAAATAAATAAATAAATAAATAAACATTATTTAAACCGGATAAGAAAGAAAGAAAGACCAGGCAGGCCTGCCATCCTTATCTCTGTCTGTCTGTCTGTCTGTCTGTCTGTCTGTCGTTCTGATCCCCTGGAACTGGAGATGGGCCACCATATAGGTGCTGGTAGTTGATCCCAGGTTCTCTGGAAGAGGAGACAATTCTGTTAATTGATGAGCCCTTTCAATGCCCCCCCACCTTTACATTTTAAGAAGTAAATGTGAGGCTGTGTTTATGTACATCATATACAGACCATAAGAGGGATTTAGATTTTCCAGAATCTGACAACTTCTTCTGGAGTGTCTGAAGATGGCTACAGTGTACTTACATCTAATAAACATATAAATAAATAAATAAACATTTTTTAAAAAGGATAAGAAAGAAAGAAAGACCAGGCAGGCCTTCCATCCTTATCTCTGTCAGTCTGTCTGTCTGTCAGTCTGTCTGATCGCTTGGAACTGGAGATGGGCCACCATATAGTTGCTGTTAGTTGATCCCAGGTTCTCTGGAAGAGGAGACAATGCTGTTAATTGTTGAGCCCTTTCAGTGACTCCACCTATCTTTAAATTTTTAGAAGTATATGTTAGGCTGTGTTTATGTACATCATATGCAGACCATAAGAGGGATTTAGATTCTCCAGGATCTGACACCCTCATCTGGAGTGTCTGAACACAACTACAGTGTACTTATATCTAATAAATAAATAAATAAATAAATAAATAAATAAATATATAAATAAATAAATAAACATTTTTTAAAAAGGATGAGAAAGAAAGTAAAACCACGCAGGCCTGCAATCCTTGTTTGTCTGTCTGTCTGTCTGTCTGATCCCCTGAAACTGGAGGTGGGCCACCATATAGTTGCTGCTAGTTGATCCCAGGTTCTCTGGTAGAGGAGACAATGCTGTTAATTGTTGAGCCGTTTCAGTGGCCCCACACATCTTTAAATTTTTAGAAGTATATGTGAGGCTGTGTTTATGTACATCATATGCAGACCATAAGAGGGATTTAGATTCTCTAGAATATGACGCCCTCTTCTGAAGTATCTGAAGACAGCTACAGTGTACTTATATCTAATAAATACATATATAAATAAATAAACATTTTTAAAATGTATAAGAATGAAAGAAAAACCAGGCAGTAGTGCAATCATTGTCTGTCTGTATGTATGTATGACTGTCAGATCCCCTGGAACTGGAGATGGGCCACAATATAGTTGCTGGTAGTTGATCCCAGGTCCTCTGGAAGAGGAGACAATGCTGTTAATTGTTGAGCCCTTTCAGTGGCCCCACCCATCTTTAAATTTTTAGAAGTATATGTGAGGCTGTGTTTATGTACATCATATGCAGACCATAAGAGGGATATTGATTCTCCAGAATCTGACACCCTCTTCTGGAGAGTCTGAAGAGAGCTACAGTGTACTTATATATAATAAATAAATAAATAAATAAATAAATAAATAAATAAATAAATGAATAAATGAATAAATGAATAAATGAATAAATGAATAAATGAATAAATAAACATTTTTAAACAGGATAAGAAACAAAGAAAAATCAGGCAGAACTGACATCCTTATCTTTGTCTGTCTGTCTGTCTGTCTGATCCCCTGCAACTTGAGATGGGCCACCATATAGTTGCTGGTAGTTGATCCCATATTCTCTGGAAGAGGAGACAATGGTGTTAATTTTTGAGCCTTTTCAGTGGGCCCTCACAGCTTTAAATTTTTAGAAGTATATGTAAGCCTGTGTTTATGTACATCATATACAGACCATAAGAGGGATTTAGATTCTCCAGAAGATGACACCCTCTTCTAGAGTGTCTGCAGACAGCTATAGTGTACTTATATCTAATAAATAAATAAATAAATAAATAAATAAATAAATAAATAAATAAATAAATAAATAAATAAACATTTTTTTAAAAATATAAGAAAGAAAGAAAGTCCAGGCAGGCCTCCATCCTTATCTCTGTCTCTCTGTCTGACTGTCTGATACCCTGGAACTGGAGATGAGCCACCATATAGTTGCTGGTAGTTTATCCAAGGTTCTCTGGAAGAGGAAGCAATGCTGTTAATTGTTGAGCCATTTTTGGGGCCCCACCCATCTTTAAATTTTTAGAAGAAAATGTGAGTCTGTGTTTTTGTACATCATATGCAGACCATAAGAGAGATATAGATTCTCCAGAATCTGACACCCTCTCCTGGAGTGTCTGAAGACAGCTACAGTGTACTTATATCTAATAAATAAATAGATAAATAAATAAATAATTAATTAAACATTTTTTAAAAAGGATAAGAAAGAAAGAAAGAACAGGCAGGCCTGCCATCCATATCTCTGTCTGTCTGTCTGTCTGTCTATCTGATCCCCGGGAACTGGAGATGGGCCACCATATAGTTGCTGGTAGTTGATCCAAGGTTCTCTGGAAGAGGAGACAATGCTGTTAATTGTTGAGCCCTTTCAGTGGCCCCACACTTCTTTAAATATTTAGAAGTATATGTGAGGCCTTTTTATGTACATCATATTCAGATTATAAGAGGATTTAGATTCTCCAGAATCTGACACCCTCTACTGGAGTGTCTGAAGACAGCTAGAGTGTATTTATATATAATAAATACATAAATAAATAAATAAATAAATAAATAAATAAATAAATAAACATTTTTTAAAAAGGATAAGAAAGAAAGTAAGACCAGGCAGGCCTGCCATCCTTATCTCTGTCTGTCTGTCTGTCTGTCTGTTGTCTGATCCCCTGGAAGTGGAGATGGGCTACCATATAGTTGCTGGTAGTTGATCCCAGGTTCTCTGGAAGAGGAGACAATGCTGTTAATTGTTGAACCCTATCAGTGGCCCTACCCATCTTTAAATTTTTAGAAGTGTATGTGAGACTGTGTTTATGTACATCATATGCAGACCAGAAGAGGGATTTAGATTCATCAGAATCTGACACCTTCTTCTGGAGTTTCTGAAGACAACTACAGTGTACTTATATCTAATAAATACATAAATAAATAAGTAAATAAAGAAATAAACATTATTTAAACCAGATAAGAAAGAAAGAAAGACCAGGCAGGCCTGCCATTCTTATCTCTGTCTGTCTGTCTGTCTGTCTGTCTGTCGTTCTGATCCCCTGGAACTGGAGATGAGCCACCTTATAGGTGCTGGTAGTTGATCCCAGGTTCTCTGGAAGAGGACACAATGCTGTTAATTGTTGAGCGCTTTCAGTGGCCCCACCCATCGTTAAAATTTTAGTAGTATATGTGAGGATGTGTTTATGTACATCATATGCAGACCATAAGAGGGATTTAGATTCTCCAGAATATGACACCCTCTTCTGGAGTGTCTGAAGACAGCTACAGTGTATTTATATATAATAAATACATAAATAAATAAACATTTTTTAAAAAGGATAAGAAAGAAAGACCAGGCAGGACTGCCATCCTTATCCTTGTCTGTCTGTCTGTCTCTCTGATCCCCTGGGAGTGGAGATTGGCCACCATATAGTTGAAGGTAGTTGATCCCAGGTTCTCTGGAAGAGAAGACAATGCTGTTAATTGTTGAGCCCTTTCAGTGGCTCCACATATCTTTAAATTTTTAGATGTATATGTGAGGCTATGTTTATGTACATCATATGCAGACCATATGAGGGATTTAGATTCTCGAGAATCTGACACCCTCCTCTGGAGTGTCTGAAGACAACTACAGTGTACTTATATCTAATCAATCAATCAATCAATCAATCAATCAATCAATCAATAAATAAATAAATAAACATTTTTTAAAAGGATAAGAAAGAAAGACGGACCAGGCAGGCCTGCCCTCCTTATCTCTGTCTGTCTGTCTGTCTGTCTGATCCCCTGGAACTGGAGATGGGTCACCATATAGTTGCTGCTAGTTGATCCCAGGTTCTGGTAGAGGAGACAATGCTGTTAATTGTTGAGCCGTTTCAGTGGCCCCACACATCTTTAAATTTTTAGAAGTATATGTGAGGCTGTGTTTATGTACATCATATGCAGACAATAAGAGGGATTTAGATTTCCAGAATATGACACCCTCTTCTGAAGTGTCTGAAGACAGCTACAGTGTACTTATATCTAATAAATACATACATACATAAATAAATAAATAAATAAATAAATAAATAAATAAACATTTTTAAAATGTATAAGAAAGAAAGAAAAACCAGGCAGGCCTGCAATCCTTGTCTGTCTGTCTGTATGTATGTCTGTCTGATCCCCTGGAACTGGAGATGGGTCACAATATAGTTGCTGGTAGTTGATCCCAGGTACTCTGGAAGAGGAGACAATGCTGTTAATTGTTGAGCCCTTTCAGTGGCTCCACCTATTTTTAAATTTTTAGATGTATATGTGAGGCTGTGTTTATGTACATCATATGCAGACCATAAGAGGGATTTAGATTCTCCAGAATCTGACACCCTCTTCTGGAGTGTCTGAAGACAGCTACAGTGTAATTATATCTAATAAATACATAAATAAATAAACATTTTTTAAAAAGAATAAGAAAGAAAGACCAGGCAGGCCTGCCATCCTTATCCTTGTCTGTCTGTCTGTCTCTCTGATCCCCTGGGAGTGGAGATGGGCCACCATATAGTTGCAGGTAGTTGATCCCAGGTTCTCTGGAAGAGGAGACAATGCTGTTAATTGTTGAGCCCTTTCAGTGGCTCCACCTATCTTTAAATTTTTAGATGTATATGTGAGGCTGTGTTTATGTACATCATATGCAGACCATAAGAGGGATTTAGATTCTCCAGAATATGACACCCTCTTCTGGAGTGTCTGAAGACAACTACAGTGTACTTATATCTAATAAATAAATAAATAAATAAATAAATAAACATTTTTAAAAGGATAAGAAAGAAAGAAAAACCAGGCAGGCCTGCCACCCTTGTCTGTCTGTCTCTTTGTCTGCCTGATCCCCTGGAACTGGAGATGGGCCACCATATAGTTGCTGGTATTTGATCCCAGGTTCTCTGTTAGAGGAGACAATGCTGTTAATTGTTGAGCCCTTTCAGTGGCCCAACACATCTTTAAATTTTTAGAAGTATATGTGAGGCTGTGTTTATGTACATCATATGCAGACCATAAGAGGGATTTAGATTCTCCCGAATCTGTCACCCTCTTGTGGAGTGTCTGAAGACAGCTACACTGTACTTATATATAATAAATACATAAATAAATAAATAAACATTTTTTAAAAAAGATAAGAAAGAAAGTAAAACCAGGCAGGCCTGCAATCCTTATCTGTCTGTCTGTCTGTCTGTCTGATCCCCTAGAACTGGAGATGGGCCACCATATAGTTGCTGGTATTTGATCCCAGGTTCTCTGGTAGAGGAGACAATGCTGTTAATTGTTGAGCCGTTTCAGTGGCCCCACACACCTTTAAATTTTTAGAAGTATATGTGAGGCTGTGTTTATGTACATCTTATGCAGACCATAAGAGGGATTTAGATTCTCCAGAATATGACACCCTCTTCTGGAGTGTCTGAAGACAACTACAGTGTACTTATATCTAATAAATACATATATAAATAAATAAAAATTTTTAAAATGTATAAGAAAGAAAGAAAAACCAGGCAGTCCTGCAATCCTTGTCTGTCTGTCTGTATGTATGTCTGTCAGATCCCCTGGAACTGGAGATGGGCCACAATAAAGTTGCTGGTAGTTGATCCCAGGTCCTCTGGAAGAGGAGACAATGGTGTTAATTGTTGAGCCCTTTCAGTGGGCCCACCCATCTTTAAATTTTTAGAAGTATATGTGAGGCTGTGTTTATGTACATCATATGCAGACCATAAGAGGGATTTAGATTCTCCAGAAGATGACACCCTCTTCTAGAGTGTCTGAAGTCAGCTACAGTGTACTTATATCTAATAAATACATACATACATACATAAATAAATAAATAAATAAATAAATAAATAAATAAATAAATAAACATTTTTTAAAAGTATAAGAAAGAAAGAAAACCAGGCCGGCCTCCATCCTTACCTCTGTCTCTCTGTCTGTCTGTCTGATACCCTGGAACTGGAGATGGGCCACCATATAGTTGCTGGTAGTTTATCCAAGGTTCTCTGGAAGAGGAGGCAATGCTGTTAATTGTTGAGCCATTTCTGGGGCCCCACCCATCTTTAAATTTTTAGAAGAAAATGTGAGGCTGTGTTTATGTACATCATATGCAGACCATAAGAGGGATTTAGATTCTCTAGAATCTGACACCCTCTTCTGGAGTGTCTGAAGACAGCTACAGTGTACTTATATCTAATAAATACATAAATAAATAAATGAATAAATAAATAAATAAATAAATAAATAAATAAATAAATAAATAAACATTTTTTAAAAATGATAAGAAAGTAAGAAAGACCAGGCAGGCCTGCCACCCTTATCTCTGTCTGTCTGTCTGTCTGTCTGTCTGTCTGATACCCTGGAACTGGAGATGGGCCACCATATAGTTGCTGGTAGTTGTTCCCAGGTACTCTGGAAGAGGAGACAATGCTGTTAATTGTTCAGCTTTTAGAGTGGCCCCACCCTTCTTTAAATTTTTAGAAGTATATGTGAGGCTGTGTTTACGTACATCATATGCAGACCAAAAGAGGGATTTAGATTCTCCAGAATCTGACACCCTCTTCTGGAGTGTCTGAACAGCTACAGTGTACTTATATCTAATAAATACATAAAAATAAATAAATAAATAAATAAATAAATAAATAAATAAATAAACATTTTTTAAAAATGAAAAGACAGAAAGAAAGACCAGGCAGGCCTGCCATCCATATCTCTGTCTGTCTGTCTGTCTGTCTGTCAATCTGATACCTGGGAACTGGAGATGGGCCACGAATAGTTGCTGGTAGTTGATCCCAGGTTCTCTGGAAGAGGAGACAATGCTGTTAATTGTTGAGCCCTTTCAGTGGCGCCACCCATCTTTAAATATTTAGAAGTATATGTGAGGCTGTGTTTATGTACATCATATTCAGATTATAAGAGGATTTAGATTCTCCAGAATCTGACACCCTCTTCTGGAGTGTCTGAAGACAGCTACAGTGTACTTATATCTAATAAATAAATAGATAAATAAATAAATAAATAAATAAATAAATAAATAAACATTTTTTAAAAAGGATAAGAAAGAAAAAAAAGAAAAGGCAGGCCTGCCATCCATATCTCTGTCTGTCCGTCTGTCTGTCGATCTGATCCCCGGCAACTTGAGATCGGCCACCATATAGTTGCTGGTAGTTGATCCAAGGTTCTCTGGAAGAGGAGACAATGCTGTTAATTGTTGAGCCCTTTCAGTGGCCCCACACTTCTTTAAATATTTAGAAATATATGTGAGGCCATTTTATGTACATCATATTCAGATTATAAGAGGATTTAGATTCTCCACAATCTGACACCCTCTACTGGAGTGTCTGAAGACAGCTACAGTGTACTTATAATAAATAAATAAATAAATAAATAAATAAATAAATAAATAAATAAATAAATAAATAAACATTTTTTAAAAAGAATAAGAAAGAAAGTAAGACCAGGCAGGCCTGCCATCCTTATCTCTGTCTGTCTGTCTGTCTGTCTGATCCCCTTGAACTGGAGATGGGCTACCATATAGTTGCTGGTAGTTGATACCAGGTTCTCTGGAAGAGGAGACAATGCTGTTAATTGTTGACCCTTATTTGTGGCCCTAACCATCTTTAAATTTTTAGAAGTGTATGTGAGGCTGTGTTTATGAACATCATATGCAGACCAGAAGAGGGATTTAGGTTCATCAGTATCTGAAACTCTCTTCTGGAGTGTCTGAAGACAGCTACAGTGTACTTATATCTAATAAATACATACATACATAAATAAATAAATAAATAAATAAATAAATAAATAAACATTATTTAAACCGGATAAGAAAGAAAGAAAGACCAGGCAGGCCTGCCATCCTTATCTCTGTCTGTCTGTCTGTCTGTCTGTCGTTCTGATCCGCTGCAACTGGAGATGGGCCACCATATAGGTGCTGGTAGTTAATCCCAGGTTCTCTGGTAGAGGAGACAATGCTGTTAATTGCTGAGCCCTTTAAATGGTCCCCCCACCTTTAAATTTTAAGAAGTAAATGTGAGGCTGTGTTTATGTACATCATATTCAGATTATAAGAGGATTTAAATTCTCCAGAATCTGACACCCTCTTCTGGAGTGTCTGAAGACAGCTACAGTGTACTTATATCTAATAAATACATAAGTAAATAAATAAACATTTTTTAAAAAGGATAAGAAAGAAAGAAAAACCAGGGAGGCCTCCCACCCTTGTCTGTCTGTCTCTTTGTCTGCCTGATCCCCTGCAACTTGAAATGGGCCACCATATAGTTGCTGGTAGTTGATCCCACGTTCTCTGGAAGAGGAGACAATGGTGTTAATTGTTGAGCCCTTTCAATGGGCCCACCCATTATTAAATATTTAGAAGTATATATGAGGCTGTGTTTATGTACATCATATGCAGACCATAAGAGGGATTTAGATTCTCCAGAAGATGACACCCTCTTCTAGAGTGTCTGAAGACAGCTACAGTGTACTTATATCTAATAAATACATATATAAATAAATAAGTAAATAAATAAATAAATAAATAATAAATAAACATTTTTTTAAAAGTATAAGAAAGAAAGAAAGACCAGGCAGGTCTCCATTCTTATCTCTGTCTCTCTGTCTGACTGTATGATACCCTGGAACTGGAGATGGGCCACCATATAGTTCCTGGTAGTTTATCCAAGGTTCTCTGGAAGAAGAGGCAATGCTGTTAATTGTTGAGCCATTTCTGGGGCCCCACCCATGTTTAAATTTTTAGAACAAAATATGAGGCTGTGTTTATGTCCATCATATGCAGACCATAAGAGGGATTTATATTCTCCAGAATCTGACACCCTCTTCTGGAGTGTCTGAAGACAGCTACAGTGTACTTATATCTAATAAATACATAAATAAATAAACAAATGAATAAATAAATAAATAAATAAATAAATAAACATTTTTTATTTTATTTTATTTTATTTTTTTTGGTTTTTTGAGACAGGGTTTCTCTGTATAGCCCTGGCTGTCCTGGAACTCACTTTGTAGACCAGGCTGGCCTCGAACTCAGAAATTCGCCTGCCTCCGCCTCCCGAGTGCTGGGATTAAAGGCGTGCGCCACCACGCCCGGCTCATAAACATTTTTTAAAAAGGATAAGAAAGTAAGAAAAACCAGGCAGGCCTGCCGCCCTTATCTCTGTCTGTCTGTCTGTCTGTCTGTCTGATCCCCTGGAACTGGAGATGGGCCACCATAGTGTTGCTGGTAGTTTATCCCAGGTTCTCTGAAGAGGAGACAATGCTGTTAATTGTTGAGCCCTTTCAGTGGCCCCACACTTCTTTAAATATTTAGAAGTATATGTGAGGCTGTGTTTATGTACATCATATTCAGATTATAAGAGGATTTAGATTCTCCAGAATCTGACACCCTCTACTGGAGTGTCTTAAGACAGCTACAGTGTACTTATATATAATAAATACATAAATAAATAAATAAATAAATAAATAAATAAATAAATAAATAAATAAATAAATAAACATTTTTTTAAAAGGATAAGAAAGAATGTAAGACCAGGCAGGCCTGCCATCCTTATCTCTGTCTATCTGTCTGTCTGTCTGATCCCCTGGAACTGGAGATGGGCTACCATATAGTTGCTGGTAGTTGATCCCAGGTTCTCTGGAGGAGGAGACAATAGTGATAATTGTTGAGCCCTATCAGTGGCCCTACCCATCTTTAAATTTTTAGAAGTGTATGTGAGGCTGTGTTTATGTACATCATATGCAGACCAGAAGAGGGATTTAGATTCATCAGAATCTGACACCCTCTTCTGGAGTGTCTGAAGACAGCTACAGTGTACTTATATCTAATAAATACATAAATAAATAAATAAATAAATAAATAAATAAATAAATAAATAAATAAACATTATTTAAACCAGATAAGAAAGAAAGAAAGACCAGGCAGGCCTGCCATCCTTATCTCTGTCTGTCTGTCTGTCTGTCGTTCTGATCCCCTGGAACTGGAGATGGGCCACCATATAGGTGCTGGTAGTTGCTCCCAGGTTCTCTGGAAGAGGAGACAATGCTGTTAATTGTTGAGCGCTTTCAGTGGCCCCACCCATCGTTAAATTTTTAGTACTATATGTGAGGCCGTGTTTATGTACATCATATGCAGACCATAAGAGGGATTTAGATTCTCCAGAATATGACACCCTCTTCTGGAGTGTCTGAAGACAGCTACAGTGTTCTTATATCTAATAAATACATAAATAAATAAACATTTTTTAAAAAGGATAAGAAAGAAAGAAAGACCAGGCAGGCCTGCCATCCATATCTCTGTCTGTCTGTCTGTCTCTCTATCTGATCCCCGGGAACTAGAGATGGGCCACCATATAGTTGCTGGTAGTTGATCCAAGGTTCTCTGGAAGAGGAGACAATGCTGTTAATTGTTGAGCGCTTTCAGTGGCCCCACACTTCTTTAAATTTTTAGAAGTATATGTGAGGCTGTGTTTATGTACATCATATTCAGATTATAAGAGGATTTAGATTCTCCAGAATCTGACACCCTCTACTGGAGTGTCTGAAGACAGCTACAGTGTACTTATATATAATAAATACATAAATAAATAAAGAAATAAATAAATAAACATTTTTTAAAAAGGATAAGAAAGAAAGTAAGACCAGGCAGGCCTGCCATCCTTATCTCTGTCTGTCTGTCTGTCTGTCTGATCCCCTGGAACTTGAGATGGGCCACCATATAGTTGCTGGTAGTTGATCCCAGGTTATCTGGAAGAAGAGACAATGCTGTTAATTGTTGATCCCTTTCAGTGGCCCCACCCATCTTTAAATTTTTAGAAGTGTATGTGAATCTGTGTTTATGTCCATCATATGCAGACCATAAGAGGGATTTATATTCTCCAGAATCTGACACCCTGTTCTGGAGTGTCTGAAGACAGCTACAGTGTACTTATATCTAATAAATACATAAGTAAATAAATAAACATTTTTTAAAAAGGATAAGAAAGAAAGAAAAACCAGGGAGGCCTGCCACCCTTGACTGTCTGTCTCTTTGTCTGCCTGATCCCCTGCAACTTGAAATGGGCCACCATATAGTTGCTGGTAGGTGATCCCACGTTCTCTGGAAGAGGAGACAATGGTTTTAATTGTTGAGCCCTTTCAGTGGGCCCACCCATCTTTAAATATTTAGAAGTATATGTGAGGCTGTGTTTATGTACATCATATGCAGACCATAAGAGGGATTTAGATTCTCCAGAAGATGACACCCTCTTCTAGTGTTTCTGAAGACAGCTACAGTGTACTTATATCTAATAAATACATATATAAATAAATAAGTAAATAAATAAATAAATAAATAAATAAACATTTTTTTAAAAGTATAAGAAAGAAAGAAAGACCAGGCAGGCCTCCATCCTTATCTCTGTCTCTCTGTCTGACTGTCTGATACCATGGAACTGGAGATGGGCCACCATATAGTTGCTGGTAGTTTGCCAAGGTTCTCTGGAAGAAGAGGCAATGCTGTTAATTGTTGAGCCATTTCTGGGGCCCCACCCATCTTTAAATTTTTAGAAGAAAATATGAGGCTGTGTTTATGTCCATCATATGCAGACCATAAGAGGGATTTATATTCTCCAGAATCTGACACCCTCTTCTGGAGTGTCTGAAGACAGCTACAGTGTACCTATATCTAATAAATACATAAATAAATAAATAAATAAATAAATAAATACATAAATAAACATTTTTTAAAAAGGATAAGAAAGAAAGAAAAACCAGGGAGGCCTGCCACCCTTGTCTGTCTGTCTCTTTGTGTGCCTGATCCCCTGGAACTGGAGATGGGCCACCATATAGTTGCTGGTATTTGATCCCAGGTTTTCTGGTAGAGGAGACAATGCTGTTAATTGTTGAGCCGTTTCAGTGGCCCCACACATCTTTAAATTTTTAGAGTATATGTGAGGCTGTGTTTATGTACATCATATGCAGACCGTAAGAGGGATTTAGATTCTCCAGAATAAGACACCCTCTTCTGAAGTGTCTGAATACAGCTACAGTGTACTTATATCTAATAAATACATATATAAATAAATAAAAATTTTTAAAATGTATAAGAAAGAAAGAAAAACCAGGCAGTCCTGCAATCATTGTCTGTCTGTATGTAAGTATGTCTGTCAGATCCCCTGGAACTGGAGATGGGCCACAATATAGTTGCTGGTAGTTGATCCCAGGTCCTCTGGAAGAGGAGACAATGCTGTTAATTGTTGAGCCCTTTCAGTGGCCCCACCCATCTTTAAATTTTTAGAAGTATATGTGAGGCTGTGTTTATGTACATCATATGCAGACCATAAGAGGGATATAGATTCTCCAGAATCTGACACCCTCTTCTGGAGATTCTGAAGACAGCTACAGTGTACATATATCTAATAAATACATAAATAAATAAATGAATAAATGAATAAATAAATAAATAAACATTTTTAAAAAGGATAAGAAAGAAAGAAAAATCAGGCAGGACTGCCAACCTTATCTCTGTCTGTCTGTCTGTCTGTCTGATCCCCTGCAACTTGAGATGGCCCACCATATAGTTGCTGGTAGTTGATCCCACGTTCTCTGGAAGGGGAGACAATGCTGTTAATTGTTGAGCCCTTTCAGTGGGCCCACCCATCTCTAAATTTTTAGAAGTATATGTGAGGCTGTGTTTATGTACATCATATGCAGAACACAAGAGGGATTTAGATTCTCCAGAAGATGACACCCTCTTCTAGAGTGTCTGAAGTCAGCTACAGTGTACTTATATCTAATAAATAAATAAATAAATAAATAAATAAATAAATAAATAAACATTTTTTTAAAAGTATAAGAAAGAAAGAAAGACCAGGCAGGCCTCCTTTCCTTATCTCTGTCTCTCTGTCTGGCTGTCTTATACCCTGGAACTGGTGATGGGCCACCATATAGTTGCTGGTAGTTTATCCAAGGTTCTCTGGAAGAAGAGGCAATGCTGTTAATTGTTGAGCCATTTCTGGGGCCCCACCCATCTTTAAATTTTTAGAAGAAAATGTGAGGCTGTGTTTATGTACATCATATGCAGACCATAAGAGGGATTTAGATTCTCTAGAATCTGACACCCTCTTCTGGAGTGTCTGAAGACAGCTACAGTGTACTTATATCTAATAAATACATAAATAAATAAACAAATGAATAAATAAATAAATAAATAAATAAATAAATAAATAAATAAATAAACAAACATTTTTTAAAAAGGATGAGAAAGTAAGAAAAACCAGGCAGGCCTGCCGCCCTTATCTCTGTCTGTCTGTCTGTCTGTCTGTCTGATCCCCTGGAACTGGAGATGGGCCACCATAGTGTTGCTGGTAGTTTATCCCAGGTTCTCGAAGAGGAGACAATGCTGTTAATTGTTGAGCCCTTTAAGTGGCCCCACACTTCTTTAAATATTTAGAAGTATATGTGAGGCTGTGTTTATGTACATCATATTTAGATTATAAGAGGATTTAGATTCTCCAGAATCTGACACCCTCTACTGGAGTGCATGAAGACAGCTACAGTGTACTTATATATAATAAATACATAAATAAATAAATAAATAAATAAATAAATAAATAAATAAATAAATAAACATTTTTTTAAAAGGATAAGAAATAATGTAAGACCAGGCAGGCCTGCCATCCTTATCTCTGTCTATCTGTCTGTCTGTCTGATCCCCTGGAACTGGAGATGGGCTACCATATAGTTGCTGGTAGTTGATCCCAGGTTCTCTGGAGGAGGAGACAATAGTGATAATTGTTGAGCCCTATCAGTGGTCCTACCCATCTTTAAATTTTTAGAAGTGTATGTGAGGCTGTGTTTATGTACATCATATGCAGACCAGAAGAGGGATTTAGATTCATCAGAATCTGACACCCTCTTCTGGAGTGTCTGAAGACAGCTACAGTGTACTTATATCTAATAAATACATAAATAAATAAATAAATAAATAAATAAATAAATAAATAAATAAACATTATTTAAACCAGATAAGAAAGAAAGAAAGACCAGGCAGGCCTGCCATCCTTATCTCTGTCTGTCTGTCTGTCTGTCGTTCTGATCCCCTGGAACTGGAGATGGGCCACCATATAGGTGCTGGTAGTTGCTCCCAGGTTCTCTGGAAGAGGAGACAATGCTGTTAATTGTTGAGCGCTTTCAGTGGCCCCACCCATCGTTAAATTTTTAGTACTATATGTGAGGCCGTGTTTATGTACATCATATGCAGACCATAAGAGGGATTTAGATTCTCCAGAATATGACACCCTCTTCTGGAGTGTCTGAAGACAGCTACAGTGTTCTTATATCTAATAAATACATAAATAAATAAACATTTTTTAAAAAGGATAAGAAAGAAAGAAAGACCAGGCAGGCCTGCCATCCATATCTCTGTCTGTCTGTCTGTCTCTCTATCTGATCCCCGGGAACTAGAGATGGGCCACCATATAGTTGCTGGTAGTTGATCCAAGGTTCTCTGGAAGAGGAGACAATGCTGTTAATTGTTGAGCCCTTTCAGTGGCCCCACACTTCTTTAAATATTTAGAAGTATATGTGAGGCTGTGTTTATGTACATCATATTCAGATTATAAGAGGATTTAGATTCTCCAGAATCTGACACCCTCTACTGGAGTGTCTGAAGACAGCTACAGTGTACTTATATATAATAAATACATAAATAAATAAAGAAATAAATAAATAAACATTTTTTAAAAAGGATAAGAAAGAAAGTAAGACCAGGCAGGCCTGCCATCCTTATCTCTGTCTGTCTGTCTGTCTGTCTGTCTGATCCCCTGGAACTTGAGATGGGCCACCATATAGTTGCTGGTAGTTGATCCCAGGTTATCTGGAAGAAGAGACAATGCTGTTAATTGTTGATCCCTTTCAGTGGCCCCACCCATCTTTAAATTTTTAGAAGTGTATGTGAATCTGTGTTTATGTCCATCATATGCAGACCATAAGAGGGATTTATATTCTCCAGAATCTGACACCCTGTTCTGGAGTGTCTGAAGACAGCTACAGTGTACTTATATCTAATAAATACATAAGTAAATAAATAAACATTTTTTAAAAAGGATAAGAAAGAAAGAAAAACCAGGGAGGCCTGCCACCCTTGACTGTCTGTCTCTTTGTCTGCCTGATCCCCTGCAACTTGAAATGGGCCACCATATAGTTGCTGGTAGTTGATCCCACGTTCTCTGGAAGAGGAGACAATGGTTTTAATTGTTGAGCCCTTTCAGTGGGCCCACCCATCTTTAAATATTTAGAAGTATATGTGAGGCTGTGTTTATGTACATCATATGCAGACCATAAGAGGGATTTAGATTCTCCAGAAGATGACACCCTCTTCTAGAGTGTCTGAAGACAGCTACAGTGTACTTATATCTAATAAATACATATATAAATAAATAAGTAAATAAATAAATAAATAAATAAATAAATAAATAAATAAATAAACATTTTTTTAAAAGTATAAGAAAGAAAGAAAGATCAGGCAGGCCTCCATCCTTATCTCTGTCTCTCTGTCTGACTGTCTGATACCCTGGAACTGGAGATGGGCCACCATATAGTTGCTGGTAGTTTGCCAAGGTTCTCTGGAAGAAGAGGCAATGCTGTTAATTGTTGAGCCATTTCTGGGGCCCCACCCATCTTTAAATTTATAGAAGAAAATATGAGGCTGTGTTTATGTCTATCATATGCAGACCATAAGAGGGATTTATATTCTCCAGAATCTGACACCCTCTTCTGGAGTGTCTGAAGACAGCTACAGTGTACTTATATCTAATAAATACAAAAATAAATAAATAAATAAACATTTTTTAAAAATGATAAGAAAGAAAGAAAAACCAGGGAGGCCTGCCACCCTTGTCTGTCTGTCTCTTTGTCTGCCTGATCCCCTGGAACTGGAGATGGGCCACCATATAGTTGCTGGTATTTGATCCCAGGTTCTCTGGTAGAGGAGACAATGCTGTTAATTGTTGAGCCGTTTCAGTGGCCCCACACATCTTTAAATTTTTAGAAGTATATGTGAGGCTGTGTTTATGTACATCATATGCAGAACATAAGAGGGATTTAGATTCTCCAGAATATGACACCCTCTTCTGAAGTGTCTGAAGACAGCTACAGTGTACTTATATCTAATAAATACATATATAAATAAATAAAAATTTTTAAAATGTATAAGAAAGAAAGAAAAACCAGGCAGTCCTGCAATCCATGTCTGTCTGTCTGTATGTATGTCTGTCAGATCCCCTGGAACTGGAGATGGGCCACAATATAGCTACTGGTAGTTGATCCCAGGTCCTCTGGAAGAGGAGACAATGCTGTTAATTGTTGAGCCCTTTCAGTGGCCCCACCCATCTTTAAATTATTTGAAGTATATGTGAGGCTGTGTTTATGTACATCATATGCAGACCATAAGAGGGATATAGATTCTCCAGAATCTGACACCCTCTTCTGGAGAGTCTGAAGACAGCTACAGTGTACATATATCTAATAAATACATAAATAAATAAATGAATAAATGAATAAATAAATAAATAAACATTTTTAAAAAGGATAAGAAAGAAAGAAAAATCAGGCAGGACTGCCATCCTTATCTCTGTCTGTCTGTCTGTCTGTCTGTCTGATCCCCTGCAACTTGAGATGGGCCACCATATAATTGCTGGTAGTTGATCCCACGTTCTCTGGAAGAGGAGACAATGCTGTTAATTGTTGAGCCCTTTCAGTGGGCCCACCCATCTTTAAATTTTTAGAAGTATATGTGAGGCTGTGTTTATGTACATCATATGCAGACCATAAGAGGGATTTAGATTCTCCAGAAGATGACACCCTCTTCTAGAGTGTCTGAAGTCAGCTACAGTGTACTTATATCTAATAAATAAATAAATAAATAAATAAATAAATAAATAAACAATCATTTTTTTAAAAGTATAAGAAATAAAGGAAGACCAGGCAGGCCTCCGTTCCTTATCTCTGTCTCTCTGTCTGACTGTCTGATACCCTGGAACGGGTGATGGGCCACCATATAGTTGCTGGTAGTTTATCCAAGGTTCTCTGGAAGAAGAGGCAATGCTGTTAATTGTTGAGCCATTTCTGGGGCCCCACCCATCTTTAAATTTTTAGAAGAAAATGTGAGGCTGTGTTTATGTACATCATATGCACACCATAAGAGGGATTTAGATTCTCTAGAATCTGACACCCTCTTCTGGAGTGTCTGAAGACAGCTACAGTGTACTTATATCTAATAAATACATAAATAAATAAACAAATGAATAAATAAATAAATAAATAAATAAATAAATAAACATTTTTTAAAAAGTATAAGAAAGTAAGAAAGACCAGGCAGGCCTGCCGCCCTTATCTCTGTCTGTCTGTCTGTCTGTCTGATCCCCTGGAACTGGAGATGGGCCACCATAGTGTTGCTGGTAGTTTATCCCAGGTTCTCTGGAAGAGGAGACAATGCTGTTAATTGTTGAGCCCTTTCAGTGGCCCCACACTTCTTTAAATATTTAGAAGTATATGTGATGCTGTGTTTATGTACATCATATTCAGATTATAAGAGGATTTAGATTCTCCAGAATCTGACACCCTCTACTGGAGTGTCTGAAGACAGCTACAGTGTACTTATATATAATAAATACATAAATAAATAAAGAAAGAAATAAATAAACATTTTTTAAAAAGGATAAGAAAGAAAGTTAGACCAGGCAGGCCTGCCATCCTTATCTCTGTCTGTCTGTCTGTCTGTCTGATCCCCTGGAACTGGAGATGGGCCACCATATAGTTGCTGGTAGTTGATCCAAGGTTCTCTGTAAGAGGAGACAATGCTGTTAATTGTTGAGCCCTTTCAGTGGCCCCACACTTCTTTAAATATTTAGAAGTATATGTGAGGCTGTGTTTATGTACATCATATGCAGACCATAAGAGGGATTTAGATTCTCCAGCATCTGACACCCTCTTCTGGAGTGTCTGAAGACAGCAACAGTGTACTTATATCTAATAAATAAATAAATAAATGAATAAATAAATAAATAAACATTATTTAAACCAGATAAGAAAGAAAGAAAGACCAGGCAGCCTGCCATCCTTTTCTCTGTCTGTCTGTCTGTCTGTCGTTCTGATCCCCTGGAACTGGAGATGGGCCACCATATAGGTGCTGGTAGTTGATCCCAGGTTCTCTGGAAGAGATGACAATGCTCTTAATTGTTGAGCGCTTTCAGTGGCCCCACCCGTCTTTAAATTTTTAGTACTATATGTGAGGCTGTGTTTATGTACATCATATGCAGACCATAAGAGGGATTTAGATTCTCCAGAATCTGACACCCTCTTCTGGAGTGTCTGAAGACAGCTATAGTGTTCTTATATCTAATAAATACATAAATAAATAAACATTTTTTAAAAAGGATAAGAAAGAAAGAAAGACCAGGCAGGCCTGCCATCCTTATCCTTGTCTGTCTGTCTGTCTGTCTGATCCCCTGGGAGTGGAGATGGGCCACCATATAGTTGCAGCTAGTTGATCCCAGGTTCTCTGGAAGAGGAGACAATGCTGTTAATTGCTGAGCCATTTCAGTGCCCCCCCCCCACCTTTAAATTTTAAGAAGTAAATGTGAGGCTGTGTTTATGTACATCATATGCAGACCATAAGAGGGATTTAGATTCTTCAGAATCTGACACCTTCTTCTGGAGTGTCTGAAGACGGCTACAGTGTACTTATATCTAATAAACATATAAATAAATAAATAAACATTTTTTAAAAGGATATGAAAGAAAGAAAGACCAGGCAGGCCTGCCATCCTTAACTCTGTCAATCTGTCTGTCTGTATGTCTGATCCCTTGGAACTGGAGATGGGCCACCATATAGTTGCTGTTAGTTGATCCCAGGTTCTCTGGAAGAGGAGACAATGCTGTTAATTGTTGAGCCCTTTCAGTGGCTCCACCTATCTTTAAATTTTTAGAAGTATATGTTAGGCTGTGTTTATGTACATCATATGTAGACCATAAGAGGGATTTAGATTCTGCAGAATCTGACACCCTCTTCTGGAGTGTCTGAAGACAACTACAGTGTACTTATATCTAATAAATACATAAATAAATAAATAAATATATATATAAATAAATAAACATTATTTGAAAAGGATAAGAAAGAAAGAAAGACCAGGCAGACCTGCCCTACTTATCTCTGTCTGTCTGTCTGTCTGTCTGATCCCCTGGAACTGGAGATGGGCCACCATATAGTTGCTGGTAGTTGATCCCAGGTTCTCTGGAAGAAGAGACAATGCTGTTAATTGTTGAGCCCTTTGAGTGGCCCCACCCATCTTGAAATTTTTAGAAGTGTATGTGAATCTGTGTTTATGTCCATCATATGCAGACCATAAGAGGGATTTATATTCTCCAGAATCTGACACCCTCTTCTGGAGTGTCTGAAGACAGCTACAGTGTACTTATATCTAATAAATACATAAATAAATAAATAAATAAATAAATAAATAAATAAATAAATAAATAAACATTTTTTTTAAAATGATAAGAAAAAAAGAAAGACCAGGCAGGCCTGCCATCCTTATCTCTGTCTGTCTTTCTGATCCCCTGGAACTGGAGATGGGCCACCATATAGTTGCTGGTAGTTTATCCCAGGTTCTCTGGAAGAGGAGACAATGCTGTTAATTGTTGAGCCCTTTCAGTGGCCCCACACATCTTTAAATTTTTAGAAGTATATGTGAGGCTGTGTTTATGTACATCATATGCAGACCATAAGAGGGATTTAGATTCTCCAGAATCCTACACCCTCTTCTGGAGTGTCTGAAGACAGCTACAGTGTACTTATATCTAATAAATACATAAATAAATAAATAAATAAATAAATAAATAAATAAAAAAATAAATAAATAAACATTTTTAAAAGGGATAAGAAAGAAAGAAAAACCACCAGGCCTGCCATACTTGTCTTTCTGTCTTGCCTAGCCCCTTGCCTAGCCTAGCCTAGCCTAGCCCCTTGCCTAGCCTAGCCTAGCCTCTTGCCTAGCCTAGCCTAGCCCCTTGCCTAGCCTAGCCCTGCCTTGCCTATCCCTGCCTATCCCTGTCTTTAACCAGGCTGGCCTCAAACTCAGAAACTGACTGCCTCTGCCTCCAGAGTGCTCTCATTAAGAGCTCGAGCCACCACTGACTGTTGGGTTTTCTAAGTCTTACATAGGTATGGTCTGTTTCTCAGCTGTGAAACCCTAATTAACACATGTAGTCTGTCCTAGGTCAGCCATAGCTACAGACTGAGGCCTTTTCTAAAACAAAACAAAAGAAAACAAAAAATAGAAATAATAAAATAAATAAATTAAGCAACCACATGATATCTTTTCTTTCTTTCAATGATACTCAGAGCTTGAAGCAGTTCACCCATGAGACCTCAGCTCCGGACATTGAGGCTCTTTCCCTAACAAGTATTATGGCTGAACCTGAGGGCTTCTACTGCTGATTTGTGTCCCCCACTTTAAAAAAATAGTTGTTTTCAAAGGCTGCAGGTTCTTAGCCCTGTTCCTTGTTACAGTTGAGTCACAGCCCTGAAAGTTCAGTGGTAGTTAAAGGCACTGAGAAGGGCTTCCTATAGACATCGAAGACCAAGTCTTTGATATTAAAAAAGTTAATCTGGATTCCCCCACCCCCTGGCATCCTTAGAATGCCTAGAAAGGAAGGCAGGGACCTGGGCAGAAGGGTGCAAGGCTACTGGTGTTTGTAAGTGGTAACAGAAAGCTTTCTCTAGTTGGTACCCTACCCCAAGTTACATTGTCACTTCTTTTTCCTAGTTGTTGTTTTGTCGGTTTGTATTCTCAACATAGACCCTTTTCCTTCCTAACCTTGGCTGTCCTGAACCTTACTGTCCTTGAAGTCAGTGATTTGCCTGTCTTGCTGGGATGAAACTGTGAGCTACCATCCAGAAGGAAGCACCCTGCTGAGGTTAGATTGGGGTCTCTTCCATTTTCCTCTATGAACATGCATATGGCAGGCCTGTTCTTTCTTTTTTACTTTTCCTTTTCTTTTTAAAGATTTATTTATTTATTATATTTAAGTATGCTGTAGCTATGTTCAGACACTCCAGAAGAGTGTGTCAGATGCTGAAGAATCTATATCATTCTTATTGTCTGCATATGATGTATATAAACACAGCCTCACATATACTCAAAAAAAAAAAGAATGAAAGATGTGGCTACAGAGAGGACTCAACAATTAAGAGCATTGTCTCCTCTTCCAGAGAACCTGGGCTCAATTACCAGTATATATATATGGTGGCCCATCTCCAGTTCCAGGGGATCT